>NW_012105364.1:13718110-13747774 GCF_000951045.1 Mandrillus leucophaeus
TTAAAAAAAATAATAATCAAGTAGAAATTCACATAACATAAAATTAACCATTTTAAATGTGCATCACTCAGTGGCATTTAATATATTTACTGTTGTGCAACCGCCACCTCTATCTAGTTCTAAAACATCTCCATCACTCCAAAAGAAAACCTGTACTTGCTAAGCAGTCACTCCCCATTGCCCTTCTCTCAGCCCCAGAAACTACCAATCTGCTTTTTGCCTCTAAGGAATTACCTATTCTGAGTATTTCATATAAATTGAATCATATGCTATGTGACTTTTTTTGTCTGACTTCTTCCACATAGGATATTTTTGATGTTTCTTCATGTTGTAGCATGTATCAGTACTTTATTCCTTTTTATGGCTGAATATTATTCCATTGCACATACACACACACCACAATTTGCTTATCAATTTATCTGTTGATGAATATTTGAGTTGTTTCTACATTTTGGTTTTTGTGAAGTGTTTCTATGAACGTAAGGGTGTAAATATTTGAGTACCTGTTTTCAATTCTTTTGGGTATACACATCAGAGTGGAATTGCTTGATCATGTGGTAATTTTATGTTTAACCTGAGGAACTGCCAATGTTCCACAGCAGTTGCATCATTTTACACTCCCACCAGCAATGTGTGAGGCTTTCCATTTTTCTACATCTTTCACACATCTTTCCCAACACTTATTTTATTTCCTTTTTATGGTGGTTGTACTCATCCTAATGAATGCAAAGTGGTGTCTCATTGCGGTTTTGATTTGTATTTCCTTGATGACTAACTACGTTGAACATCTTTTCATGTGCTTTTTTGTCCTTGTGTTCTCTTGGATAAATCTCTCACATATTTCCCTCGTTTTAAATTGAGTTGTTTCTCTTTCTATTGTTGAGTTGTGAAATGTATTTATGGAGTGGGAACACTAGATGTACTATTAGATATGTTATTTTAAAATATTGTTTTCTATTTGATAGGTTGTCTTTTTACTTTCTTGACAATATCCTTTGATGAACAGAAGTTTTAATTTTGATGAAGCTAACTTATCTTTTTTTATCTTTTATTGCTTGTGCTTTTGGTGTCATATCTAAAAATACATTGTCAAATCAAAGGTTATAAAGATTTAGCTAATATTTTCTTCTAAGTATTTTATGGTTTTAGCACTTATACTTAGTCTAAGTGTCCATGTACAGTGCATTGATGCATTTTGAGTTACGTTTTATATAAAGTGTGAGGTAGGTAGGGATCCAACTTTGTTCTTTTACATGTGGACATCCAATTGTCTCTGTATGATTTGCTGAATATTCAATCCCCATTGAATGGCCTTGGCACCCTTCTAGAAAATCAACTAGTCATAGCTGAATGGGTTTGTCTTGGGGCTTTCAATTCTATTCCATTGCTCTATGTCTACCCTATACTAATACCACACTATTTTGATTTCTGCAGTTTTGTAGAAAGTTTTAATATTGAGAATTATGAGCCCTCCAACTTTTTTGTTGTTGTTGTTTGTTTGTTGTGTTTTTCTGAGATGGAGTCTTACTCTGTTGCCCAGACTGGAGTGCAGTGGCACAATCTCGGCTCATTGCAACCTGTGACTCCTGGGTTCAAGCAATTCTCTTGCCTCAGTCTCCTGAGTAGCTGGGATTACAGATGTCCACCCCCATGCCCAGATAAGTTTTTGCATTTTTTTAGTAGAGACGGGTGTTTGCCATGTTGGCCAGGCTAGTCTCAAACTCCTGACCTCATGATCCACTCGCCTTGCCCTCCCAAAGTGCTGGGATTTTAGGTGCAAGTCATCATAATGGCCCCAATTTTGTTATTCTTTTAAAATGTTTTGGCTGCTTGGGAATGTTTGTAATAAAATATAAATTTGAGAATCAGGTTTTCCATTTCTGTAAAAATAGTCACTGAAATTTTGATAGGGATTACTTTGAATCTGTAGATTGCTTTGGGTAGAATTATCATCTTAACAATATGAAGTTTTCCAATTCATGAACATGGGACATCTTTTCTTTCTTTTTAGGTTTTCTTCACTTTCAGCAATGTGTTACAGTTTTTAGTATAAATTTTTATCACTTCGGTAGAAGTGGTCATAGGTAAATGAAATTATTTTCTTAATTTCCTTTTTGGATTGTTCATTACTAACATATAGAAACACAACTTATTTTTGTATGTCAAAATACATACATATTGACGTTTTATATGCCAAGTACAAAATTTTATACTTGCAGTTTTGCTGAATTTGTTTATTAGCTCCATTAGTTTTTCATGGAATCTTTGTGATGTTTACATATCATCTAAAATCATCTGTTTATAGATCTTATTTTACTTCTTTCTCTCCAATTTGGATGCCCGTCCTTTCTTCCCTTCCTCCCTCCTTCCCTGCTTCCCTCCTTCTTTCCTTCCTTCACTCCCATCCCTCGTACCCCTCCCATCCTTCTCTTTCTCTTGTTTTTCCTCCCTCCCTCCTTTCTTTTCTTTCCTTTTTTCTTTCTCTCTTTCCACCCCCTCACTCCCTCCCTCCCTTCCTCCTTCCCTTCCTTCTTTCTTTCTCCTAACTTTTGTGGCTAGAACTCCAACAACAATGTTGAATAGCAGCACTGAAAGCAGGCATCCTTGCCTTGTTTCTGATCTCAGGAGGAAAGTTTTCAGTCTTTAACCATTGCTTATGATGTTAACTGTGGGTTTTTAATATATATCCTTATTCTTTTTCATTTTTCATGAGCAAAAAATTGCATTCTATTCATAGCTTGCTGTGTGTTTTTATACTGAAAGAGTATTGGATTTTGTGAATTTTCTGCATCAATTTACATAGTCATGTGGTTGCTTTTTGTTTGTTTTGTTTGTTTGTTTTGTCCTATTAATGTATATTGAACCACTCTTGGATGCCTGAAATAAATCTCACTTGGCTGTGTATTAAAAGTACACAATACTTTTAATATGCTGTTGTATTAAGTTTGCTAACATTTGGTTGAAGATTTTTGCATCCATATTCATGGATGTGAATTGACTTGTAGGTTTTTTTTGTGGTGTCTTTAAAGGGATTTGATATCAGGGTAATAGTCTCATAGAATGAGTCAGGAAGTATTCCCTCATCTTCTGTTTTTTAGAAGTGCTTTAGAAGAACTGGTGCTAAGTCTTCTTTAAATATTTGTCACACTTCGCCAATTAAAGCCTTCTGGTCCTAGACTTTTCTGTTTGGGAATGTAAATAATAATTATTATTGATTCAAGCTCTTTATTTTTTATATATCTATTCAGATTTTCTATCTCGTCTTGAGTCAATTTTGGTAATTTGTGTATTCCTAATTTTTTTTTATTCAACGAGTTTATCTATTTTGTTTGTTCATTTTATTCTCTTATAATCTTTTTAATTTATGTAGCGCTGTAGTAATGTCCTCACTTTCACTTCTGATTTCAGTTACTTGCACATCCTCTCCTTTTTCTTGGTAAGTCTAGCTAAAGGTGTGTCAATTTCATTGATTTTTCTCAAAGAACTAACTTTTGATTTGGGTTATTTTCCTTATTGTTATTCTATTCTTTATTTTATTTATCTCTGCTCTAATATTTATTATTTCTCTCCTTTAGCTACATTTGGGCTTAGTTAACACTTTTCTTTTTCTAATTTCTCATAGTGTAAAGTTGTGGATTTGATATATATATATTTTTTAATTTGCAACTAAAAATTTTCTCCTCAGCACTGCTTTTACTGCATCCCATACGTTTTGCCATGCTGTGTTTTTATTTTTATTTGTGGGTGAAGGTAGAAAGAAAGACTATAAATTTATCTTTGGATAGATTGAGTCTGAGCTACCTGTGAGACATTAAAGTAAAGGTGCCGATTAGGGAGATGTATTTGCACCTGGAATTCAGGAGCATGGTATAGACTGCAGACACAGATTTAGAAATAATTAGCACATAAATATAAGTCATACTGGTAGGTAATAGTTAAAACCATATAAGTGAGTGGGTGGCAGAAAGTATATACAAAAGGAGAAAAGGTTGTCATGAATACAAACATTTGAAAATTGGATAGGGATGGAGAAGCCAGTAAAAGAGGTTAAAAATATGTCAAAGGACTGGGAGTGAGAGTGAGGAGCAAAGGAAAGACAGTATTTCAAGTTTTCTTACTCTGTAAGAAGACATGCAAAGATGTTGAGATGCAGAGAAAAATTAGGAGTGAAAAGTGTCCTTTGGATTTGGTGACCTGCAATAAATGGTAATGTCAGGAGGTGTAGATAGGTAGAACAATAGGAGACGTGAGCAGATTGGATGATATGGAGATATGGAAGTTGACACTAATTTGAGAGGTTTAATCACAAAGAACAAAGGAATCATAAAGTGTCAAACAAGTGGTAAAAAGGGGTTGAAGGAAAGATGTTTGTTAATGGAATGACTTACAAAAGTTAAAAGTTGTTAGGAAGGAAGCAATATAAAGGTAAAGGTGAGGTGCGGGGCACAGGGAATAGTCAATATCCTATAATTCCTAAGAAAATATTAACTATTTACTGTCTTGTTGAATTGCATAATTTTTAAGCATATATATCATTTCTTCAGCTAAATTTAAGATATTTGGTGATTGATAGGTCATTTTCCTGTTTGGATTTACACAGTCTCAACTCAGATACACACACAGATATACACATATATTGTAGACACACTATGGACACACTCAGGTATATGCGCACAGTCACACATTTCACAGTAACAATTGTACATAATTGATACTCCTCACACATTTGTTTTACGTTGATGAATCCAAATATTTAAAGGTTAGTGACCTAGGAAAGACATTTCTGAGTGACTCTACCAACAGCTTTCTCTTCTATCTTAATAGAAAATGATAAACCATGTTCATATCCTCTCATTAGTATTCAGCAGCAATAGAAGAATACTAAATCCTCACTGAATAATTTAGTTTGAAATGTTTACCCTTTGATGTACAAGTACAACATAACTAGAAAAATACCAGGTATTGAATCCATTCTCAGAAACTAGCATTTTAGAATATTTAACACTTTAAATGCTGGATGAGACCCTGCAAAATGCAGAACAAAAAGCTTCAAAGAAGGTTTCAAATTTCTGTTGATACATTTACTCTCATCTTCCCAACCCCGCTTCTTGTCCATCTTTGCACGTACTATTCAAAGGCTAACCAAAGATTCCTGGGCCACTATTTGTGCTCTTTATCCTGGTCTCAAATACTGAAAGTTGAGAAGTTTCTATTGTGTGTTAGCTGCAGCTATATAAGACCCTACAGTTGCCCAAGTCACTAGAATTCACCACTGAGTGGGCACTGATAGAGGTATTGCAATCAATAGGAAGAGCAAATGGATTGAGGTTGCTTCTGCCGTTGAAAAACTCTAAGGCTTGGATGAGACATTTAATTGAGCCCCATTTCCTTGTTTTTAAAGTGAGACTAGATTCACTTACCTAACAACTTAACTACTTTCAAGATTAAAAATAAATGGCCTGGCAGACAGTGAGCCCTCAATGAATGGTTGCATTTTACTGGAGTAAGGAACACACTTTCTTTCATCTTGTTCCCGTCTTTGCCTTTATCAGGAAAATTGCACAATTTCAGTTCCTTCTCACTCCTGGATTTCTTATTTGGGTCAATTTATGCTCAAACCTGTGATGTGCTGGAGGAAGGACCTGGACCATTTTTCTTATTCCTACATATGGTGATAAATGGGGCGTATTATTGAGATTCATTGACTGTAATTACGGTAACTTTACTTGGCAGCTTATCTTTTTCTGCTCTTTTATGTCTTAGAAAGTGGCATTTATTAATATTTAACTTTTATTTATGTGCCTATTAATGGTGTGTGCTGTACAGATAATCCAAAAATGCCCACTTTCTGGTTTTAAGAAGCTTATTCTCTAAAATGACAGACAGCTCTATTCATGCCCTTGAGGGATAAAAAGTAGAGAACAGTTGCATGCTGGCAGGGGGTGCCACTCTGTGATCCAATGTGCTTTCTCTCCCTGTCCTATATATATTCTCAGTCTGATTTATGTGCACATTTAAGATTCCCACAGGTCTGTATGAAAGCATTAGGTCAGCCCACAGTGCAGGGTGCTGGCCTGCAGGGTTCCTTCTAGGCTCCAAACACAAGGGTGGACGTCAGGTTAAGTGTTTTTTTTGTTTGTTTGTTTGTTTGTTTTTTTCCTGCCTGTGATTCCAAAAAGACATAGCTCTATTAGGATGTAGGTTAGAGATCTTGCCACGATCCCAGAATTAGGCAGAGTCTCCACACAACAACTAAACAGAAGGCAGAGAAGACAGAGCAAGTCAGAGTTGAGGACTCTTGGGGACTTACAAGACAAGCGTGACTCTTAACAGCCTGGTTGTGGACACAGGCCAGCTGTTGCCTAGCAACATGAGACTAGCTAATAAAGAGAAGTTGGAGGCTTATTCTCCTAGACTGCAGGTAATTCTTCTAGGGGAGTTTGGAAAGTGTGTTTTTGTAACTTTTTCTTTTCTAGAGTCTAGAATTTGCTCTGCATGTCAATTAGATAGCAGAATTTAGTGAGTTCTCCCTGCATGCAGAGTGATCTCTTTTGGTGGTACTGTCCCTTCAGCAATGAGAGCATAGATACTATATTTAAAACTGAGGGCTCAGGAGTAAGTTGGTAAGCACTACTTAATGCAAAGTAGCAGTGGCGGCTGCACACATTTCTGAAATAACAAGGCAGATGGAAACTAGCAGCTGTAAGGAGACAGTGGTAAATAAAATATCAGCTGAACTTCTTAAAAGAAGTATCCTTCCAGAGTGATGGCATCCTACACTTTGGAAACATTTATAATTCCAAGGTTTCAGTGTCATGTGACTAAACAAACTGTCCAAAGCCAGATTAGGAGAACTGCTATAAAAAATGCAAGTAGTTCATTCCTATAACCTAGAGCACTTAAAGAGCTGTCCACACGCAAGTGCTGGCCTGCAACATGTTACTGGTCCTCAGTAGGTAAACAAATTGAGAGTAATCATTTACAAGCTTTTAAAAAGCAATTTGACAGAGTAGTTTTATATCTGTTTAATATATATTTCAAAATAGGGCTTATATTTTTATGGCATTTTTATTTTACCATAACTCATTTTAATTTCATTTAAATAAACGTATTGGTCTACAATCAATTGGAAATTAGAAACAAATAAAAAACTGATCTTGGCTGGGCGTGGTGGCTCATGCCTGTAATCCCAGCACTTTGGGAGGCCAAGGCGGGTGGATCACAAGGTCAGGAGATCGAGACCATCCTGGCTAACACAGTGAAACCCTGTCTCTACTAAAAATACAAAAATTAGCTGGGTGTGGTGGTCAGCGCCTGTAGTCCCAGCTACTTGGGAGGCTGAGGCCGGAGAATGGCATGAACCCAGGAGGCAGAGCTTGTAGTGAGCCAAGATCGCGCCCCTGCACTCTGGCCTGGGCAACAGAGCGAGACTCTTGTCTCAAAAAAATAAAAATAAAAATAAAAATAAATAAAACAAAACTGGTCTTTCAACGCAGATAGTAAGAGAAACACTGCTCTAGACCAAGGGTCAACAAACTTTTTTGTAAAGATCCAGCTACTAAAGATTTTATGATTTGTTCTTATAGTTTTAGTTGCAATAACTGCTTCAGCTGCTGAAGGGAAAACAGCAATACTGAGACAAATTGATATGGTTGTGTTCTAATAAAACTTTATTTACAAAAGCAAGTGGTAACGCTTGCTCTAGAACAATACTTCCCAAACCGTATTGAGAAATCAACTCACAAAGATCTTGATTCAGCATTTACGGGATTGGAGCTGGGATGCTACGTTTCTGATAATCTCTTAGGTGATGCTGATGATTCTGGTTCATGGGCTCACTTTAAGTTTCAAAATTTGACAAAAGAATTGGTAAGTTGAAATTTGAAAGACAAGATCAGAACCCACTCTGCTATTTGCTTGCAGAGTAACTGAAAGAGAAGGTATTTATCTTTTAAACCTCAGTTTTCTCATCTGAAAAATGAAGATGATAATTTCTATCTCATTTAATTTCTGCTGAGTTTAAATTTTATTACACATGTGAAAATGTTTTCTAAAAAATACAAAAATAATGCTAAAAGGTGTAATGTAGGAATAATATTTGTTATTACCTTTAATTTTCTTTATACTGCTTCAGTTTAAACCATGTGAGGAAGTGTACGCAGGTTAACTTGTATCCACACACTAGAGAAGTTCATTTTTATTTGAAGTACCCTAGTCGTGAGTATATATGCTGTCTGTGTTTAGTCAGGATCTGAAGGACCTTTACTATGAGTTCACACAGAGGTGGCTATGGGAAGCAAGTCAACAAGTGCTATGTAAACATGCATTAGAGGTTTTGTTAATGCTGACATTGAAAAGCAGTATTTATTGTAAAAATAAGTGCAGTTCAATGAATGGCTAAAAGACAACAGGTTTGAACAAAGTACATGTAATGAAGCAACCAGTCCAGCAACCTGAAACTTCAGAGTGAGCCTTACATGTAGAACACCTTCTGGTTTTGTCCTTCACGTAACAAGCCAACTCGGTCCAACAGGAAGTTTACCCGATAAAACAGTCAGAACAGTCTTGCATTTTTTCATTGAAGCGACTCTTTCTCTCCACGTCTTGCCAGAAATATCTTTGTCTGAAAGGAACCAGGACCTCACCAATCTTACAGAACAGGTTGTATGGTTCTCTTTTGTGTCTACCTGCAACTAAATATTTGTCTAAGGGGCAAGATAGAATATAAGACTTGCTTTCAGCTGCTTGGTACTGAGGTTGTTGGGGAGAAGACACATAGTTCCACCTGTCTCTGATTTCCCAAACCTGACAGTTGTGAATGGCCAATTGGCTTCAGAGAGTTCACTGCGTAAGACATTATTATTTCTGTAGTGTACAGTCCTGATAAATATTAACATTTTCCTAAGTTTTCTTCCACTAAAGGAAGGTATGAGGAAGCCATCTTGGATTTACTGAGAGGAGCTAAACTCACCCTCTTAGGACATGGGTGAGAATGGCATCTTGTGTCTCTGAAGACAGTTGTGCTGAGAAGAGAAGGAACAGGGCAACTGATTATTTCGCCTACAACATGGACTTGCAGTGAGGCCCTGTATGCCTGACAATTACAGAAAATAGCTTTATCTAAATTAGAAAAGAAGGTTGTTCTCTATTGTCTAAAATAGAAAAACTGGGAGATCTGACAAAGAGGGATCTCTTGAGGAAACAGAAATGAGATTCAGGGTCTTAAAAGTGAAGGGTCACTGAACCAATTCTGACAGTGTTCTCAGTAGCCCTGGGATGTGGCTTTGAGAGTGAAAACAAGGAGGACATCTGCCCTGTGAGATCAGCCCAGAAGGAGGAGTGCAGCTGAGCACTTGACCTTGTCTTGGCATTCCAAGTCTGGATTTCTGGGCCCCCTTATGACAGACAGTCCAAATTTTTCCTTGTATTTGCAGCAGGAGACAAGTCCAAGCAACCTTAACTTTGGAGACAAAGTGAGCTGTGAGTGCTAATCAAAGGTATAGACGCATTTTAAAACACCTCTGAGTAGGTGAAAGCCCTTAGTAAAAAATCCCTATGGAGGAAGAGGAAGGAGGGGTTCTGGACAGAGGCACTGTTGCACTCATCAGCCTTCCTGAGTCTGGCTGGTAACCTGAGGGTGACTGTGTAGGGCTTGAAAATGAGGGCAAAGAGCTGCAAAATTGGGAGCTCAATAGAGGGGTCGTCTGGACTAACTCAGTCTAAGAGAATAAGACCCTTCATCTAGAGTGATGCACAACATCCTGGGAGAGATTTGCGTGTTGGACTGGTTCTCAAGAGTGACACCATGTGGCAGTAAGAAAAAAAAATCCTTGACCAAATGCAGTTTTCTCCCAGTTGATGTAGAAGTTGGATTGATCCCGTCCCTCAACTACATCACCTGCATGACATTTGACCATTCAAAAAGGAGACATAATCCTGAAAAGGGAGATTCCTGATAATAATGTAGATGGAATCTGCAGTCATTAATTAGAAAGCCATAGAGATGTGATTATACTGGAGTCCCTCTTTTGTGAAAGAGTTCTTAGGTTTATTGTAAGAATCAAATAAATGAAATAACTGATCTATTGATTCCTTAAAAAGAACAAAATAAAATAAGGGTAGTAGTCATAAAGTTATCATAGGTGCTATGTATTGTAATTCTTTTCATAGGCTGGCAATTTGATGTTAGATAAATTAAGTGGTCTAGGTAAATATCCCCCTTGCCTCTTTTTGTGCTTTATATATTTCCATATTTGGAGAACTGTTATGCATTAAATGATGTCCCCTAAAAAGATATGCTCAATTCAGTACTTTTGATGTGACCTTATTTGGAAATAGAGCCTTGGCTGATGTAATCAATGTAAGATAAGGTCATTAGGGTGGACTCTAATCTGATGTGACTGGTGTGCCTATGAGAAGAGACCCAAAAAGAAACATACACAGGAAGAACGCTATATGATGATGGAAACAAAGATTGGAGTTATGTTGCCACAAGCCAAGGAATGCCTGGAGCTACAGGAAGATGGAAGATGGAAGGAAGGAACTTTCCCTAAAAGCTTTGGAGGAGCATAGTCCCACCAACAACTTGATTTCAGTCTTCTAGTCTACAGAACTGTGAGAGAATAAATTTGGGTTGCTTTAAGCCACCCATTTTATGATATTTTGTTAAGGAAGCCCTAGAAAACCAATACAAGTACTAATTAATTTTAAAATGGAGAATGTTCCTCTCACTCCCAGCAACACAAAGCCAGTGTACTTTTAACATTTTGCTGTCATTCCTTGAAAATAATGACACCTGAAAGAATCTGAACAATAAGAAAAAAGAGAGGAGAAAGAACTTATGAATGGCTAACATTCTATTCAATTCCAGTATATTAACAACAAAAATAAATGATGATAATGCCTGTTTGCTCCCTAATCCACGCCTCTTCAGTGATTAATTAGAACAGAATTAGACTCTGCAATGAAAATTGTAAAATGAGCATATTGTTATTTGGGGCCCTGGGGTTATGAACTAACCTAGACTAATTCATTCATCCATGACTGTGAGATATCAAACGTAACGTAACCTTAGGAGTGAAGAGGACTCTAGGTTTCCTCTTTCTTACTTTCACAACAGGAGAAATGTTAAATTAAGGCAAATGTCAGAACAAATCTGCCATAATGCAAATATTTATGAACAAGCATATTGCAAAACATTAACTAAGCTGTTTTTTCTGCTCCAGAAAAGTTCCAGTTCTCTGTGTTTTCATGCACAGCCAAGCATTTTGCATGAAATGTTCATTTAAGACAGATGTGATGCTATCCTCATAGCAGGATTCAGTTAACCTTTTAATCAGAATTCAGGTCCAGGATGTTTGAATGAGATCCATAGTATCTTTAAGTGATGGTATCCAGCACTAAATTAAAACCCTTAATCCCAGGGATTCATATAGCTTAAGCAAGGGTGAAGATGCTTGTAGACTTTCTAGCCATATTCATAGCTCTTAGACACCATTTTACCAATTAGAATTATTTTTTAACATCTTTTGTACAGTTACAATCCCCTCTAGGAAGACTTAGGTATGGGAGCGTTGAAACTTTTGTAGAAGCTGCCTCTGAAATCTAATTTGAGTTTTTCAGATCTTAACGAACCCTCCTTGAAGCATGTATATCTGATTAGCACTTAAAACATTTGCTAACTTACCCTCCATCCCCCTGATGTACATAAAGTTAACTTACATACATATAAGTCATGTTGTTGGCTGGGCATGGTGGCTCCCGCCTGTAATCCCACCACTTTGGGAGGCCGAGGCGGGCGGATCACAAGGTCAGGAGATCGAGACCATCCTGGCTAACACGGTGAAACCCCGTCTCTACTAAAAATACAAACAATGAGCTGGGCGTGGTGGTCAGCACCTGTAGTCCCAGCTACTTGGGAGGCTGAGGCAGGAGCTTGCAGTGAGCTGAGATTGTGTCATTGCACTCCAGCCTGGGTGACAGAGCAACACTCTCTCTCAAAAAAAAAAAAAGAAAGAAAAGAAAATGTTGTTTGAAATACGTTACAGTAATGTTGATAATTAAAAATCTATCCTCTTTGTTCTGTCAAGATGCTGATTATCCTCTGAGTTATTAAAATCTGCTCTCAAATCTTTACACACAGAAATAACAATAGATTTCAATGTTTTCATGGAGGAGGAGATAGAAATAAAAACCTCTGAAAATTTTAAAACATTATTTTAAATAGGGGACCGATCCTAGTAGGTCAGCTTCTTTAAGTCACTTACCCCCTCCCCTGTGGACAGAGTTTGGTCAATTAACTTGGTATTGTACGCACTATCCCGTTAGCCAGATCAGGAAAAGAAACACATATCACTTCAACACACACCTTTTTACATTTGGTATCGACGTTTGAAAAATAAGGTAAGTGATGGATCTAAGAAATGACCATTACTATATCTTACCAAGTAATATTTGCCTAGTTGAACTCATTGAGACCAGAGACTGGTTATTAGCCTAAGAGGCAGAATTTGAATTTGCCAGTGTTCTGGAATTGGTTATGTTTGAGGATACTCACTTATGCTAATTGTAAACCAAGTGACTGACAAAAAGACCAGAAGAGTAACTAATTCACAATGAAAAACACAATTGCCAAATGATCCTAATACTAGCATTAATTTGACACATCTGCTTTCTCCCTGTAGGTAAACTACTAAGAAAATCAAATGATCAAGGTACCAATTAAACAAGGAATCAAAAAAGAGATAGCTTGTCTATATGAAATAAATGTTTATGCCATTGAGCTCTGCCAGACTGATGGGTCTCCATTATAGGGGTAGTTGATTTGACAGGTGCCCACACTACCCACCACCATAGAACTTAGAGGGTCACTGACAACCATTATCTCTGGAAATCTTTTTCCATGTTTTCATGGCTAAAGTCACTCTTCCTAAAAACAAATCCCTTCTTTAAAGATGTAAATATTTTCACTCTGGTTAAGATTAAGCCTCATGGTTCTTGGAGCTTGGTAACTTTGCATTTCTGTTTTATATTGATTTCATGGATCAATTCACATAGTAACTTTATTTCTGACAGAATGAATTACTGTAGGCACTTTTTGTGGCCCCATGTACTACTTTTAGCTAGTGATTATTCTTTAAGTCAACACAAAAGAAAAGCACAAATGTGGTATTAGAAACGAAATTTTAGGAGAATAGTTTTAGAATGGTGCCTTGTATGGGCATCAATAAATATCTGTTGAATTTATAAGGGAGTGAATGCTGCTCATACTAGTTCTAAAAAGAACTTAAAAAGAACTTTTCTTTCATAGTGAAAGAAAGGCAGGGGTAACTTCATATAGCCAAGATAACCTGGCATTGCCATCACTGACTCAGAGCCCATGTACTTGGTCCATACTTGCTGTTGTGACTCAGTTTTTTTGCTGTCAGAGTGGAAGGATCACATCCAACTACCTTGTATAAATTGACCAGAGAATCATGGGGAAGGATTTGAGGAACCCAAAACAATATGAAATATTTCCAACAGTCTCAGTCCTGTCCCGCAGGAAGAAATTCTTCCTCTCTTCTTGCTTTCCAGTGTTTCAGCACGAAGCTTCTCCTTTTGTTCCCTCTCAACAGGAGAAGATAGAAAGCAATATGGTGTTAATGAATGAGAGACATCATGACAAGAGATAAAAGAGTAAGAAAATTTTGTGAAGAGAGCTTTGAAAATTAATTAGAAAAGAAGGGTAAATACTTTTGTTAAATCCCAGAGCTTTAAGTAACCTACTTTTGAAGATGATGCGTGAATTTTTTAAAACCTTTGCTAAATCAGTTTTATTCTACCGGGCTCTGATTATTTGTTTATCCTTTGATATATGATATTCTCTTTAGAGGCTTCAGCCCACTTGAAAACTTTACTACATTTTCAAAATGCATTATGACACCATGTTCTTCTTCACTTTGCTTTGTTTTAAGAAAGAACCCTGGTATAAAAGGAACACATCCTTTTTTATTGTTTCTTTTTTCTTTCTTTTTTTTTTTTTTTAACCCTGGTTCACTTTAATAGTGCTCTTTCATCTTCATCAAGACTATGCTTACCCAAGATAAAAGTCATTTTTTGGTAATAAAATTAGTTCTTTTGAGGTTAGCTGTAGTTACCTTGAGTTATACATCAATAACAAAATTATTAATTCCATCAAAAAGGAGGCAAATGACATGAATAGACATTTCTCAAAAGATATATAAATGGCCAACAAATATAAGAAAAAATGCTCAACATCACTAATCATCAGGGAAATGCAAACTGAAACCACAATGAGATACCAACTTACTCCTGCAGGGATGACCATTATTAAAAAGTCAAAAAGCAGTAGATGTTGGCATGGGTGTGGTGAAAAGGAGCACTCATACACTGCTGGTGGGAATGTAAATTGGTACAACTTCTATGGAAAACAGTATGGAAATTCCTTAAAGAACTAAAAGTAGATCTACCATTTGATATATTGATCCCATTATTAAGTATCTACTCAAAGGAAAAGGAATCATTATATGAAAAAGATGAATGCACACGTGTACTTATTGCAGCACAATTCACAATTGCAAAGATATAGAATCAACCTAAGTGCCCATGGAATACTACTCAGCCATAAAAAGGAACAAAACAATGTCCTTTGCAGCAACTTGGATGAAGCCAGAGGCCATTATCCTAAATGAAGTAACTCAGGAATGGAAAACCAAACTCTGTATGCTCTCATTTATAAGTGAAAGCTAAGCTAGGAGTAGACTGTGCTGACAAATGGAGGCTTCTTGACACATAGCTGAAGGCCCTGAAACATCAGGTATTTGTGGGTCTTGGTCCGCATATCCATAGACATCAGCAGCAGAAGGTTGGCTTTAAAGAAATAATTAGGGCCAATAGAGCCCTGGCAGACATGGGTAGCCTTGACAGGAACCATCAGCAGGAAAATAACAGGTGCTGCAGGGACACCAAGAGAACTGGTTGGTGAACATGTGAAATCCAGACATACAAAATCAATTTGAGGGGAAAGCTAGTATGCCCTTGGAAGTGGTGGTGACAGAGCCAGAGATCTTCTCTTCTTAGCTATTTTTGTGACATCATTTTTAACACTAGTCTGGGACAACTTAGGGGCAACTATCTACTCATTTCGTATTTGGTATATATATTGAGAGTCATGTTTTAACTTTCTTTTTAAAGGTAAATTTGATATATTTCTATTTTAAAAACCTAAAGTCAATTAATTTTTAAACAATATGGATTCTGGTTCATTAACCCCCAGTCAGTGGTTTTAAATGGAAAAACAGCTTCTCTGCTTCTCTTTAGAATCAAATAATATGAAGTTTCTTTATTGTAGTTATGGGATTATTTTTTATATTAGAGATAATACTCAACTGAACAAGTCTCCCCACCATGAGTAAAAGGCATATGGAGTATTAAAATAGACTTTGAAGACTCAGAGGTAAGGGGAGTTGGAGAGAGATCATACGAAAAAAGATTATTTATAGTTTGCAAATGGCCACCACTAGAAAAATTTAAATTGTGGTGAATTAACTCATCTTTACCTTCTTACCCTACATTTTGATATTTAAATATTGATTTATATGTTAAAAAAATCATGCCAGACTTGCTTGGCTTTTCAAAAACAAATAGTAGTTGCAAATTATTTTCCTTTTATTATGACTTAAAATTATGCTTTATAATTTTTTTTGTAATCTGCGCCACCTAAAAAATAAATTCAAAAATAAATTACTATATGTTTTTCAATCCTAAGACACTATTTTGAATGGAAAGGGGAAAATACCAGTCCATTTAATGAATACACTGATTGTAAAACACATCTCAGTTTTACAACATTAAATGCATAAAAATGAGCATTTTGAAGTCAGCAATACCATGTAGTTTTTCTTCCTGCCAGAAATCAAGCCTGATTATGTGGCCCTCCTTGCTATACAAGTATTTCCACATTTTTTCCATTTAAATGTCTAGAATGGACACACAGAATTTCAGCTGGTTTCTAAATATGACTAAATGAAAGGCGTGATTTCTTTATCATGAAGAAATGGCAGTACTTCAAATGACTCTTGTCAACGTCATGTTGGTTTCTTGTCTGCACATGTACAGGTTACACTGCCTCTTGGTTGAGCATTTCAGTATTGGTATTTTACTACCACTCCATCATTTAACTCTGGTATATATTTTGTTATCTGTCATTTCATACAGAGGCATGTCACAGCCCAGACATAACTCCAGAGTGGAACAAAAGTATTATCTTTGACTCAATGTTATTAAGTATCATGTTGGTCTAAAGTCTAGCTTATTCTCTTCCATGCCATTCATTTTATGTAGCGATCAGAGTAATGTTTTGTCATCATCTTAGTCCAGTGTTTTTCACAGTGTGGGTTAAGGGTAACTTGCACCAGAATCCCCTAGGTGCTGGCAGAAATAGTGATTACTGGACCCCAACGTCAACTTCCTGTTTTCAAATATCAGAGGCTAGGCTCTAAAAATGCATGTTTAACAAGCTCTCTAGGAGATTCCTATGTACACTGAGGTTTGAGAAGTCTGTATAGTGCACCATGGACTCAAGAGCAGGACTGTCTGGGTGTGAATTTTCTTTAAGAGCAGATGACCTCAGGCAAATTGACTGAACTATTTGTGTTTCAGTTTCTTCCTCTGGAAAATAGGATATGACTGCCTTCCTTATAGGGATGTTTTCAGGATTAAATGAGTGAATATTTGCACAGTACTTAGAACAGTGTCTGGCATATAATAAACACCATAAATATATGTATTTCTGAATCTATAAAGACCTCGTAAAAATAAAAGATCTTCATTTAACAAATACTCCGTGAACATCCACTGTGCTGGGCATGGGTCTTAGCCTGCGAATGCTTGCATTCTAGTGGAGGAGTAGCATTCCAAGTGCGTATGCACTCAGACCTTTAACAAAGATCACCTGAGTAATTCTCACAGTGCTAGGAGGTAGGTAATATTGTCCTTCTCCTTTTACAGAGGAGTGAAGAAAACCACAAAGAGATTAAGGAACCTGGCCAAGTTGGACAGCTACTCAGTGACAGAGCTGGTAATGAACACGGACAGCCAGGCCTCACCATGTTCCCATTTAACTTTGCTATCCTGAAGGGTATATTCTGTTCAAAGAAATGCTCAGGTGACCAAGGTTATGTTGACTTGTAGTCAAATGAGAACCTATCTGGAGGTCAGAAAAGAACTGGAGTACAAAAGATTCAAACTTAGTCAGTGGGTACAGTCTTCTGCTGAACTTCTCAGAAGATGCCAGGGTGGGGAGAAAGGTTATTATACTTTGAGGGTTTGGCATAATGCTATTGTATTTACAATAAGCTAAGAGGCTCAAAAATTGTACTTTTAAATAGATACAAGTTTAATTCGGTGTTAAATCTTTTTTAAACTCTAGTAACTGAAAAATCAGACATTCTAATGGCACCAAATAGCTAGGTTAAAGTCCTGTAGTCCATAATCAGTGTCCCCTGGTAGTCGATGTGATCAGCAGGCTTTTGGGGTTGGGCTTTGTTTCCTTTTCTTTTCTATTGAAAGAAGAAAGTCATTTAAGGTGTGAATAGTACCTTGTATTTATATGAAACCTCTCTCTAAGGTGTTGAAATACTTGATTCATGCCCATTCCCTTTCAGTTTTGGATGTGTGGTTAGAGGTGATGATTAACAATCAACGCTAGAAATAAATCAAGTATAAATCCCATGATTCTACTTGTTCAAAGGGGTTTTTCAATTATAGGCAAGAAGAGATCATGTGAGGTAATTCACTCCTTTGCTTCCAAAGAGAACTGCCTTTTTAGTGGCTGTATTTTAAATAATTTGTTCAGGAAAGAGAATGTTCAAAGTTTTGGACTACTGTGGTTGAACAGAAAGGTCCCTGAAAACAAAGTTGAGGGAAGGAGGCAAGAGGATTAGAATTTATATTTGCTGGTTGATATAGGCACTGAAGTATACATTTAGTACTCTTCAACTTTCGTTAGTATGAATTGCATTATCTTGAAGAATTCATAACACAACAAGTTAGTTTTACAAGAGGTTACAGAAATTTCCAGGTCTTTGTTAAAGGATATTTACCCATAAAACCCATGTAATTTTAAATTTAATGTAAATAAAATGTTTTGAAAAGATCTTGAAACATGCATACTTTTTAACTGATGAAATGGAGACTTAAAGATATGTTTATTGTGTGGAGATCATATATCTATGTGTATATGTACAATATATTCTAATTAATTCATCTTATAAAACATTCAAAAGACATTTTAAAAAGGAGAAAATGGAAAAAGCAATATTTTAAAATAATTTTTAAATGCTTAAAAACTATAATGCTATCATTAAAAGTAGCATTTGCTATTATTTTGATGTGAATGGGCATGTCTCATTTTAGGAAGTGTTCTGTGCATGGAGATAGAGCTGGCTTTAGACAGAAGCAGTTTGACTCCAGTTTCTACAGTCTTCACTGCTTTTCTCTGCGGTATCCTCTAGGGTGTCACCATGTGAACAAAGTTTCTTCGGATTTCCAAATTTTTAAAGAAGTTTCAGAAACTTAGATTTTTATGTGAAATCTTTTGAATTTTAAATTTGCCCTATTTCAAACAACGGATGAGCAAAATGATACACATTTGGAGCAGGGCAAAGCACACTGGCCAATAGCACATGACCTCTTGTTTAGCCCTTTGTGTAATTTATTCAAGATGAACACTTTTTAAAAAGTAGACATCATCTTTACTGTTTAACATGCTCTCCCTCTGTAATCTCTACTGTTTTATTTTTCAAGCGAATTAAAATCCACTCAACTTTTCAAGTCTCAGTGCCCACAATCGAGTCTAACTTCCTTTAACAAAATGCCAGATCTGCTACTTCCTGCTCCGTGCTCCACCCTCCCTTTGCATGTGATCGTCTTTTTATGATCTGCGAGGTGCTCTTCTCCTTCTTGTCCTCCTCATTAGTGCCTGCCCATGATTAGAGCCCGCTGGAATGTTGCTACTGTGTGGAGCCTTCTGAGTGAAGGATGTGCTGGTTATACAATTAACCAGAAGAGAGATGAGGGAGGAAAATCCCAAATAAAAAATTCTCATTATAATAGATACCTAGTGACCTGGTTTGACCCACTCAATATCTTAAAAGTAAATTCAAATGAGACAATGTCCTTCGCAGGGACATGGATGGAGCTGGAAGCCATTATCCTCAGCAAACTAACCCAGGAACAGAAAACAAAACCAAACACCATATGTTCTCACTTATAAGTGAGCTGAACTATGAGAACACATGGACACAGGGAGGGGAACAACACATACTGGGGCCTATCAGGGAGTGGGGTCGGGGGAGGGAGAGCATTGGGAAAAACAGTTAATGCATGCTGGGCTTAATGCCTAGGTGATGTGTTGATAGGTGCCAAAAACCACCATGACACATGTTTACCTATGTAACAAACCTGCACATCCTGCCCATGTACCCTGGAATTTAAAATAAAAATAAAAATTAATTAATAAAAGTAAATTCAACAAATAGAATTGAGCTGTTCTTATGCACCACTCCAATGGGTACTAGAATTATGAAAATCGAAAACATGATCTCCACCTTCAAGTTGTTCACAACCTAGAACAAACTTGCCATCAAATAATTGGAATACAGCAGTAAAAGAACTTTAATGGAGTTTGTTAAAATGTTCAGATGGAGAATAGAAAAGGGAAAGGCCTGAGGAGCACATTTTAGAGGAAAGTCATGAGAAGAAATGGAAGGATAAATAGAAGCTTTTCATGGGGGCAGAATGAGGGAAAGGCTTTTCAGGCAGAAGGAAGAGAAATTTCATGCAAAGGATCAACATGTTTACATAAGAACACCTGGCATGGCAATGACATGTTGTTTCCTAGGATTAGAAATTCATAACAATATTTAGGTGACTACTGTTACTGAATTATCACTATTATCATGTACTGTAATTTATATGGAACTTGGCCATGAAATCATTTTCCCGAGGCTTCCTGTAATGAATGATGAGCCTCTTAGCTGAAGCCCATAATGACTCAACTGATAAATAATGCTTTTCAAGTCTCTGGACTGCATCCAAATTAAGGAAACATCTCTACCTATACAAAGTCCTGTGTTAGAATAAGAACATATATTTACTTGTGGGTTCTCTCTTCACCAATTCCTTGGCTCAAACTATGAAAATTTCCACCCCACTCTCCCCATAATCTGCTGCATCAAGCCTCAGCAATTCCTTCAGAAATTCTAAATTAATTCAATGACATTTTACTACAGATAATTTGTGGAACTGGAATATTTGCTCAATGTTGCTCTTTTTGCAGCATCTAAACTTGGAATTAGTAAATTAATAATGGTCCTTAGTACCTCATTATAATATTATATGGCTTGCGATTAGGTATATGACATACCCCAAACCATTAACAGCCCCTATAAATGAGTATTGTTGCAGCATAGAAAAATAACATCCTCTCTCCTGTTATACTCAAATAATTGAATGAGAAAACTGCTATAAATTGCAAACGTTTTGTCATATAAAATTATGTTTAATTAAAGTATAGATTAAAAACTACGATCAGCTTTTAGTAACCAGTATTACAAGCATCAAACGTCTTGAATTTTCTTGATTCTCAAAAGATATGATTTCACCAGCAAGGTGAACCTCCTTGGGGCAGGCTGAGTCAGCTCTTGAAAAGCCAGTGAGCCATGCTGTTGCCATTCATAATCATCCCCATTAACTTTCCTTTTAGAATTAGGTCAGGCATGAGCATTGGCTGTGCAACATACAAAATATCCTGGAAACAGTCAGGATAATTGTTGGTGAAGTGTTGTTACATCACTCTTGCTCCTCTCTTCTTTCCTTCTTTTTGTATAGTGTGTTTTTTTTTTCTCTCCACTGATATATTTGAGGCTTGCCTATGAAGCCTGAGGCATTAATTCACTCTGAGAGTCAAGTTAAATATCACTGTTATAACCTTACAAACCAACTGGAAGCAGGGACCCTATCAATGTGCCTTGACCACCTATGGTGGTATCTAGTGCCTAGCAGAAAGCCTGCTATATTAACACTCAATAACTCAACAAATATTTGTTAAATGTGAATTAAAATGCTTGTATTAGGCAGTTAACACATTTGAAACACTGGCTGGGCTCTGTGCTTCTTTTAAAAAATTTTGTAAATATGGCTGATAATTTATACATTTAACTCAGAGTGTTTATAATCATATCATATATATTATATATATCTATATGTGATATATATGATATATATCTATATGTGATATATATCACATATATCTATATATTATATATCTATATAGATCTACTATATATAGTAGATATATCACATATAGTAGATATATGTGATATATAGTAGATAGATACATATATATTTTATATACACTATATATTACATATAGTAGATATATGATATATAGTAGATATATTATATATGACATATATAGTAGATATGTGTGTATATACTATATATGGACATATACATATATTACATATATAGTTGTGTGTATATATTTAATTAAAATATAGATAAAACCACATATATAGTGTGTATACATATATACATATACATATACATGCGCGCACGCGCGCACACACACACACATATAGAGAGAGAGAGCGAGAGTACCATATTTGATTTCAATCTGTAGTAGGAGTGCAGGGTGGGAGGAATGAGGACAACTTTCCAAATGAAAGAAATTGCCTCACATAGTTATGATTTTTGTGATGAGAATACTTTAAATCACTCTCTTAGCACTTTGCAAGAATGCAATATATTATTAACTATAGTCACCATGTTGCACAATATATCTTTTGAACTTATTTCTCCTATTTAACTGAAATTTTGTATCCTTTGCCCAACTCCCATGTTTTCCAACCACCTTAGCCTCTGGTAACCACCATTCTACTCTCTACTTTTATGAGATCAACTTTCTTAGATATATGCATATGATGCTGCATATGAGTGAGATCATCCGGTATTTGTCTTACTGTGCCTGGCTTATTCAAAACATCATGTTGTATGCAGTAAATAGTTACAAGTTTATCTGTTAAGAAAATTTTAAAGCAAGTTTGTTTTTTCCACCATGTTACCATCCCTTTTTGTGGAAGGTGTAAATACTTCATCTTTCCTATTTTCTTCTATCTCTTCCTTTTCCAGATGGACTCTAAATAAGGAAGCTAAGTTTTACGTGCCTTCTTGTGATGAAGATGGATCCTCACACTTAGACTGTTCTTTAAGGTAATGCATGCTCTTATGTTGAAGTCCACAACCATGAAGTATTGGCAAAGCTCCCATGTTGTTTGGCCATCTCTGTTGCCTCAGCCCAACCTTTCCTCTAACTGAATTATGAATCTCCCTGTGGCTGAGCTGAAATTCCCATTCAGCACATTCATTTCAAGCATCTCATCTTCTAACCACCATTTTTATTTTGATGAGACAGCCCCATTTTGTTTTCCTCTGAGATAATTTCCTTCCAGAGTCTGAACAAAGAAGTTGGGTTGAAGGTTTCCCCATATCCCCTTTGACTGATTCTCCTTTTAAAACCTAATCCTCGCTCTCCCACACATGCTTCAGGTTTGAATTGTGAGGTCTGAGGGGTGGGGTTGGAATTTAGGTCACTGCCTGACCACTGTTTTCACGCCCTGTTCCCATTCCTCCTCCTCCTCTGGGTCCAGAAAAGTTTTCTTTTTTTCTTTTCTTTTACCCCGTTACTCTATGTCAGTGACTTCCCCTAATGTCACATCCTCCTCATTCTGAGGGTAGCATCAAGGGAACAAGATTTACAGAGAGAAATAAGAATACATAGATTTAATATTTTCCGAGCATTATATACAAGCTATTCATTTTACCCAAGAGAAAGCTAAAGCTCAAAGAGATTAAAGTAACTTGCTTGCAAAATAACAGAGCCTAGATACAATGCCTGGCTGTAAAGCATTATAACACTATGCAGTTTGGAGTTTTTGAGTGTTTTAATCAAGAAATAGGAGCTTATTTCTCTTTGCAATTTTATCACCATATATTACTTCTTATCAAATTAAATCAAATTAAAAACATAATTTGATGGCACTTTTTTTTTTTTTTTTAAGATGGAGTCTCACTCTGTTGCCAGGCTGGAGTGCAGTGGCACAATCTTGGCTCACTGCAGCCTCCGCCTCCTGGATTCAAGCAATTCTCCTGCCTCAGCCTCCTGAGTAGCTGGGGCTACGGGCACATGCCACCACATCTGGCTAATTTTTTTTTATATTTTTAGTAGAGACGGGGTTTCACCATGTTGGCCAGGATGGTCTTGATCTCCTGACCTCATGATCCACCCGCCTCAGCCTCCCAAAGTGCTGGGATTACAGGCGTGAGTCACCGCAGCCAGCCAATTTGATAGCACTTTCTTAACCTCTTACAATGTTTGGCATATGCGACCACAAGAAATTGCCCTAATTAATTTATTTGACAGAACATAGCTTATATGCAAAAATGAATTAGTGATTAGATAAAATTAAAATCTAAATTAGGGATGCACATCTTTTACTTTTTACTTATAGTAGGGAGACTTGTTTCAGTTGAGTATTATCTCTCATATAAAAATAATCGCATAACTATAATAAAGAAAATTCATATCATTTGATTCTAAAGAGAGGTAGAGAAACTGTTTTTCCATTTAAAACCACTGACTGGGGATTAATGAACCAGAATCCATATTGTTTAAAAAGTAATTGGCTTTAGGTTTTTAATAATAAGATATCAAATTTACCTTTAAAAAGAAAGCTAAAACATGACTTCTCAATATATATGACAAATATGCAACAGGTAGATTTTTTCTCCCTAGGTTGTCCCAGACTAATGTTAAAAATAATGTCACATAAACAGTTGCAGAAGAGAACATCTCTGGCTCTGTCACCACCACTTCCAAGGGCATACCAACTTTCCCCTTAAATTGATTTTTTATGTCCGATTTCTCCATCATGTTCTCCATCAACTAGTTCTTTTGGTGACTCCGTAGTGCCTGTTATTTTCCTGCTGATGGTTTCAGTCAACACCACCCATGTCTGCCAAGGTTCTGCTGCCCCTGATTCTCTCTTTAAAGTCAACCTTCTACTGCTGATGTCTTTGGGTACACAGGCCAAGACCCGTGAGTGCCTAATGTTTCAGGGCCTTTCAGCTATGTCTCATGAAGCCTGCCATTTGTCAGCCGAGCTTACTTAACTGGCACCAATGCTGTTGATACCCTGATCTCAAGGCACCATGGGGCTTTGATTAAGGCCATCCCTTTAAAATATCTATTACACTTTTAATGCAAAAATTTTAATGTAAACCTATGAGAACTCAGCTGAAGAAATGTGCTGAAAATAGACAACATATTATGTGCAGAGACACACTTTTCCTATAATATTTACGTCATTGGTCCATTATCCAAATTTAGCACTTTCCTGAATTGAGTACTTTCCTAGGAAGTTTTTAATTCCCTTATGCAAAATAGTATCTAGGAGTATATCTAAGACTCAAGCGAAGACCTTCTTGTCTTCCTTCCTATCCATCTACTTATATTTACAACTGCCTACTAGATATTTCTATTTCATATCTCACATTTTCCTTGAACTCAGCATGCCTGAATCAAAGTCATCATCTCCCTCGATCTTGCATCTGAGATTCTAGTCTCAATAAATGGAACCACCTTTCACCCAGTTACCTATTTCAGACACATTTCCTGTGCCTTCTTCTCAACCTTGCCACTGCTCATATCTGCTGTCTCCTAAAGCCTATTCTTCTGCCTCCTAAATTCTCTAAAGTTCATCCACTTCTCATTTTCACTATCTTGTGTCAGGGCGTCATCTCTTGTCCATATTTCTACGTAACCTCCTAGTGGTTTTCCTTACAGTTTCTCTTGCCCCTCCTCTCCAATATGCCTTGTACATTGTATAGCCAAAATAATCTGCCAGAAAATGCAGTCTCATCATCAATTTCTTATTTAAAAATCTTAAATTCCTTCTTCTTGTTCTTAGTCCTAAACTGGTTTGGCCATAATAATGTCTTTTCCCTCTTAAAACTGCCGCGTCTATCTCTCATCCCCAGGCTTTTCCAAGTACTATTCTCTTTGCATGGAATATTTACTAAATTTTTGTTGAATAAATGACCAAATGAATGTTTTCCCAGAATAAATTAAAGAACTAAGGAATAAAGAGATTCCCTAAATTTATTTATATTCAACTGAACAATTTTACTACATTAAAAATATATGTAATGTTTTACAAACAAAAAAGTAAAACTGAAATTACCATTTCCATATGAACCTTGTGGATCTGTTTTCAGATCCTAGCTGGAGCGATCAACTAATTCTGTGGCTTGGACTGCACTGTGGTCCTCTTCTACCTGGGAGTATTCCCCTCTTTGACTTGGGTGACGCCCTGAAGATGCAGCCAATCCTTATGACAGGATGACAAATATAGAACAGTGAGGGAATCACTGGACACTTTACCAGCCAAATCCCTCAAATCAAATCTGGCATAGACGGAGTGACAGATGTCACTGTCAGATTGCTCTAACATCCTTGATATGACCTACCGCTAGATGCTCTAATTTCATTTCAAAAAGCCTGAGTAATCTTTACAAGTTTGAACAGTGAAAAAGAGAAAATAACTTTATAACTTGGCAAGGCCAGTGGCATGCAATCCCTTTAGAAACAGACCTAGAAACTCCATCATTTATAAGAGCATCTGGCTGCCATCTACAGGATGCTGGGCACAGGCCAACTTTGGTAATTACATTCAGCTTGCCCACCTTCCCTAATCACTTCAATTGGATGACACATATTCAATTCTGCTCAAAAAATACTATGCATGATTGCTAGTCAGTTCTATAAGGCAACTGGCTCGCCCTAGAAACTGCAACCTTTTATAGGTAAGAGAAGTAAAATAATTGCACAATAAATTCAGAACTTTGGCTTGAAAATGGCAAATTATGAGACAATGAAACTGCTAATTATATTATTTAGGGAAATTTAAATATCCTAACTGGCATTGCCTTTGTAGTTTATTAAAGGAGAAAAATTCATTTTAACCTGATCTGACATTTCACTTTGGTTTTATGGTAATTACAGATTATAAAACCAGTGTACTATTATGCACTCAAACACATGCACATAAAAGGGATTTTGTCTGGTGTGAACAGGATCCTATAAAGTCTAAAATATAATTCAAATAGCAGACAAATATTAATTACATCAGAGTATGAAAATCATTAGTAAACAGAAGATGTCACTTTTACTTGCATTTCCCTAGGCTTCTTGCATTTGCAGGACTTAAAGTAATTTTATTAAGAAATTTGACACTTTATTTGAAAGAGTTTGTGTTTCAACAACTAAAACATTTTTAAAAATTGGTTTCATTCTTCCATGCTATTTTGAGAGTTTTTGAGAGTGGAAGGATGTTTTATGGTTGGCTGCTGTTTCAACAGAATTCAATATTCAAGGGAGGAAAACTTAGAAAGTATGGTGAATAACAATAAACACTTAAAGTTTCACCACGTGCAGAGAAATGTTCTATGTGATTTGCCTATATTAACTCACTCAGTTAATATAGTTGAATTGAATCCTTATATTGATTCAATTACCTTGGTACTTTTAATATTCCTATTTTATAAATGGAAAAAATGAGGCACAGATAAGTAAGTATCCCAGGGCCATATGGGCAGCAAACAGTAGAGGCAGGATTCAAACTCAGGGAATCTGGCTCTAGAGTTCATGCTTTTAAACACCATGCTATACTGCCTTTCCCACAAACACCAGAAGAAGCAATTATTCTTTTTAAAACGAGTCAAATATCTCTCAGTGAATTTTATCTCAGAACATTGATAATGTTCCTTTAGCAATATCATTAGTGCCAGAAATGACATAAGGGATAGATTTGGCCTACTGAAGACTCTCTTCTCCAGTGGACTTCATCTCCAGTGGATTAGAATAGCATTAACAAATCAGTTCAACTTGCCCACTTGAACAAATTACAAAATAGCATTATCTGCATATATAAACATCTAGCCCGCTTACAAAAAAATTTTGGAAACGTTTGCAGATTAGTCGAACAAGCACTCATAGTGCATACAATGAGTAAGGTACTATGCTAGGCTCTAGAAAAAATGAATCAAGTTTAACTCACCCTTTAAGGGCCATATAGATTACTGGAGACACTAGGAATGTACATAATTACTTCTAATGAATGTTATAGTGTGGTAAGTATTAAAAGAGGAGTAAAATAAAAATGCAAATAGAGCACAAGAGGAAACTTAGATGGGGGATTGGGGGGCTGATCATCAGAGAAGTTGCAGCAGGCAGTGGACTTTTGAGCTAAGATGTTGGGATGATATTTCAGACAAAGTTATAAAAGGATCCAAGTCACAAGGCATAGAGGTAGTGGGAAGAGTTTTGGGAGATGAAAGAAGATATGTGTTGAAGCTAGATTATCAAGAACATCGTGTATCTGTATTTTACAAAGAAAATTCGTATGTGTACATTCAGTGTAACATCTCAATATGTGCATTACATATTCACATAATTTTCAGTGGAGACATGTCTTTGTGTCTATTTCTACAGAAAAAAAATATTATGCTCACTGTAGACAGCTCCTTATTCTAGACTAGTGTAAAACAAAAAAAGGATAAAATTCCTGTTCAAAAATGCAATCACCATGTGACCTCAGTTTCTTTGTTAGAGCATGGGAATAATAATATTTATCTCATTAAGATTCTGTAAGGTACAATTAAATAATGCATGTAAGTCTTAGTCCCTTCCTAGTAGGTTCTTTAAAAACATGAACTATTTTCTCAGTCCTGAATATTATTTATTGTGTCAGCACAAGGGAAAAAGAGAGACAACTCAGAGACCCTCCTGTTTGAATTAGCTTGCCGGGTTAAGTGACCCAGCAAAGTGGGTCTAAAGTGACAACTTTAGAAACACAGGAAAAAAAAGGTAACCTGTATCTAATACTAATCCTCCATATCTCATTTATCTTTCAGAATCATTTGCAATGTGTCAATGGAGCAAGACTCCATAAGGAAGCCACGACACTTCACTGATGGGTATGCCATTAGGTGGAGGGATGGATTTTCTCCTCGAGGGAGTGAATGAATAGCCAGAGTTTCAACATCCTGACGTGTCCCTTTTTGTGTTAACCATTCGGTCTCATGGCTTTTCCCTTTCAATTGGATAAAGTCATGTGTATGCTGATGAAAAGACTATGAGTCTCATGAGAACATAACCTTTTCCTTTATTGAATCATTCCTGCCCCTAGCAGGAAGATGTATAGAGTGAGGAAAAGAGACTAGTGCAATCCTTACTTAGCCCAAATTTTCCATGGGAAAGAGTAAACAATTCCTTCTTAGTACCATGTATCCTTATGGGAGAAAACTTAAGGATAAATACAGTAAACAACAAGGAAAACAAAACCTTGCATATATAGCTTCCTAGGGGAAAACAATGTATTCAAATGAATTTTCTTTATCAAAACAAATGAAGGTTGAACTAAACAATTTTAACGCTTTTAAAATATTTTCATTTGCTACACATATTGTTGATTACTTCAACAATGAGTAAGAATTTGAGTCATTAACCTTTATATGGTGATACCTCTTTAATGGGAATATTACATGGGAATGGAAACCAAGAAGTGGAAGTGCTTACTATCACAACAAGTGACCCACTTGAGAATTTGTGCTTGCCATCCCCACAACTCTGAACTCTACAGAGAGTTGAGAGATCCTGGTTGCCAAGCAGGGAACAGGGTTTAAATAAGATTCCTGTGAATTATAAGCTATGACCTGGGCACTTCAGGCTCTTTATGCCAAGGGACAAGCAGCAAAAGAGTAACCATCATCATGGCAGGGATAATTAATTCTGATCAACACAAGGAGGCAGGGCTGATGTGACACAATGAGGACAGAGAAAAATATGTTTGGGTGCCTCTTAGTACTCCCTTGTTGAATTTTGATGGTAATGGGAAAGTGCAGAAACCTCAGTCTGCAAAAAGCATGGTGGCCAGTGTCACAGACTTCTCAGCGATGAGGGTCTGGGTAGTGGTAGTAGATAAGGCATGTAGACCAGCAGAGATGCTAGTTGAAGATAAGAGGGATCTACAGAGGACAGTAAATGAAAGAGACAATGAGATCATTTGAGGTCCCAACATCAGCTGCAGTATTGGTAGGTATATTTCATTCTACTAACCGTACTCTTTTAGGTTCCTCCAGAAAGAGAATTCTGTGACAATCTTAGTGGAGTTGCTCCAAAAATATATATGTAGTGAATTCAAGCAATGCAAGAAGTGGACTGCACATGCTTCCTCCTAAATGCTAAGGATGCTGTTGGCAAACAACCTTCAGTTATCTGTTTTTTCAAGGGTTGCCTCAGCTCTAGAGAGTCACCTTTCCCAAGGTCATGTCCCTTCCCAGTGTAGCTCATATCTAATGACTATTCAATATAAGGATACAAAATTCTTGCAGCTTTAATCCAACTAGGAGCAAACTTTAGCTCCCAAGATTGCCGTATTGTCAGTTGAGGTCTACTTTGGGCCTATGTCACAGCTCAACTTCCATCTTTGCTCAGTCTTACTTCTTTCTCCTCTGTGGTACAAACCCTGCATGTTGAACTCT
>NW_012105364.1:13747924-13748714 GCF_000951045.1 Mandrillus leucophaeus
GGCACAGATAAGTAAGTATCCCAGGGCCATATGGGCAGCAAACAGTAGAGGCAGGATTCAAACTCAGGGAATCTGGCTCTAGAGTTCATGCTTTTAAACACCATGCTATACTGCCTTTCCCACAAACACCAGAAGAAGCAATTATTCTTTTTAAAACGAGTCAAATATCTCTCAGTGAATTTTATCTCAGAACATTGATAATGTTCCTTTAGCAATATCATTAGTGCCAGAAATGACATAAGGGATAGATTTGGCCTACTGAAGACTCTCTTCTCCAGTGGACTTCATCTCCAGTGGATTAGAATAGCATTAACAAATCAGTTCAACTTGCCCACTTGAACAAATTACAAAATAGCATTATCTGCATATATAAACATCTAGCCCGCTTACAAAAAAATTTTGGAAACGTTTGCAGATTAGTCGAACAAGCACTCATAGTGCATACAATGAGTAAGGTACTATGCTAGGCTCTAGAAAAAATGAATCAAGTTTAACTCACCCTTTAAGGGCCATATAGATTACTGGAGACACTAGGAATGTACATAATTACTTCTAATGAATGTTATAGTGTGGTAAGTATTAAAAGAGGAGTAAAATAAAAATGCAAATAGAGCACAAGAGGAAACTTAGATGGGGGATTGGGGGGCTGATCATCAGAGAAGTTGCAGCAGGCAGTGGACTTTTGAGCTAAGATGTTGGGATGATATTTCAGACAAAGTTATAAAAGGATCCAAGTCACAAGGCATAGAGGTAGTGGGAAGAGTTTTGGGAGATGAAAGAAGATATGTGT
>NW_012105364.1:13750744-13769252 GCF_000951045.1 Mandrillus leucophaeus
GTATTGTCAGTTGAGGTCTACTTTGGGCCTATGTCACAGCTCAACTTCCATCTTTGCTCAGTCTTACTTCTTTCTCCTCTGTGGTACAAACCCTGCATGTTGAACTCTGTCTTAGAAGAAACCCAGCTGGAGACAGTCTTTGGTGGTGGTGGTGCCTGTGGTGGCAATGGTGCAAGTAGTGGTGACTTCCCAGTGGTTTCAATGTCAGTTTTCTTGTGCAGAAATTGGACTGGGGGGCAAAAGCATCAGCAGCAACAGTTTTGTGTGCCATTCTGTGGGTGACCACTGTTCATGGTAGTTTTGTCATTAAGACAATCCCATGGCACAGTTTTGGCCATTCTGCCTAGAAGCTTAACCTCAAGTCTTATTCTCTAGGTCTTTCAACAATTATGTTAGCTATCCAATATCTTTTTAATAAACTTCTGCTTAATCAAACTAAATCAGCTTCTGTTGTTTACAACAGACTGATATAATAATTTGTCTTAAATTCCAAAACATTAGACATTTAATAGTTGGTTGATACACTTCCCAGGACAGACCAATGTCATAAGTATTATGTGTATAAATTAAGTAATACTCCACTGAAGAGATGTTTTGGGCTGGCAATAGTGAGGGAGGATTGGCATGTTAGAGCTGGAAAATAAAGACAAGCAAGTTCAATGATGCAAATATAAAGCAGATTGATGTAGCTGAAAAGAAAGGGAATAACAAATAATAATGATGAGACAGGATTCTGACCCAATTAAATTATATGTATATTTTCAGAAAGATGAAATAAAGACCAAACCTCTGGATATATGGTAAGTTTTACTTTCATTAAATGGACATGATTTTTAAAAATAGATATCTAGCTCTATTCCGTGCCTAGCAGGGGATTAGGCTATAGTGAATTTGAGGGATAGCCTACAGTTTTTAAATGACTAAAAACCGGCAGTGGGTAGCATATATGAATAAATACAGAAAGTTGCTGTTTCTCTTTTTCATTTATCAAAATGCTCTAATAGTAAAAATAAAAGATAGTCTCATATATAGTCAAGTTCTGAGCTTAAACATTGGATAACAATTGTGCTTTTACATTAAAATATCATCAAGGTACAAAAATAACAAGCCCACAATAAAGTTAAAATAAAAACTCACGAGGTAAAACGACATCATTTTGAACTTACTGGTTTTTTTTTCTGTTATATTTAAATGTCCCACACAGACACAGACCATTTTAGAGGATTTTCTATTTTCTCACTTGCAATGTTTTCTTTTCTGAGTTCACGAACCAGCATTTAATGGTATCCAATGGCAATAAAATAGTAGCTTTTAAATACCCATATTAGATGGTTTCCTAGGGAAATAGCTATGTGCTTGGATGAGTCTGGCACTATGCCTCAAATGTCAACAATATTCAGGGTGTGTCAGATTTCCAAAGATAAAATGTGTTCCAGACACCTAAGGATGGCTTGACTTCCATCACTGTGCAATTCAAACCTGGAAACTGTCAACAGAGGTGCACAGCTGTGCTTGCCTGCATGAATGAAATGGAGGAACAGAAGTCAATTTCAAAAGAAGCCAAGGATCAGGACCTGAACAATTTTAAAGAATAAAAACAGAAGCTTGAATTATAACCAGAAATAAGTCAATGACTAGTATCAACCGCTGAGCATGGGTGCAACATGTTTCTCTTGGCAGTGGGTAGAAACACCAGTCCCCTAAAGAGTCTTTATGGCTGTGGTCCCCTTTAAGATAGAAAGACCCAAGTTTCTTAAAGTAATCCAGAAAGTAAAAGAAAATGAGATATGCTTTTGTGCCCTTGGTGCTGCTGCAGCAGAAACAATAAGAGAAAGAGGTATTGTTTATTATTAGCAAAAACAGTGACATGAAAGTAGAAGTAGACTTTTTTGGTTATTATTTTATTCTTCTCCATGATTCTGAAAATCACACAATTCAAAGAAAGATAGGTATGTTGTAATGCTCTGATTTCCTTTATTATTTGGGGTAGACAAATGAAATAAGGACTTACCAGACAAATGTGACTATATAAGCTAAGCATTCTTTCCTCTAATAATAATAATAATAATAATAACCACCAGGGGCCAGGCACAGTGGTTCACGCCTGTAATCCCAGCACTTTGGGAGGCCAAGGCGGGTGGATCACTTGAAGTCAGGAGTTTGAGACCAGTCTAGCCAACATGGCGAAACTCTGTCTCTACTAAAAATACAAAAATTACCCAAGCGTGGTGGCACACGACTGTAATCCCAGCTACTTAGGAGGCTGAAGCAGGAGAATAGCTTGAACCTGGAGGGTGGAGGTTGCAGTGTGCTGAGATGGTGCCTCTGTACTCCAGGCTGGGTGACAGAGTAAAACTCTGTCTCAAATAAATAAATAAACAAACAAACAAATAAATAAAATAACCAGGATAATGTAAGACAGAAGTAAAAGTTCCATTTAAAATTAGGAGATGACATCATTTGGCTGTTTCCCCACATAAATCTCATCTCTAATCATAATCTCCACATGTCAAGGGAGGGACATGGTGGGAGGTGATTGCATCATGGGGGTGGTTTTCCCCATGCTGTTCTCATGAGAGTGAGGAAGTGCTCGTGAGATCTGTTGATTTGAAAGTGATGGTTCCTCCTGTGCGCGCACGCTCTCTCTCTCTCTCTCTCCTGCCACCTTATGAAAAAGGTACTTGCTTTCTCTTCACTTTCTCTCATGATTGTAAGTTTCCTGAGGCTTCCCCAGCCATGAGAACTGTGAGTAAATTAAACCTCTTTCCTTTATATATTACCCAGTCTCAGGTGGTTCTTTATGGCAGTGTCGAAATGGACTAACACAACATATGTCTACAGGAAATTTACTTTTCGAGCAAAGAACATATGTATGAATTAAAGAAATAGATACCTTTAAATAAGCAAACACAGAAAATGGGCACCAAGAGTGGAGTATTGCTATAAAAATAAGATGAAAATGTAGAAGTGATTTTGGAAATGGGTAATGGGCAGGGGTTGGAACAGTTGAGAGGGCTCAGAAGAAGACAGGAAGATGTGGAAAGGTTTGGAACTTCCTAGAGATTTGTTGAATGGTTTTGCACAAAATGCTGATAGTGATATGGATGATGAAGTCCAGGCTGAGGTGGTCTCAGATGGAGATGAAGAATTTATTGGGACTGGAGTAAAGGTCACTCTTGTTAGGCTTTAGCAAAGATACTGGCATTGAGTGTTTTGCCCCTGCCCTAGAGATCTGTGGAACTTTGAACTTGAGAGAGATGATTTCAGGTAATCGGTGGAAAATATTTCTAAGCAACAAAGAATTCAAGCGGTTACCTGGCAGATTCTGAAAGCTTTCAGTCATATGCATTCCCAGTGATTATCTTAAACTGGAACTTTTCTTTACAAGGGATGCAGAGCATAAAAGTTTGGATAATTTTTAGCCTGACCATGAGGTAGAAAAGAAAAACCCATTTCCTGGGGAGAAATTCAAGCTAGCTGTAGAAATTTGCATAAGTAATAAGGAACTAAATGTTAATAGCCACGACAAGGGGGAAAATGTCCCTAGGGCATGTCAGAGATCCTCACTGCAACCTCTCTCATCACAGGCCTGGAGGCCTAGGAGGAAAAGATGGTTTCATGTGCTGGGCTCAGGGCCCTACTGCTCTGTGAAACCTCAGGATTTGGTGCCCTGTGTACTAGCTACTCCATCTCCAGCTGTGGCTAAAAGGATCCAATGTACAGCTCAGGCCATGACTTCAGAGGGTGTAAGCCCCAAACCTTGGCAGCTTCCATTTGGTTTGGGGCCTACACAGAAGACAAAGGTTGAGCTTTGGGAGCCCACACCTAGATCTCAGAAGCTGTAGGAAAATGTCTGGATGTCCAGGCAGAAATCTGCTGCAGAGGCAGAGCCCTCACAGAGAACCTCTACTAAGGCAATGCAGAGGGTAAATGTTGGCTTGGAGCCCCCACACAGAATCCTTACTGGGGCACTGCCTAGTGGACCTGTGAGAAAAGGGCCACCATCCACCAGACCCCAGAATGGTAGATCTACCAACAGCTTGTACCATGCACTTCGAAAAACTGCAGGCACTCAATGTCAGCCCATGAAAGCAGCTGTGGGGGCTGTACCCTGCAGAGCTACAGGGATGGAACTTCCCAAGGCCTTGGAAGCCACTGCTTGCATCAGCATGCCCTGAATGTGAGACATGGAGTCAAAGGAGATTATTTTGGAGCTTTAATATTTAATGACTGCCCTGCTATGTTTCAGACTTCCATGAGGCTTGTAGTCCCCTTTGTTTTGGTCAATTTCTCCAATTTGGAGTGGAAATATTTATCCAATGCCTGTACCCCCGTTGTATCTTGGAGGTAACTAACTTACTTTTCATTTTACAGGCTCATAAGGGAAGGGATTTGCCTTGTCTCAGATGAGACTTTGGACTAGACTTTTGAGTTAATGCTAGAATGAGTTAAGCCTTTGGGTGACTATTGGGAAGGCATGATTGCTTTTGAAATGTGAAAAGCACATGAGATTTGGCAGGGGCCAGGGGTGAAATAATATAATTTGGTTCTGTGTTCCCACGCAAATCTTATCTTAATTGTAATCCCATGTGTCAAGGGATGGACCTTGTGGTAGGTGACTGGATCATGGAAGCAATTCCCCCCATGCTGTTCTCATGATAGTGAGGGAGTTCTCCCGAGATCTGATGTTTTAAAAGTGACAGTTTCCCCTGTGCTTTGTCTTCTGTTGCCTTGTGAGGAAGGTACTTGCTTCTCCTTCACCTTCTGTCATGATTTTAAGTTTCCTGAGGCCTCTCCAGCCATGTAGAACTGTGAATCAATTAAACCTCTTTCCTTTATAAATTACTCAGTCTCAGGCAGTTCTTTGTAGCATGTGAAAACAGACTAATACAGGATAAAAATGTCAGGATATATTTAAGAGCTTCTAAAAACTTCCATTAAATATAGGAGTCAATGAGAGAAAGTGGAGAGAAGCTGAGGAAAGAATCCAGAAGCTGCAGAAAGTCCTAGGAAAAATGCATTTCCTGAAGGTGACAGGTATACTTGAATGCACAACAACAATATCCTTTAACTAGGTCAACAAATGAGAAAAATAGTGAGCAGCTTAATCCCAGAAGTCATTAAATCCCAGAAGTCCCTCAGGATCAAGTTACAATCAGAGAAGCAGAGGAGATCTATGACATGAAAATGACATTTGCAGGAAGAAGTCTGTCTTTGTGTTAATTTAGAAGAAAGCAATTAGGTTCTAAAAGCATCTTAAAATTCTACTCTGTCCCAGCAACCAAGAACATCTTGCAAACACTGTCCAACTCATTCAAAACACAGGTAACAATAATAATTAGCAAAGGGCTGATGCAATTCATTTAAAGGCAAGTATAAAAAGTAATTAGCACATTATCCAATAAATAAGTTATAAAGAAAAAGGAAGAATAGATTAGCAAAATTTTGAAATAAATAAAGAATAGCCCAGAAAAAAATGTTGATATGGAGCAAATAAAGAGCCTAGGCCAATCTTTGTCCCCAAATTAAAACAAAACAAGCAAATAACAAAATTTAATGAAACTATTGCTTCTATGAAGGAAAATGCAACAATACAACAAAGATGCCGGACATCAGGGAACAGATGGCAAGAAAGCAGCAAGACATGAAATTGCATTGGCTAAACATAGAAAATAAAAGGCAAAAATAAAATAAACAAAGAAATGAAAAAGATATGAGAAGGAATACAAAAGCAAAGGGACACTGTAAAAAACATAGATGATAGAAACAAGAGAAAGAGAGAAGGATAGAAAATGAGATAGAATTAAAGAAATAATTAAACAGAAAAAATACATTAAAAGACGAAGATGTGCAACATATACATAATTGGAATTGCTACAAAACCTAAATCAAGACAAAATTACAGAACAAATATTTAAATATAATTCAAAGAAATTTTCTTGAAATTATAAAGAAAGGCTTGAATGTGTCCGTGTGTGTCCATATGCGTGTGTGTGTCCATATGCGTGTGTGTGTGTGTGTGTGTGTGTGTGTGTGTGTGTATGTATGTGTGTGAAGACACACCACATGCCAGGAAAAATTAATCTAGAAGAGTCAATACTGAAAAATAACCTGGAAAGCATGCCATATTATGTTTCTTCAACCTCCACAGAAACATTTAATGTCAGAAGATGTGATCTAAACAATCCTATACAGAAAAAAAATTTAACTGAGGGAATAATTTTCTGGCCCAACTGACTTCTAGGTATAAGGGCCATAGACAAAGAGTTTGCAATAGTCAAGAAACCAGATAACATTACTTCCACTAATATTTCTTGAAAAAAAACTACTAGAGAATAAGTTTAGCTATTATGATATAATGTACATTGAATATACTTCACAATAATACACCTAAGGCTACGACAAATGTGGGGTTTACAGTGACATATCAGTGTAAATATTGTATGTCCTACAAATAAGAAATATCCTGACAAAAATTGAAATGAGCAAGGAGGAAAAAGACAGATTAAGCAAATTGTCTTACCTCAAATCACTGGAATTAAAAAGAAATTAAAAATTAACAAAGTAATAGAAGTGTATGCATATCTGTTACATAAAAGTAAACACACAAACCATACTATTACTAAATAGTATAAAGTGTGGAAGGGAAAGAGAAGATGAATAGGAAGAAAAGATGTGCTAAGTTTATTATTCTTTTTCTTGCTAGGGAACTAATAAACTATACACACACAAACACACACACACACAAAATATACACATGTGAAAGAAAACAAACCACATATTGAAAGATACAGAGATGATGATAATTATAATGACAGGAAACATAAGTCAAAGTAACAGAATGGATGTAAGATTAAATATATCTGTATTTTGGACAACTTAAAATAAGCTAAATATATCTATTGAATAGAAAATAATTTTGAATTAGATCATAAAGCTACATAAAATTTTATTCGAAATAGGACTCAGAGTTAAATAAGTTGCATCCTGAACAACTCTACTAGATTTCAATAGTCTAAATGAATAAAATTCAAGACCATGTAGTACACAATCATTGTATATGGGGGTGGAATATGTGATACTATGGAACACAGTTAAACCAAAGGTTAAAAATAAGTGAATGGACAAAGCTGTATCGTTCAAATGCAAACAAAACATCCAGAGTCATGATCTTAATATCATCAAGGTTGAATTCAAAATAACAAGAATTAAACAAATGAAGAGTGATGTATTATCATACATTGTTAAAGCACGGAGTCCAAAATGAAAAAACATATTATAAGGCTGAAACATGCCATTCAAAAAGAAAATAAAACAGTGATGAATATCTACTGATCAAACAACAGGGTGTCATCATTTGTCAAACAAAAACCGCAACAGTAGCAGGGAGAAATAGAAACATACCAGTAAGAGGAGGCAAATGTACTACTGTTTGTCCATGACACATCAATTGGGCAAACCAACAAGCAAGACTCATTTATCTACTGTCTTCAAGAGACTCATCTCACAATAACACCAATAGAGTCAAAGTACAGGGTTGGAGAAAGATCTATCATTCATATGGAAAAAAAGAGCAGAGGTCACTACTCTTATATCAGATAATACAGATTCTACACCAGTAATAGTAAAATAGGATAGAGAACAGCATTACATTATGATACAGGGCTAAATTCAACAAGTAGATATAACTATCCTAAATAGAAACACACTCAACATTGGAACACCTAGATTCATAAAACAAGTACTTTTAGACCTATGAAAATATTTAGACAGCCACACAAAAATAGCGGGGGACTTCAACACTCACAGACAGTGTTAGGTCATTAAGGCAGAAAACTAACAAAGATTCCAGACTTAAGTTAAACACTTGACCAATGGGACCTAATAGACATCTACAGAAGATAGAGTCATCCAGAAACTACAGAATATACATTATTTTCCCCAGCACAAGAAACATACTGCAAGATCTACTGCATGCCTAGCCATAAAGCAAATCTCAATAAATTCAAAAAAATTGAAAATATACCAGCCAAACTGTCAGGCCACAGTGGAATACAAATAGAAATCAATGCCACATAGATCTCCCCAAACCACACAATTACATGGACATTAAACAACTTACTCCTAAATGAATTTTGGGCAAACAACAAAATTAAGGCAGAAATCAAAACACTTTTTGACATAAGTGAAAACAGAGACACAACATACCAAATATCTGGGATACAGCAAAAGCAATGTTAAGAAGAATATCTATAGCACTAAACACCTTGTTCAAAAAGTTGGAAAGATCTGAAATTGATAATGTAACATTATACTTATAGGAAAATAGAATAACAAGAACAAACTAACTCCAAAGCTAGTAGAAAAGAAATAACAGAATGGAATGAAATTAAGATCCAGAAATAAATACAAAAAATCAAAGATACCAAAAGCTTGTCATTTGAGTGAATAAACCAGATCAATAGATTGCTACCTAGATTATTAAAAAAGAGAAGATCCAAATAAGCAAAATCAGAAACAACAAAGGTAACAACACAACTAATCCCACAGAAATACAAAAGATGCCCAATAACTTTTGTAAACACCTCTATGCTCACAAACTAGAAAATATAGAAGAAATGGATAAATTCCTGGAAATGCACAACCTCCCAAGGTTCAACCAGGAGTAAATTAAAACCCTGAACAGACAATTATCAAGCTCCAAAATTGAACTAGCAATAAGAAACTCATCAACCTTAAAAAGCACTAGACCAGATGAATGCATAGCCAAACTCTACCAGATGTACAGAAAACAGCTGGCACTAATTCTACTGAAATTATTCCAAAAAACTGAGGAGGAGGTATTCCTCCCTACTGATTCTATGAAGCCAGCATCACCCTGATACCAAAACCTAAAGACAAAACAAAACAAAACAAAAATCCCAACAAACTGCAGCCCAACATTCCTACTGAACATAGACACAAAATCCTCAACAAAATACTAGCAAACTGAATTGAGCAATACATGGAAAAGTTAATTCACCACAATCAAGTAGGCTTCATTCCTGGGATGCAAGGTTGGTTAAACATACCAAATCAATAAATGTGATTCACCACATAAGCAGAGTTAAGAACAAAACTGTATGATCACCTCAATACATACAGAAAAAGCTTTCAATAAAATCCAGCATCCCTCCATAATAAAAATTCTCAATAAACTAGACATGGAAGAAACATACTTCAAAATAGTAAGAGCCATCTATAACAAACCCACAGATAATATTATACTGAATAGGAAAAAGCTGTAAGCATTTCCCTTAAGAACTGGTACAAGACAAGAATGCTTACTCTAACCACTCCTATTCAACATAGTACGGGAAATGCTAGCAAGAGCAATCAGACAAGAGAAAGACAAATAAAGGCATTCAAATAGAAAAAGAAAAAGCCAAACTATCTCTCTTTTGGATAATATGACTCTATACCTAGAAAACACTAAACTCTCTGCCAAAAACTTCTGAAAATGATAAGCAACTTGAGTAAAGTTTCAGGATACAAAATCAATGTACAAAAATCAGTGGTGTTTCTATACACCAATAATGTTCAAGCAGAGTGCCAGATCAAGGATGCAATTCCATTTACAATAGCCACACACACACAAATAAAATAACTAGGAATATATCTAACCAAGAAGATAAAAGATCTCTACAAGGAAAGCTACAAAACGCTGCTGAAAGAAATTATAGATGACATAAACACATGGAAAAACATTCCATTTGTCATGGTCTAGAAGAATCAATATTGTCAAAGTGTTCATACTGCCTAAAGCAATCTACAGATTCAATGCTATTCCTATCAAACCACGAATATCATTTTTCACAGAATTAGAAGAAATTATTCTAAAATTCATATGGAACGAAAAGAAAGTCCAAATCACCCAAACAATCTTAAGCAAAAAGAATGAAGCTGGAGGCATCATATTACCAAAATTAAAACTATATTATAAGGCTACAGTAACTAAAACAGCATGGTATTGGTACCTAAACAGACTTATTGACCAATTGAACAGAATAGTGAGCCCAGAAATAAAGCCACACACCTACAGCCATCTGATTTTCAACAAAGTTGACAACAATAAGCAATGGGTAAAGGACTCCATATTAAATAAATGATGCTGGGATAAGTGGCTATCTATATGCAGAAGATGAAACTGGACCCCTACTTTTCACCACATAGAAAAATTAACTCATGATAGATTAATGACTTAAATGTAAGACCTCAAACTATATGAATCCTAGGAGAAAACTTAGGAAACACCACTCTGGTCATAAGCCTTGGGAAATAATTTATGACTAAGTCCTCAAAAGCAATTGCAGCAAAACCAAAAATTGCCAAATGGGGCCTAATTAAACTAAAGAACTTCTTCACAGCAAAAGAAACTATTAACAGAGTAAACAGATGACCCATAGAATGGGAGAAAATATTCACAAACTATGCATCCAACCAAGGTCTAGTATCTACAATCTGTGAGGAACTTAAACAATTCAATAAGCAAAAAATACATAATCCCATTAAAAAGTGGGCAAAAGACATGAACAGATACTTCTTAAAAGAAGACATGCAAGTGGCCAACAAACATATGAAAGAATAATCAACATCACTAATCATCAGTGAAATACAAATCAAAGTACCATGAGATACGATCACGCACCAATAAGAATGGCTATTATTAAAAAGTCAAAAAACAACAGATGCTGGCAGAGAAAAGTGTATGCTTATACACTGTTGGTGGGAATGTAAATTAGTTCAGTTACTGTGGAAAGTAGTATGGAGATTTCTCAAACACTTAAAACAGAATTACCGTTCAACTCAGTAATTTCATTACTGGGTGTATATTGAAAAGAAAATAAATTATTCTACCAAAAAGACACATGCACTCAAATGTTCACTGCAGCACTAATCACAATAGCAAAGACATGGAATTCACTTAGGTGCCTATCAGTGGTATATTGGAGAAAGAAAATATGGTACATAATACCATATAATTCCACATAGGCATAAGAAAGAACGAAATCCTGTCCTTTGTAGCAACATAAATGCAGCTGGAGGCCATTATTCTAAGTGAATTAACACAGGAACAGCAAACCAGATACTACATGTTCTCACTTATAAGTGGGGACTAAACATTAGTTACTCATGAACATAAATATGGCAACAATCTGAGGACTAATAAGGGGGAGGAAGAGGAGGGAGGCAAGGGTTGAAGAAAAATTTAAAACACTGTGAGTTACATGAAAACTTATGCCACTGTGAAGTGATTCTATGTTCTTGGATAAGAAAACTCAACTTTGTAATAATTTTAGTTAATTTAATTATTTTAAAATTAATTAGTTTGTAAAGTAATTTATAAATACAACACAAAATATTATTAATATTAATTATTAATATTTTTTCACATTTAGATAAGGTGAAGATTTTACATCAAAATAAAATACAGGCATACTTTTTTTAAGTGCACTTTGCTTTATTGCATTTTGCAAATTTAAGGCTTGTGGCAACTCTGCATCAAACAAATCTATAGAGGTCATTCTAACAGCATTGTGTTTACTTCATGTCTCTGTGTCACATTTTGGTAATTTATGCAATATTTCAAACTTTTATTATTATTATATTTGTTATAGTGAGCTCTGATCAGTGATATTTGATGTTGTTGTTTTGTAATTGTTTTGAAGTGTCACAAACTGTGCCCATAAGAGACTGAACTTAATCGATAGATGTTGTGTGTGTTCAGATTGCTCTACCAAGAGATCATGCTTCTGTCTTTCTTCCTCTCCTTGGGATACCCCTATTTCCTGAGATATAACAATATTGAAATTAGGTCAATGAATAACCCTACAATGGCCTTCCTGTGCAAGTGAAAGGAAGAGTTGCATGTCTCTAACTTTAATTCAAAAGCTAGAAATGTTTAAGCTTAGTAAGGAAGGCACACTGAAAGCCAAGTTGTAGGCCTCTTGCATCAGTTAACCAAGTTAGGAATGCAAATAAAAAATTATTGAAGAAAACTAAAAGTGCTACTCTAGTGAACACACGAATGATAAGAAAGAGAAACAGTCATGTTGCTGATATGGAAGACATTTTAGTAGTCCAGTTAAAGATCAAATCACCCACAGATTCTATTGCATAAAGTCTACTTCAGATTAAGGCCATAATTCTCTTTAATTCTATTAGGGCTGAGAGAGGAAAAGAAGCTGCAGTGGAAAAGCTAGCAAAGGTGGGTTCATTTCACGAGGTTTAAGGAAAGAATCTATCTCCATACACAAAAGACATGGTGAAGCACCGAGTGCTTATGCAGAAACTGCAGCCGGTATGTAGCTAAGGTAATTATGACAGTGGCTACACTAAACAACAGATTTTCAATGTAGACAAAACAGTCTTGTATTGGAAGAAGATGCCACTGAAGACTTTCATAGCTAGGGGAGAAGTGAATGCCCAGCTTCAAAGTTTTGAAGGACAGGCTGACTGTCTTGATAGGGGATAATGCACCCGTGGACTTTAAATTGAAGCCAGCCCTTATTTACCATTCTGAAAATCCTAGCACCCTTGAGAATCATGCTAAATCTACTCTGCCTGTTCTCTATAAATGAAACAACAGACTGGATGACAGCACATGTATTTACAAGATGGTTGACTGAATATTTGAAGCCCACTGTTGAGACCTACTGCTCAGGAGAAAAGATTTCTTTCAAAATATTACTGCTCATTGATAAAAGTTCTGATGGAGTTGTACAAGAAGATTAATGTTGTCTTCATGTCTGCTGACACAAAATTCATTTTGCAGCCCATATATCAAGGAATAATTTCAACTTTCAAGTCTTATTATTTAAGAAATAGATTTTGTAAGGCCCTGGCTGCCATAGAGAGTGATTCCTCCAATAAATCTGGGCAAAGTAAATTGAAAACTTTCCGGAAAGGGTTCACCATTCAATATGCCATTGAGAATATGTGTAATTCGTGGGAGGAGTTCATGATATCAACATTAAAAGGAGTTTAGAAAAAATTGATTTAAACCTTCATGGATGACTTGGATGGTTTCAAGACTTCCATAGGGGAAGTAACTGCAAATATGGTGTAAACCACAAAAGAATTAGAAGTAGAGTCTGAACATTTGACTGAATTGCTGCAATGTCATTATAAAACCTGAACAAATGAGGAGATGCCTCTTATGAGTGAGTCAAGAAAGTGGTTACTTCAGATGGAATTTACTCTTGGTGAAGATGCTATGGATATTGTAGAAATGACAACAAAAGAGTTAGGATATCACATGAACGTAGTTACTGAAATACCTCTTCTGTTCTATTGGTCTTGCTGTATGATCATGTTTAATACAGTGCTATTTTAATTAAAAGCTTTATAGTATGCTTTAATATCTGTCAGGATTGTACTTCCTCATTGTTCTTCTCTCACAGTTTTATTGACACTTCTTTTTTATAGTTATACCTCGCAGATATTGTGGGTTTGACTCCAGACCACCACAATAAAGCAAATATTGCAATAAAGTATGTCACACAAATTTTTTTGTTTCCCAGTGCATGTAAAAGTTATATTTACACTATACAGCAGTCTATTAAGTGTGGAATAGCATTATATCTAAGAAAATAATGTACATATCTTAGTTAAAATACACTATATTGCTAAAAAATTCTAATGATCATCTGAGCCTTCAGTGAGTTGTAATCCTTTTACTGGTGGAGATCTTGCCTCTATGTAGATGGCTGCTGACTGATCAGGGTGGTAGTTGATGACGGCTAGGGTGACTGTGGCAATTTCTTAAAATAAGAAAATTATTAAGTTTGCCACATCAATTAGCTCTTCCTTTCATGCAAGATTTCTCTTTGGCATGTGACAGAGTTTAATACCATTTTACCCATGGTAGAACTTATTGCAAAATTGGAATCAATCCTCTCAAATTCTGCCACTGCTTTATCAACTAAGTTCATGTGATATGTAAGGCATCTCAAGTAATTGGGAAAAATAGACTATTGAATTAATGGCATTGTGACACTGTGGGTAACATCTGGAAAAAATTAAATTATGTCCCATATTTGATACTGCATACCAAGATAACTTCCAAAACAATAAAAATTTTAATGCAAAAACCAAAATGTTAAAAATACTAAAAAACAATGCAAGAATTATTTTATAACCTCAAAGTGAAGGTGACCTCTGTAACTATGACACAAATTCCAGAAGCCACAAAAGAGTAGCCTAATATATTCACCTCTGTAAAACTTGTAACAACAACAACAACAACAACAAAACTTCTGTATCATGAAACACTAAACACAAAATAAAAACCAATAACAAACTGGGAAAGAATTATTTTATTTTTTTGACAAAAGGCTAAGCTCCCATATATGTAAGAGTTCTTATTGGTTAGTAAGAAAGGTAACAACCCAGAAGAAAAATAAAGAATTTTATGAACAGATGTTTTACAGAAAGTTAGCTGCAAATGACTCTTGAGCATATAAAAAGATATTCTTCACTCCTGGTAACAGAAATACAACTGAAAACTATATTGAGATATATTTTACCTATCAGATTTGCAAAATTAAATTTCAAAATTTGCTAATACAGCATTGGTGAGGAAGTAGGAAACAGATGCTTTCATACATCGATTCTGGGATGGCAGATTGGTACAGTATGAAAAAGTGGCACTTTGGCAGTGTATATTGCAACAGTTTATATCCATCAATCCAACAAATCCACTTCTAAGAATTTACCTGAGAGGTTTACTTGCATATATGCAAACAAAGATGTACAAGGATATATGTGTAAAACCGTGCAGCTCTATTTGTGACAGCAAATATGTGTAAACAATCTTATTTTCATCTATACAGAAATAGTAAAATAAATGATATACCTAACCAAACAGTATTTAAACGTTTTTAAATTCTCATGTATTAACATGGGGAGATTGTCAAGATACACTTAATGGGGAGGAAAGGCAAGTTTGTAACAGTCTAGTACAATACCATAATGTAGAAGTGTGTGTGTGTTTTCCTTATTTAAAAAATAATATCTGAAAAGATGAAGAAACTAGGTTGGACGCAGTGGCTCAGACCTGTAATCCCGGCACTTTGGGAGGCTGAGGCAGGTGGACAGCTTGAACCCAGAAGTTTGAGACCAGCCCGGGCAACACTCTGTCTTTACAAAAAGCAGAAAAAAATAGGTGGATGCGGTGGCACACCTTTGTAGTCCCAGCTACTCAGGAGTCTGAGGTGGGAGGATCCCCTGAGCCTGGGAGGCAGAGATTGGAGTGAACTGAGATCCTGCCACTGCATTCCAGCTGAGGTGACAGAGCAAGACCTTATCTCAAAACCAAACTAAACCAAAACAAACAAACAAACAAACAAACAAAAAAACTAGGAGTGATTACCCATAGGAAGACAGATGAATGCGGATGGTAAACAGGAAGGGAAGAAAACTTTTCACCACTTACCTTTTATACTTCTTGATATTTGTTTCATGCTTATTAAACAGTAGCAATTTACTAAATAAAACAATTTTTTAAACTGAGATATATATTCCCAGTTTGCACAATATTACAAAACTTAATTTTCTGAAGTGTAATCTAGTTTTGATATTCATTTATAAACCTAAAGTGGTGTGGCACACTTTTATACTTTTATGTTTATTCCTTGGCCCTCTGCAGGCTAGATTCTACTGAATTTGCTCTTTCAAAACTCACTAACAGCTTCGTAATTCCCAAACCCAATAACGACTTTTCCGTTCTCCTCTCATTTGAATTCCCTTCTGTGTTGGATGCTGCTGTCCACCTCCTTCCTTACTGAAACACTGCCCCTTTGTCAGTACTTTATCACCTACTAAAGTCCTGGCTCTCCTTCATAGCATTCACTCTCCCTTGAGCTCTACAAATAGCTGGATAAGAATAAGATTGTTTTCAATTGTCTTGGTTAAATACCTTACCACCCTTGACATTTGCTGGAGCTTGTAATTCTTACTGTGTAAAGCACTTAATTATCAAAAGCCCTGTTGCCAACAACTGAAGATTATCTTTGGTTGAAGGGGCAGGAAATAATTAGGAGCTTTGTTGTTTCATTTCCTTCTAGTTACTATTCTCTGTTTTGAAGGTGGTATACAGAATACTTAGAAGCAGTAGAATTGGAGCCCCGGACTTGAGAGGAACAGCCTTTGAAACCAGATTACCTGGGCTCAAAGTCCAACCTCATTCCTCACTAGGGTGTAACCTTCAGCCAGTTATTCAAACTTAGCTAAGTGAGTTACTACAACTGTGCCTGTCTTGCTTACTTCTCCCTAAAATGGAGGAGCCATGATAGTACCTAGTTCATTGCACTCTTGGGTAGTATTTATGAGGGAATAGACATAGAATCACTTTGAACCATTCCTGGTATCTGGGCTCTTGCATCTATGGCTAGTAACAGTCCATGTAGAAAATTCTAGAGCACTAATTCCAGAGTCAGCACCCTGAATTCTAGTCTCATTTCTACTACTACCTTGATCTATGTTTTGGATACATTTTCTGAGTTTCAGCTTCCCTGTTTATAAAACAGAAGGCTAAAATACAATCTCAAAAATTCTTTTCTGTCAATATAATTCTAAACACCTGCTTTGAGGAACAATGTCTTAAGCTCGTTATTTCAAAGTCTCATAGCTAAAGCACTGCTTTGTGTATGAATTGGGAAGCTTTTCTGAAGGTCAGGATTAATAACTTTACAAAATGGGAAACATACAGGCTTGTTTTATGAAGACATTTAGTATTTTACTTATTTTTAAACAAAGCCACTTCTGTTAGGACAAGAAAAAAATCATATTCTTAAGAGATAAAGTGGTTCTAAAGTTGAATATTTATCTAATCAACACAGGTTCTTAGAAATTTATAATATTGGGGAATAAAACCAAAATTGCACAGATTAGAAATAGATTGATCAGGCAGGGCACAGTGACTTATGCCTTGGGAGTCTGAGGCAGGTGGATCGCTTGAGCTCAGGAGTTCAAGACCAGCCTGGGCAACATAGCAAGACCTCTGACTGTACAAAAACTACATACACACACACATGCACACATGAATGCACACACACGCATGGATACATACACAGCTGGGCATGGTGGTGCATGCCTGTAGTACCAACTACTCAGGAGACTGAGATGGGAGGATCTTTTGAGCTAAGATCATGCCACTGCACCCCAGCCTGGGCACTAGAGAGAGACCCAGTCTCAAAAAATAAATACACAAATAACAAATAAAAAAAGAACAGAAAAAGAAAAAAGAAAGAAATCAGCTGATCAACAGAAAAGCCCTTACATTAAAAATAAAATATTTATTGAATGAGGGGAGGCAGTTTCCAAGGTGGCCAAATAGGGAACAGCTCCAGTCTGCAGCTCCCAGTGTGATTGATGTAGAAGATGGGTGATTTCTACATTTCCAACTGAGGTACCTGGTTCACCTCCCTGGGACTGGTTGGACAGTGGGTGCAGCGCACAGAGGGTGAGCCAAAGCAGGGCGGGGCATCGCCTCACCTGGGAAGCACAAAGAGTCAGGGGATTTCCCTTTCCTAGCCAAGGGAAGCCATGACAGGCTGTACCTGGAAAAATGGAACACTCCCATACAAATACTGTGTTTTTCCCAAGGTCTTAGCAACCAGCAGACAAGGAGATTCTCTTCCATACCTGGTTCAGCAGGTCCCACACCCACAGAGTCTTGCTCACTGCTAGCACAGCAGTCTGAGATATAACAGTGAGGTGGCAGCCTGGCTGGGGGAGGGGCATCTGTCATTGCTGAGGCTTGAGTAAGGTAAACAAACTGGCTGGGAAGCTCGAACTGGGCAGAACCCACCATAGCTCAGCAAGGCCTACTGCCTTTACAGACTCCACCTCTGTGGGCAGGGCATAGCTGAACAAAAGGCAGCAGACAACTTCTGCAGACTTAAACATCCCTGTCTGACAACTCTAAAGAGAGCAGTGGTTCTCCCAGCACAGCATTTGAGCTGTTGAGAACGAATAGACTGCCTCCTCAAGTGGATACCTGACCCCCATGTCACCTAACTGGGAGACACTTCCCAGTAGGGGCCAACAGATACCTCATATAGGCGGGTGCCCCTCTGGGACAAAGCTTCCAGAGGAAGAATCAGGCAGCAACATTTGCTGTTTTGCAATATTTGCTGTTCTGCAGTATCTGCTGGTGATACCCAGGCACACAGGGTCTGGAGTGGACCTCCAGCAAACTCCAACAGACCTGCAGCTGAGGGACCTGACTGTTAGAAAGAAAACTAACAAACAGAAAGGAATAGCACCAACATCAACAAAAAGGACATCTACACCAAAACCCCATCTGTAGGTCAACAACCTCAAAGAGCAGAGGTAGATAAAACCACAAAGATGGGGAAAAACCAGAGCAGAAAACCTGAAAATTCTAAAAAACAGAACACCTCTTCTCCTCCAAAGGATCACAGCTCCTTGCCAGCAATAGAACAAAGCTGGATGGAGAATGACT
>NW_012105364.1:13773822-13811195 GCF_000951045.1 Mandrillus leucophaeus
TCCTTAAATCTCACAATCTTCTAGCCCCTTGGCTAAAACTCTGGGGCTCTGTCTTTAATACGTTACTGTCATTTACTCCTTAAGTCCAATATAGTCCTGAGCCTAGGCTGACCATTTGCTTCACTCCATTGCCACAGTGTCTACATTTTCTTCACATCTCAACCTGATGGCTGCAGACTGGTTGACTTTGGCCTTTCTATTTTCAAGTAAACATGAAGTCCATTGACAAGTGCCTTCTTCCTTAAAGCACTTTCCCTGAATACCTGTATCTCAAGAATTCATATTGATTTGCTGCTCTCTTATTAATAAGTCTAAATTTCTCTGCCAGACTCAGAGTTAGGCCTCCTTTAGCTGCTCTAGTCTCTTTTCTTACAGCTTTCTTCCCCTCTGTTCCATCAATCCCATATATTTCAGTTCCGTCATGGACTCCATACACAATGTCCTCCTCATTACTGATTTCATGCAGGTAATTAGCATGTCAAGTCTTTTCTTTTTGAGACAGGATCTTGCTCTGTTGTCCAGGCTGGAGTGCAGTGGCACAATCATAGCTCACCAAAGCCTTGAAGTCCTGGGCTCCAGTGATCCTCTCGCCTTAGCCTCCTAAATAACTAGGACTACAGGCATGCACCACTAAACCTAATTTTCTTGTAGATATGTTGTAATTTCTTTTTGTTATGTTGCCCAGGCTGTCAGGCCTTATTTTTTATTGAAGCTTTACATATTTACTGATATCTTTTATGCATTTGCTATTAATAACCCAATTTCATGACTCTCAAATTATTTCAGGTTCATGCATTATAAAAAAAACTTAAATGGTCACCACAATGCAATGATCTACTTACTTTTTGGGAATATATGACTTGAACTTAAAATCAGTTCTTTTACTGACCAGTTGTGTTTCTGCTGGCAAAGCATACTCTGAGCCTCACAACAGTGTTATAAATATTAAATGAAAAAGATGAAAAGCTATTTTGTCAGCCCTAATTGCAATACCAGTACCATTGTTTTCAATACGTTATTTCCATGCAGAACAACACATCCTTAAAGTATTAGATAAATAGAAGGTCTGTTGAAGGCGTTTAACAAGCGTACGAAATATGTTTCAAAAAGCAACAAAGTGAAGTTTCAAATTTTTAAAAAATTGGAGTTAACTGTAAAGCCATTGGTATTAATATAGTTTAGTTCTAATTATTGAATTAGATGGCAATTCTTATGAGAAGGAATTATAACAATAAACTGATGAGACACTGTTTACTGAAGTGTTTGCTAAAAGAAACATTACTATCAGCTGACTACACCCACTACAAGTTACAAGAGACCTTTCCTAATTGCATTGTGTTGCCACTGATAAAAGATCGATTTGTATGAATAGAGAGAGTCTAATTAGGGCCTCTTTGCAGAGTAATGCTGATTCTATATATTTTTTCCCTGTTACCATTCTTTGTGGTATCCACAGGCAACTACGTTGAAATCAGTGTAGACTTGATCTACTGAGGAAGTTTAATGGGAAATGCTAATGACCAGGAAATGTTAATGAGCTGGGAACATATATCCTAGCTGAGATGAAAAGCATCATAAAAGAATAATTAACGTTAGAACTCACAACTTGGTTGCTAAATTATTTTATAATTTAAGAATATAGGACTAAAAAGCAGAAATATAAAGTATTTTGAAAGATTCTTTAGTTGTTGAAGTGTCTTTTCTACACTACTTTAGCGTACACTGAACAAAAGATTTAAAACTGAAGTAGTAACAAAAGTAGAGCTTGTGTATACCTATGGAAAGCTAAGACTGTTGGTCTTAGCAGAGACTTTTTTTTTTTTTTTTTTTTCTGTCACCCGGGCTGGAGTGCAGTGGTGCGATCTACGCTCACTGCAAGCTCCGCCTCCCGGGTTCACGCCATTCTCCTGCCTCAGCCTCCTGAGTCGCTGGGACTACAGGTGCCCGCCACCACGCCCGGCTAATTTTTCGTATTTTTAGTACAGACAGGGTTTCACTGTGTTAGCCAGGATGGTTTGGATCTCCTGACCTCGTGATCCGCCTGCCTCGGCCTCCCAAAGTGCTGGGATTACAGGTGTGAGCCACTGAGCCCGGCCAGCAGAGACTTTTTAAAGAGATTTTTATCTCCTAGAGACAGTCAACTGACCACCAAAATTTGGGCTTCCTTTCCCATAGTTTAGAGTTGTTGTGAAGAAGCAATTGCCCAGATAATGATTATACTTCCAAATTCTCTTTGCATCCAAGTAGGACCATGTGACCAATTCTCCCCAGTGGGATATGAACAGAAGTGATCCATTTCTGAGAGAGAGTAAGGAAGGAAGGAAGGAGAAAAAAAATACCAATTAAAAAAAATCTAAATTGTGACTTGCTTAATGTGTTTCAATAGTACAAGTGTAGATTATTTAACTGAGTTGTTATCTAATTCAGTAAAATGCCTAAACACTAGGATATGATTTAAAGGTATGTCTTGATTATAAATAAGACTCTCAAATATCCCTGGTCACTGGAGATGGAGCTTCTCTGCTAAATAAGCTATTATTAGTCTTAGATTTCCTTACCAGGGAGAAGTTCATTACAGTTTCAGCCAAAGGAAGAAAGCAAAGAGCAAGGAATTCAGCTGTACAAAATAAAAGACCCAAGCATTTGAGCAGTATCATTTTAGTTCTGATCAAAATAATTCGAGTTCAGTGTGCATGGTGTGTTAGTGGGAATGTGATTGGTGGTGGCCAGACACTGCTGAAAGAAAAACCAGAAAGCTAGAAACTCCAAAACATTCTATTTAAAATCCAAGTCCCAGGCAGGTAACCGTAAGAATGAGCTTGATGACTTCAAAGAAATTTTAGGTCAGAAAATAGACAAGTAGCCTCTGACAAAAAGGAGGGTTTTGAATAGCTAGGTCAGAATTGTATCTTTTAAAATTTGGGCCCTTAAGGGAGAAGTTAATTGGATATTAGAGTGGATTCTGAAGGATAGATGCAAAATTTACTAGGAAATTAATGTTTTTCTCATCCTTTTATAGTAATATTTAATTGAATTATGTAATAATAAAGCAATACAGCCAGTATAAACACTTTGGGGAACACAGTGACCATTGGGACATCAGCCATTACTTTATTACAAACTGCCCTCAAAACTTAGTGTTTCAAAACATCTATCTTTTAAGATTTTTAATTAACAAATAGTAATTGTATTTATAGGGGTTACAATATGATGTTTTGATACATCTATACATTGTATAAGTTAAATCAAGATTAAATCAAGCTAATAAACATCTATCACCTCATCTACTAATTGCTTTTTGTGAAATATTTAAAATCGAATCTTTAGCAAGTTTGAAATATACTATATAATATTAAATGTGGTCACCATGTAGCACAATGGACCACTAACATGTTTGCTAGAACTAAAAATAGGACTATTTTCTGTCTAACTGAAACTTTGTATCCTATGACCAATATTTTCTCTTTCCCCATCTCCAGACCCTAACCAGGGATAATCACCATTCTATTCTTTGTTTCCATTAGTTCAAATTTTTAATTTTTGCATTTCTGAGAATACAACAAATATATGGTTATTAACTATACTTATCATACTATAGAAGAGATCCCTTGAACTTATTCCTCCTGAACTATTCCTAACTGAAATTTTATATTCTTTGGCCAACATTTTTTCAACTCCCTTTTTTCCCACTATCCTAGCCCCTGGCAGCCACCTTTCTACTCCCTACCTCTATGAGTTTAACTATTTCAGATTCCACATATAAGTGAGAACATGCTCTCTGTGCCTGGCTTGTTTCACTTAACATCATGGCCTCCAGAGTCATCCATATTGAAGGAAATAACAGGATTTCCTTCTTTTTATGGCTAAATAGTATTACATTGTATATATATACTACATTATCTTTATTCACTCATCTGTTGATGGACACTAAAATTAATTTCATATCTTGGTTGTTATTCATAATGCAAAATAAACATGGGAGAGTAGATATCTCTTTGACATACCAATGTAATTTCCTTTGGATATATACCCACTAATGAGATTGCCGGATCATATGGTAATTTTATTTTTAGTTTTTTTGAGAAACCTTCATACTGTTCTCCATAATGGTTAATTTACATTCACATCAACAGTGTACAAGGGTTTTTTTCTTTCACATTCTTGCCAACACTTGTTATCTTTCTTTTTTGATAATAGCTATTCCAACAGGCATAAGGTGGTATCTCGTTGTGGTTTTAATTTACATTCTTCCGATGATTAGTTATGCTGAACATTTTTTTATATTCCTGTTTGCCATTTGTGTGTCTTCTTTTGAGCAATGTCTATTTTGGCCTTTTGTCCATTTTTAATTGGATTGCTTTCTCGCTATTTTAAAATATATTTTGGATGTTAACTGACCCTTTTTCTGATATATGGATTGCAAATATTTTCTCCCATTCCACAGGTTGTCTCTGTTGACTTTTTTTCCCTTGGCAGTGCAAAAAACTTTTGGTGTGATGTACTACATTTGCCTATTTTTGCGTTTGTTGCCTGTGCTTTCAGGTTTATATCCAAAAAAATTATTACACAGAGCAATGTTATAGAGACGTTCCCCTATGTTTTCTTCTAGTAGTTTTACAATTTCAGGTCTTTAGTTTAAGTCTTTAATCAATTTGGAGTTTATGTTTGTATATGGTGTGAGATAAGGGCCTAATTTCATTCTTCTGCATGTGTATATGCAGCTTTTCCAACATCATTTATTGAAGGGGCAGTCTTTTCCCCATTAGTGTTCCAGATAACTAGGTCAACAATGAGTTGGTTGTAAATATATGAATTTGTTTCTGGGCTCTCTAGTGTGTTCCATTGGACTATGTATCTGTTTGGATGCCACTACACACTGTCTGATTACTATGGCTTTGCAGCTTATTTTGAAGTCAGGTAGTGTGATGTCTGTAGCTTTGTTTTTCTTTTTTTGTTTGTTTGTTTGAGACAATGTTTCACTCTTATTGCCCAAGATGGAGTGCGATGGTGTGATCTCGGCTCACTGAAATCTCCACCTCCTAGGTTCAAGCGATTCTCCTACCTCAGCCTCTCAGGTAGGTGAAACTACAGGCATGCGCCAACATGCCCAGCAAATTTTTGTATTTTTAGTAGAGACAGGGTTTCGCCATGTTGGCCAGGTTGGTCTTGAACTCCTGACCTCAGGTGATCTGCCTGCCTCAGCCTCCTAAACTGCTGGGATTACAGGCATGAGCCACTGAGACTGGCCTGCTTTGTTTCTGTTGTTTTTTGTGGGTTTTTTGTTTTTGTTCAAGATTCCTTTAGCTGTTTGGGGTCTTTTGTGGTTTTATGCAAATTTTAGGATTATTTTTCTGTTTTTATATAAAATGTCATTAGAATTTTGATTGAGATAACATTGAATCTATAGATCATTTTGAATAGTATGGACGTTTTAACAATATGAATTCTTCCAATTCATGAACATGGAGTATCTTCCCATTCACTTATGTCTTCAATTTACTTCATGAATGTTTTATAGCTTTCAGTGTACAGGTCTTTCACTTTTCATTAAAATTTATTTCTACGTATTTTATTGTTTTTTTCTTAGCTATTGTAAATGAGATTGTTTTCCTGATTTCTTTTTCAGATAGTTAGCTGTTAGTATCTACAAATGGTATTTATTTTCGCATGTTGATTTTGTCTTCTGTAACTTTACAGAATTTGTTTCTTAGTTCTAACAGTTTTTTTGGTAGATTTTTTTTTCTTTTTTATTATACTTCAAGTTCTAGGGTACATGTGCACAATGTGCAGGTTTGTTACATATGTATACACGTGCCATGTTGGTGTGCTGCACCCATTGACTCATCATTTACATTAGGTATATCTCCTAATGCTATCTGTCCCCCTCCTCCCACCCCACAACAGGCCCCGGTGTGTGATATTCCCCTTCCTGTGTCCAAGTGTTCTCTAAGGTTTTCTATATGTAAGATCATGTCATCTACAAACAAAGACAATTTAACTCTTCCTTTCCAATTTGGATGCCTTTTTTTTCTCTTACCTAATTGCCCTGGCTAGAACCTTTTCTTAGAGGTGAAAAGTGGGCATCTTTGTGTTGTGCCTGATCTTAGACTAAAATTTTTCAACCTTCCCCCGTTGAGTATGCTGTTAGTTATGAGTTTGTCATATATGACCTTTATCGTGTTGGGGTACATTCCTCTATATCTACTTTCTTGAGAGTTTTTTTTTTTTTATCATAAGAAGGTGTTGAATATTGTCAAAAATTTGTTGGCATTGATTGAGGTGATTATATGTTTTATCTCCTTCATTCTGTTAATGTGTTGTATCACATTTATAGAGTTGCGTTTAACTCTTCTTGCATCCCTAGGATAAAGTCACCTGATCATTGTAAACACTGTGCTGTTGAATTTAATGTGCTATTCAGTTCAGTTTGTTAGTATTTTGTTGAGGATTTTTACACATACGTTCATCAGGGATACTGCCTTGTAATTTTCTTTTCTTTGTAGTGTTCTCATCTGGCTCTAACCTCATAATACTGGCCTCATAAAAGAGTTTGGATGTATTCCCTTGTCTTCAATTTCGTGAAAATGTTTGAGAAGGATCGGTAATAATTTGTCTCTAGATGTTTGATGTTTGGTGGCACTCAACAGTGAAGCCATAAGATTCTAAGGTTTTCTTTGATAGGAAGCTTTTTATTACTGATTTTATCTCCTTATTCATATTGATCTGTTCAGATTTTCTATTTCTTTATGTTTCAGTCTTGGTAAGTTGTATGTGTTCAGGAGTTTACCCGTTTCTTCTAATTTATTTAATTGTCGCTGTATAATTGTTCATAGTAGTCTCTTTTAGCCTTTGTATTTCTGTTGTATGAATTGTAATGTCCTGATTTTCACTTTTTATTTATTTGGGTCTTCTCGCAGAAAATAAATTTTTTAATGGCAACCATTTGTTTCAAAATTATATGTTATAATAAACATGCATCTTGTATACTCTGTCAATGCAGATAATTCATTTCATTAACAAGAATATTTTACAATGATGTAATATAAGTAAATATGATTATATTACTAGATGTGGCCAAAAATTTTCCACTTACTCTATTACAAGAGATACTATTAGAATTGTTAAGTGACTTTATCACAAGTTACTAGGCTCTGAATGTAACACGTTATATTAATAGTATAATGGTGACATATTTTCCAAATTTATATTTATATTTACCATTTATATATAATTCATATTTACCATTGATATAAAAGGTAAAGCCTTTGAAAGAAACACTTCCCTAACCGAATAAAAAATTTCTTGAAGCACTACATCTAAGGTTGAATTTCATTAATTACCTTCCCAAATCTCTAAGAGAATTCCAAGTGTGTTACATAATGGTCAATCTATTTTCATCAACATTTGTAATGACATGTCAATGTAATTAAAGACATAAAACAATCCTTGAAATTGCCAATGTGACCTATATTGAAATACAAATTTAACACTAGGTTGAAAGGTTCAATGTTTGACTATTTGTTCTTTCAATGTATACTACTACTACTACTACTGATGATGATGATGATGATGATGATTATAATAATAATAATAATAAAGCCTTCACAGACTTCATGGTTCACAAAATATATTCTCATATTGTATTCTTTTCTGAATGATTGTGGAGACTGTGCTTTATGCCCAGCACTATTTTCCACTTAATAATGCCTCAGATTTGACCAATGCCTCTTTCAAAATTAATCATGTTAACTCTGATACTACCTGGAAGATCTGTTCCTCTTCTTATTTTTCTTGGCAGTTCATAAATAATCTGCATCATTCACAATTGCCTCTCAGTATGTCCTTTCTGTGTTACTTTTCAAATTTCTAGTTGTAACATCTGTTTCAGCACCCCTCACAGCAATTGTCTGGGATTCTAGCATTCATCACTTATTGTGCATACCAGTTGGACCATGTATAGGAAGCCTTGTTTTCAGGAATTTAAGCTGGCTGTGGTCCAGCACTCTCTTGATTATAGTATCTCCTGACTTTAGAATTGACTTTAAGTATGGCTAAGCAGGAATAAAGTTAATTAGATAATGTAATATACAATGGGAGGAAATAAACTTGGTGGGAAACTATTTCAAAATACTTTTAAACTTTTCAGAAAAATTTAAAATGTTTTACTCAAAAGAATCACTAGGGGAAAAAAATCTAGATTTAAGACAAATGCAGAAATCAAGCTATAAAATATTTAGAGTCAGTGCTTAGCCAAGAATTGATTCAAGGTAAATTAAACTTAAAAAAAAAAAGCTTGAATGAGGAAACTATAAATGATGTGTCCTCTGAGGCAGTAAGGAAAACATTTTTACTTATGAGGAATTGGATAACCTTGGGTTGGTCACAAGCTTGTGAGTTTTCATTATTATTTTTTTGTGATCTGGATAGGAGAGGTCATGGTTGTATGAATTGTTTGGAAGTCACTTAAAATAGGCTGTATGTCTTTGGTAAATAATTAGGACTAGAGAGTGGAAAGTTAATGTATTCTATCTAATTAGTCTAAATTAGAGCAGGCAGTATTGATAAACTGAAAGCCTGCCAGGAATCTCTGCATCCTCTGAATCAAACTCTAGAAGCATAAGACACACCATAGGAACTTGTAAAAATGCAGATTCTTAGGCTCCACCTCCAATTCTTATACAGAAGATTTGGGGTGAAAATCTAAAATCTGAATATTGGATTTTGAGACAGATGTTCCATGGAACACACTTTTAAAAAACACTGCTAAATTGTTTGATAAATTTATCATTTCCTATTAAAACAAGAAAAAGAGCTTGTTTGAAGAGTAAAATCAATAAAAATTACCATGAAATGTGAAATTTGAATTTGCCTTATTTACAAAAATTGCCAGTTTTGCATGCAAAGCAGCAGTGCTTCAAGTATTTACAAACAGACATTTGCATACATTGTGTAGTAGATACACTGTTTTTTTAATCGTTGATGTTTAGTGTTAGAACCATTGAGACAAATTCTAATATGTACAAATATGGCATGGGCATGGCCACAGAGTTGAATGTAGACTCTGGTGACAGGCCACCTGCGTTCAAATCCTGTACTATCACATAATAGATATGTGGACTTGTGTAAGTTCCTTAACCTCTTTGTGCCTTAGATTTCTTATCTGTAAAATGAGAATGATAATACTTTATATAGACTATTGAGGAGAGCAAAGTATTTCATGTATATAAAATGTTTAGAAACTTTTCTAGACTATCATAAGCCCTCAATGAACTTGTTAGTTATCCAGTAGGTTACTGCTAAAATAAATTCAACTGATAGACTACAGTAACATATTTGGGATTAACTGAAAACATTATTGCTTAGCCTAAAATGTCAATGCTTAAGGAGAATAAAGTAAAGAGAATAAAGCTAAAATTAGAGTAAATTTACTCTACACTCTGATCTTAAGCACTATCTCCCTAGTTGCTTACTAGTGTATTTTCTAAGTTAGATTTTTTTAAATTATTAATTGTTTGTTCTATTTTTAAGAGAGAAGACAGAACTGACTGGAAATAATTTAGGGATACCAGAACAAACTTCTAATTTGCTTCCTTTCTGTAGAATCCGTGTTTCTCCTGTTCTCTGTTCTTCTCCCCACTGTTGTTTTTTCGTGAGGCCATAGTGAAATCAGAAATTATTTTCACCTTTACCCTCTTCTTTCCTATATTCAAAACCAGTACAATTTTTGTATAATTTGACTCATAGTAAAACAGAAAAACTCAAAATTCACAAAACAATGTTTGTCTACCTTTTGGCTATGGATCCAAGGAAGAAATTAGAAAAGCAAAGATTCTGAGGTTGTGTGTCTTAGCGAAATGGCTGACCATCATCACTTGGACTTGGTGGTAGAGTGCCCAGCTAGTAAGCCATACTGGACCCACAGAGAGGATGTTCTTTATTAGAATGCATATCGATCATCGGCAAAGCTCCAGTTTTGGAGCTAGGGTCTGACACAAGATTTCACATCATGGAGAAAGTCTAAGGAGAAGAGTGCTTCGATGTGAAGGCAAGATTCAGAGTGAGGTAACGGATTAAAACTCAGGAAAAGAAATCAGGCTGTCTTTTAACAACATAAGGCAGCAGGAAGATCAATAACAAAAACCCACAGCAGTCATCTGTGGATCATGGGATTCCAGATATGGCAGAGGAGCCCAGTGGTAAGCCCAGTTGTGTGAGGCATCTACAGCTGTTGAAAACTTCCTGCTTGAATCTGAATTGGCTCAGAAACTAGCAAAATAGAGCCTCCAGTGAACCTTTCAAATAATAGGTGGGTCTAGTGAATTTTGTTGAATTGAATAAAATACAAGATCATTTCTTCAGTGTCACACTGCTGTGCCATATTGTGATTCAGGAGATAACAAATTGGTCTTGCTGAGTAGAACAGCAAATGAATCTTGGAGAGGATATTGCCAGTGAAGAGCAACACATGGAGATAATGAATCACAAATGAAAGGGTTACCTGCAACTGGACAACATGTGTTTTATGTTACATAACTTCAACTGATTTTAATAACTGCTTTGTGTTAATAGAATAATATTTAATCTTTTTAATTAACTAAAACAAATTACCGAATGAAGTTTTCTAAAAGAGAAAATGCATTGTAAACATTATTTGTTAGGATGGACATAAAATACAAAAATAAGATTGTTGCCCAAAAGACTTTTATTCTAAGCCTTGTACTTTAGATAGTTTGTTTCATTTTAATTTCATATCAGTTCAGTGTCAAAGCTTATCATTTTCTTAGGGCATAACAGTTCTCACATACAAAGAAAATGTGCATTATAATAAAATGGAAAATAACTCTAAAATGACATCTTGAATGTGGTAGAGATCTTTCTTTGCTTTCCTGATTTCTTTCTCAATATTTAATATTTTTCTAAAACCTGTTCTTTTGTACTAACTTAGTACCTAGAAAAATAATTTTGACTATAACAATTCAAGAAAAGCACTAAACTTTATGATATATTGCTGCAGGACTTGTCTCTTGGCAAGAAGCAGGAGTGGTTGGCATTAATGAGAGCATGACTGTTCTGAAAGAAAGCCAGCTTATGGTATTATGAATCATATAGCTCTAAAACATTTATAAATGAATGAAAATGCTTGGAGCTGACATGAATTATGAGTCTCATTATGGCACTGTAATTTCTCCAGCAATGCCTCAGAGGGGCATGACACCTCCCAAGAAAAGTTGTAAGGCTTCCATTATATAATTTTTTCTGCTGGTTGGCTATGGTCAAGGTGGAATAGGTCTGTATCTCTGGGGTACACATGGCAACATATCTCTACATGTAAATGTTTCCATGGTAAAAATCCATCGAGACTCCTTTCTTCAAACATTACCGCTGACCTTCAAGAAATAATACCAGTCCCTAGCAAGAAGACTTCCAATCTTTCCATTTCTCTAAGCAGCATTCAGATAGGCTATAATGCACCTATTGTTTTCCATTCACACAAGCTGGCAAAAACTCAGTAACATTAACAAAGACAGTTCCTAGGGAAAAGAAGCACAGATTGTTTACTTAATTATAAGATTTTTGAAAGGGAATAAAAAGTAGGATGAACTACTGATCAGTGCAAATATAATGCACTGATATATAGTGCTCTTAGCATTAGCACATTCGAGATTTTTGCCATCTTAAAGCAGCTCAGGCTAACAAAACTTCACTTATAGAGTGAATTGGGGAAAAGGCTATTTAAAATAACTAGAAGCTTGCATTATGAATCATTTCCATGAAATTTTTGTATTATTTTCAAATAAAAAGGCTTATCAAAACATGAATTTAAGCAACAGCAAGCCTCTTTACTGTCAGATTTTCCATTACATTTTTACGTGCAAATATATATTTCTAAAATAACTGAAAACTATTAGAAAAATATTTCTAAAATAACTTAAATTGGGTGTTTACATGGTAAGAACCCCTCCACACATCCTTTTCTGTATCTTTCTATTTATCTACCATCTCCCACCCACTGTGATTAAGAGAAATATAGAATTACTATGATTCTAGTTTGTGACAGGGAAACTGCTATAGGTTGTTAAATTTCTGTTCCTTTTTCATCTTAGGTTGAGAGGTAGACTTTAGATTGCAGCCTCCCTTACAGTGGGGTGGGGTCATATGACTGAGGTCTGGTCCATGAACATGAGTAAAGGTGATGTTTGCCACTTAGAGTCCTGGTATATAAGAATATCCTGGGTAATACTTTTTGCTCACTCTTTTGCCTCACCAGGTGAACAAGAGCTGTCAAAAGACTCTAAGACCTTAGGAAACGGGAAAGCTACCAGGTCAAAAGGATCCTATCCCCTGAATAACTGTACAGCTCTTTGCTGGTCCTCACTGGATGTAATGTAACTGATAAATAAACGTTTCTTATGTTAAACCACTGAGATTTAGGAATTATTTGCAACAGTTGTTAGCCTACCCTGACAAATTAATACCAAACATAGTATTCCTATGTAAAATGTATGAAAATATGAACTTAAAATATTCCCCCTGTTTAAGACACAGACCAAAATTGAATATGTATTTTCCTTTCTTCCTTATCTATGTTTTATAGGAATGTATTCTCAGAGATCTGTAGATTCTATTTATTAAAAATTTGTGTTGTTAAAAAAAAACTGTTGGATTGAATAAAGAAATTGTTAGAAAAAAATCACATTCAGGAACGTGGTCTTGATTGATACCTAGCGGTACAGATCCAATTATTATTTGGATATGATCTTCCTTCACTTTAGTTATCCCTGAGTCCTAGTTTTCTACTGCTGCCTCAGTCTCTGTCTTCTAATCCCATTATTATTCCAAAGCATTAATATTCCATATCTGACTGCACACCACCAGAATAGCCCTGTTTTCCTTTTTCCCTTTCCTTTCTATTGTAAGTGGAAAAGAACTTATTTTGCTGAATGATGGCTACAATTATTGTGTGTGGCTTAGCATGTTCATTTGTATTTGCTACACTAATCAGACTAATTTATAGTCCACAGAATATGGAAGGTTTTATTTTTTGAGAGGATTAATACCTACATTTTCTTTTTTTCTGTGTGTCTTATCAGTATAGTGGATCTAAATTCCTTGTAGCAGCCACAAAAGTAGATAAAGAACAAAATAACATTTTAACTCTGAAAATTGCCATAGAATATAAAGTTCCTTTTAGTACATTTAAACCACAAGGCACGAATTTATAAAGCACATCTGTGTTTTAAGGAATGCACCTATAATATCCTTAATAATTTAATAAAATTAAAGTAGTGTCATATTCTCAAATCATGGTTTCCTACACTTTTCTTTAGGAAGAACTCTACTTGCTTTCCAGTAATATTTACATCTCCCTAAAATTCATATATTGATGTCTTAATTCCTATTACCTCAGTATGTGACCTTACTTGTGGAGTCATTACAGATGTAGGTAGTTAAGATGAAGTCATACTGAAATAGGATGGGCCCCTAATCCAGTATTACTTGTGTCCTTATGAAAAAGGAAAAATTGGAGACAGACACACACAGGGAGAATGCCAAGCAAACACAAAGGCAGAGATCAGGTGAGAGACAGCAAAGATTGACAGCAAACCACCAGGAGTTGGGAGACAGGCACAGAACAGATTTTCCCTCACACCTCTCAGAGTGACCAAGCTTGATGATGCCTTGGTCTCAGATTTTTAGCCTCCAGAACTATGAGATAACAAATTTCTGTTGTTTAAGCCACCCAATTTGTGGTACTTTGTTTTGGCAGTTGGAGCAAATAAATACACATTAAAACCAAGAGTTCTGGGCCCAACACACTCACTGTGACTGTGCTATCAGAGTTATTCCTAAGACCCCCTAAAATACAAAAACAAAACAAACAACAACAACAAAAACAGTGAATGACCTTGGTAGGCCCACACTCTGGGTATCTAGCCTTTTGGGGAAGAATGATATAATATAATATGTAATATGATATGGTGGACTTATGTAGATACAATTGTCTAACATCTCCCATTTACTAAGGGCCATCTGCATGCTACCAATTGTTCAGGAAGTATGGAATTAGAAAAACTAAGATGTCTGCCCTCATAGAGCTAGCAAAAGGAAGACAAATAATAAACAAGTAAAAAAAATGAATAAAGATAACTTTTAATACAGTAAGGACAGTGAATATAACAGGAATAACATGACAGTGACTGGAGTGTTTCAAGGAGAATTGTCAGAAAAGACCTGTGTACGGAGGAAACATCTGACTGGAGGCCTGAATGATGAGATGGGGCCAATTGTGAAAGGCCAGAGCAAGAACATTCCAGGCAGAGGAAATGAGGAGTAGCAAGGTTCTAAGGAAGACACACACTAGGTACTCCAGGAACATGAAGAAGACTCTGTGGCAGATCTCAGTGAGTGGGAGGGGAGGAATATAAGCTGAAGTTTAAGAGGCAGTTGTCACTTTTGTTGAGCTATGGCATACAGATTGGATTTTATTCAAAGGATATCAGGGAAAACCCACCGCCGATATTCAACGTGGGTTCTTTTCTATTTCCCTAAGTGTCGGCTGGTCTGGGAAATAAAGGGAAAGAGCACAAAAGAGAAATTTTAAAGCTGGGTGTCCGGGGCAGACATCACATGTCGGCAGGTTCCATTATGCTCCCTGAGCCATAAAACCAGCTAGTTTTTATTAGCAATTTTCAAAAGGGGAGGCAGTGTACCAATAGGGTGTGGTTCACAGAGATCATATGCTTCACAAGGTAATAAAATATCACAAAGGAAATGGAGGCAGGGTGAGATCACAGGACCACAGGATGGGGAGAAATTAAAATTGCTAATGAAGTTTTGGGCAAGCACTGTCATTGATAACATCTTATCAGGAGACAGGGTTTGAGAACAGACAACTGGTCTGACCAAAATTTATTAGGTGGGAATTTCCTCATCCTAATAAGCCTGGGAGGGCTATGGGAGACTGGGGCTTATTTCACCCCTTTGTCTAAGACTATAAAAGACAGCCGTCCCTAAAGCGGCCATTTTAGAGGCCTCCCCTCAGGGACGCATTCTCTATCTCAGGGATGTTTCTTGTTGTGAAAAAGAATTCAGCAATATTTCTCCTATTTGCTTTTAAAAGAAGAGAAATATGGCTCTGTTCTGCCCAGCTCTCAGGAAGTCAGAGTTTAAGGTTATCTGCCTTGTTCCCTGAACATTGCTGTCATCCTGTTCTTTTTTCGAGGTGCCCAGACTTCATATTGTTCAAATACACATGCTTTACAAACAATTTATGCAGTTAATGCAATCATCACAGTGTCCTGAGGTGACATATATCCTCTTCAGTTTACAAAGATGATGGGATTAAGGAGATTAAAGTAAAGACAGGCATAGGAAATCACAAGGGTATTGATTGGGGAAGTGATAAGTGTCCATGAAATCTTCACAATTTATGTTCAGAGACTGCAGTAAAGACAGGCATAAGAAATTATAAAAGTATTAATTTGGGGAACTAATAATTGTCCATGAAATCTTCACAATTTATGTTCTTCTGCCATGACTTCAGCCGGTCCCTCCATTCAAGGTCCCTGACTTCCTGCAACAAAAGTATAACAGGAAGACTTTAGGAGATTTTAAGCAGAAGCTAACCTGACTAATTTAGGTTTTAAAGGGCCAGACTTGTAGGAAATTAAGACTAAAAGACGGGAAACCATCTTTTGTAATAGTCAAGATGAGTGATGATGGTGAATTGAATCAAGATGGTTTCAGTGCACAGGGCAGAACCAATAGGACTTGCAGTGAAGGGTGAGAGACTGAGACGAAGGAAGGCTGATTGTAGAGTAGGCTTGACACATTGCATGGGTGGTAGTGCCATCAACAAGGTAGGGAAGATTGGGGAGAATTAGGTGATATATATCTGGAAGTTATTACTCACTAGATGATATATGGTCACAGGACTGGATACGATCATGGAAGAGGAGAGTGCAGTTAGAAGCGATACGTGGCCCTTGAGCTGAAACACGGAACAAACAACATGGAGAGGTTTGTGAGAGAGAAAATCGACAAATCAGACTGAAAAGAAGAACCTGTGCAGTGGGAAGAAAACCTAAAGAAAATGACGTCATAAAATCTACAAGACGGAAGAATATAAGGTGGAAGTCAAATGCTACCAAGTGGTTATTAAAATAAGAATTGGGAAGCAGTGATTGGATGTGGCAAATTTTGATATATATAATAAAAGAACAAAAAACGATGCTCAGACACTGAATAACAGAGTTGGTTTGGTAAGCTGATGGTATGAGGAACCCTGGAGACAGGGAAGACAGGAAAATATTCTATGTAAGGGTATTGTCAAAGTTCTAATTAAAGAGACAGAAGAAACCACCAAGAGAAGTATGTTTTTGAAAACTTCTGTGTGTGTTTGTTTTGTTATATTTTGTTTTAGTAGTAATGTTGAGAGATCCTTTCCTTTCATGGAAACAAGAGTTGTATTTATTTGAGGAATTTTTTTTTTCCTTAAAGGAAGAAATTAGAGTGGAGGGACAGCAGGGTCTATCATAAGAAACCTTGTAGATCAACTTAAAGAGTTGAAATTTTATTCCACATGGATGGGAAGAGAATGTCATTAAGGAAATGAATTATGTATTTTGATTTATATATGTATTTGCATTAAAAATTTTGTAAGATTTTTCAAATTCAGAAGCATTGCATATTCCTTGTAACACATTAAGCTCATTGAGGTTAACCTAACTTTGTGGTTTTGTCAACTTAAAACAACAAGTGGCTTTAGAAATCACATAGAGGCCCTATCTTATCTATTCTGGAAGTTAGAATATTGAAGAATAAGAAAACATATCTTAGACTTGACCATTGTGTTTCAGTAGGAAATAGTAGAAGATATCTGTATGTTTCTCATTATTTTTTAAATTGAAAGATAGCATTGTATGTTTCTGTGTATAACATGATGTTTTGAAGTACATATGCATTGTGGAATGGTTAAATCTAGCTAATTAATGATTGCCTTTTCTCACATAGTTATTTTTGTGGTCATTCTTATTGGTCATGAAATTCCATTGAAAGTGACTCAAGAGTGAAATGGAGTTTCCATGTCATGTAACCTTGATGTGTTCTTGTTTGTTTGCTATGTTGCTTATATAGCTTTAAAGTTTTTAAGTTTAAAAAATTTTTTAACTTTGAGTGTCAGGGGTGCATGTGCAAGTTGGTTATACAGATAAACTGCGTGTCATGGGGGTTTGGTGTATGCATTATTTCATCACCCATGTAATAGGTATAGCATCCAATAGGTAGTTTTTCTACCCTAGTCATCTTCCCACTAAAGTTTTTACACTCTGATCTCTAAAACATCATCTTTTTCAAAGATAGGGCGAAATTTTCATAATAAACTCAGATAATATATGAAAACAGATGAATTGCATTGCATAGATTATTTAAAAAGTATAACAGCCTCATTGTTTTGGCATATAAAACCAAAAGCCTAGAAATCAAGTGTTAACTTAGGTCTCGGAGTGAAATGCCATTTAGCTAACATGGATACCTAATTCCCTGAGATCTTTTTCACTTCCTTACTTTTCACTATGCTCTATAACGGCTTTCACAAGAAACTAACTAAAAAGCTAAAAAGCTAACTCTTATATTACTTTTCTAACAGTCTTTAAGAGCATAATGATTAATTTCTACTTGGGTGCATACCCCTGCAAGTATACTGGTGCTGACCACATACTATTTTGATTTAACACAACAACGTCTATCCTCAAATTATAAGTGTTATTGCTAAATGATTAGAAAAAGAGTTTAGCTGAAATAATATAGTGAAAAAAAACCTTTTCAGATAAAACATGCCACAAAAAAGCATGTTTTTCCCTTGGATAGGACCCCAAGTTAGGTTTTAAGCATGTTTGTTTTACATACTTAGGCTGTATGGTATAGCCTACTGATTGGTCCTAGGTTACAAACCAGTAAAGTAGATTACTGGGCTGAATAATGTAGGCAATTGTAACACAGTGGCATTTGTGTGTATCTAAACATAGGAAAGGTACAGTAATGATATGGTATGAAAGATTAAAAGTGGCATAGCTGTATAGGGCACTTACATGAATGGAGCTTGCAGGACTGAATGTTGTTTGGGGTGAATCAGTGGGTGAGCAGTAAGTGAATGTGAAGGCCTAGGACCTTCCAGTACATCTCTATAGACTTTATAAACACTGTACACTTAGGCTACACTAATTTGAAAACATTTTTCTTCTTCAATAATAAATTGAACTTAGCTTACTGTAACATTTTTACTTCATAAACTTTCAATATTTTTAAACTTGTAATAACACTTAGCTTGTAACACACATTGTACAGCTATACAAAGTATTTTTCTTTGTGTCCTTATCTAAACATTTTTTTGTATTTTTTAAATGTTTCATTTTTATTTTTTACTTTCTAAACTTTTCTGTTAAAAAGTAAGACACAAACACACATTAGCCCAGGCCTACAAAGGGTCAGGATCATCACAACCACTGTCTTCTACCTCCACATCTTATACCACTGGAAGGTTGTAAGGGCCAGTATCACCCATGGAGCTGGCATCGCCTATGACAACAATGCCTTCTGGAATACCTCTTGAAGGACCTGCCTAAGGCAATTTTGCAGTTAACTCAAAAAAAAAAAAAAATAAGTAGAAGGAGTACACTCTAAAGTAACAATAAAAGTACAGTATAGTGAATACACAAACCAGTAACACAGTCGTTAATTATCATTATCTACTATTATGTAGTGTACGTAATTTTATGTGCCATACTTTTATACAACTGATGGCACAATAGGTTTGTTTACACCAACATCACCACAAACATGTGAGTCATAATGTGTTCCACTGTGATATTAAGACAGCTATGACATCCACAGGCAATAGGAATTTTGCACCTCCATTATAATCTTATGGGACCACTTTCTTAATGCAGTCCATCAGTGACAAAAATATTATTAATGTGGCTTGCTCATCACTGTATTTGGTTAAACATCACTCTAGGTGTGTTTGTGAGAGTGTTTCTGGATGATATTAACATTTTAATGGGTAGATTGAGTAAAGTGGATTCTTTCCCAATGTTGGTGAGCCTTATCCAGTCTGTTGAAGGCTCGAATAGAACAAAAGGCTGAATAAGGAAAAATTCACTCTCTGCCTGATTGTATTCAAGTTAGGACATTGGCCTTCTCCTGCCTTTGAACTCAGACTCAGACTGGAACTTACACTATCAGCTCTCTTGTTTCTCAGGTGTTCAGAGACTCAGAATGGAACCATACCATTTGTTCTACTGGGTCTCCAGTTTGCCAACTGCAGATCATGGGATTTTACAGCCTCCATAATCACACGAGCCAATTTCTTACAGTAAACAAAACTCTCTCTCTCTCTTTCTGTGTGCATGTGTGTTTGTGTGTGTATATTTATACACAGATTGTTTCTTTGGAGAGCCATGACTAATACAATGAGATTATTCATCAAAAATAGAGAACAATGAAATAAAACATCTATATTTACCACACAACCTTAACTCAAAACCAATTTGAAATCATTTTTCTGATGCCTCAGGGTTCATTAGAATTAATGAACTGGGTCAGGCATGCCTGTAATCCCAGCACTTCGGGGGACCGAGGTGAGTGGATCATTTGAGCCCAGGAATTTTAGATCAGCCTGAGCAACATGATGAAACTCCATCTCCACTAAAAATACAAAAAATTAGCTGGGCATGGCAGCATGCACCTGTAGTCCCAGCTAGGCAGGAGGCTGAGGTGGGAGGATCACCTGGGGTCAGGAAGTCAAGGTTGCAGTGAGCCATGATGGCAACACTGAACTCCAGCCTGGGTGACAAGAGTCAGACTCTGTCTCAAAAAAAGGAGAGAGAGAGAGAGAGAGAAAGAAAGAATTAATGGAATAACCCTTAAGAACACATTCTATAGTTAAAAATGGAACTATTTTGTGAGCTAGTATTATTGTGAATAAGAATAAACTAGGGCCGAAAAATGCAAAACTAAAAAAAGCAGCAGCTACATGTAAATATTCATTTGGAATATGAACTACAATTGAACATGTTAAAATAGAATTGAATTATTTTAAAAAGCTTCATATGCATTATTGTATATTAAGCTTTATCATTATCGATAGTATCATACTGGACTACAGTTAGGAAAAATAGCATTGTTTCTAACATGGCAGATGTTCTTTTTAAAATTTCTGAACCCTGTTGCAGAAGGCAACAAACCAAAATAAGTATCTGAAATTGTTAATGCCTTCTCTGTCAAATATTCATAGCTCTAAAAGCATAGGATGATAATTAGCTTGCTGAACTGAGAGGAGAGATAAATGGAATGCCTTCTGTGGGATGGAAAGATCACATGCACAACATTGGTAGCAATACCTTCGAGTTTTCAGTACGACTATAACAAAATTCAAAGCCTTTCTGATACCCTATATTTTGGATGTGTTCTTTTTCTTCACTTTCTATAAGCTCTGTCCATGGTGTTGAGAAATTTCATGATTCTTTATGTGGACACTGATAGAATCTGGAGTCTGTGATGTACAGCTCTATTTGTTTAGCTGTTTTCTGCTATACAAGTATAATATGAAACACTGTACTTCTAATAGTCTGTCCTGTATCATCTTATATTTTTTAAAATGAGATTTGCTTATTTTAAAGTACATATTTCTTTAGTTTATATATATATTCTTTGCTCAAAAGTAAATTTCCTGTAGACATATGTTGTATTAGTCCATTTTCACACTGCCATAAAGAACTACCTGAGACTGGATAATGGATAATTCATAAAGAAAAGACGTTTAATTGGCTCACAGTTCTGCATGGCTGGGGAGGCCTCGGGAAACTTACAACCATGGCAAAAGGAGAAAGGGAAGCAAGGCATGTCTTACATGGTGGCAGGAGACAGAGAGCAAGAGGGGAAGTGCTGTACTTTTAAAACATCAGTTCTCATGAGATCTCACTCTCTATCATGAGAACAGCAAGGGGGAAATCCAGCCCTATGATCCAATCACCTCCCACCAGGCCCCTCCTCCAACATTGGGAATTACAACTCAAGATGAGATTTGGGTGGGACATGGAGCCAAACTATATCATATGTGATCACTCTAAATGGAGGGCCAAATAAGTACCTTCCTCAGCTGAACTGAAATGGCCCTATAATTCTAACAGGAAAAGAGAGAATAATTTCCATGATAACTCATGACAATTGGCATTTTAAAACACAAAAATGAAATTCTTCCCTATTGAGATTCCCTAAGATGTTGTCCGCCAATGTTAAAAAGAATTAATGTGGATAGTTACGTGTAATTCAAAACTAATCTAGTGATATTTTACTAAAAATGTTTATTTTTCACAAAAATACTCTCACATTCAACTTATTAAAAAGATGTTAAGAGAATATGGACATTGCTATCAACTCAATAATTTTTAAAATTAGATGAAATATTTACCTGACTTTATACTAGAAGACTATAGTAACCAAAACAGCACGGTACTATATAAAAATAGACATATAGATCACTGGAACAGAATAGAGATCCCAGAAATAAAGTCACATACCCACAACCAACTGATCTTTGGCAAAGTCAACAAAAATTTACAATGGGGAAATGACACCCTATTCAATAAATGGTGCTGGGAAAAATGGATAACCATATGCAGAAGAATAAAACTGGACCCATACATCTCATTGTATACAAATATTAACTCAAGATGGATTAAAGACCCAAATTAAGACCTGAAACTATAAAAACCCTAGAAGAAAACCCAGGAAAAACTCTCCTGGACATTGGCCTAGGCAAAAAATTTATGACCAAGTTCTCAAAAACGCAAGCAACAAAAACAAAAGAGATAAATAAAGGCATCTCTGATCATCTTGTATATTTAAAAAATGAATTTTAAAAATTGAAAATTAATTTTAAGATGAGTTTAAAAAATGAGACTCAAATAAAATGGAAGAAGTGAGAGAACTATATGCAACCACTGTTCAAAAATACAAAAAGATAGAGTATTTATTTGATAAATTTTATTTATTAAATACAAATTATTTATTAAATTAATAATTTTTATTTATTAAATAGAATTAGAGCTGCCACAATGAATTACCATATATTTGTTGACTTAAAGCAACCAAAATGTATTATTCTCTCATAGTTTTAAAGACCAAAATTCCAAAATTGAGGCGTTGGCAGTGTAACCCCCTGCCTCCAAAAGCTCTTTGGGGGAAGGTTTCTTTGCCTCTTCCTTAAGGAGCGTCTGGTGGCTCCTTATGTTTCTTGGTTATACGCAGCATCACTCCAATCTCTGGTTTCATCTTCGCATGGCCTTTTCCCCTGTGCCTGTGTCTAAAATCTCGCCCTCTTCTCTCCCTCTTATAAAGACACCATTTACTGATTTAGGGCACTCTAAATCCTGAATCATCTCATCTTGAGATTCTTAACTAATTCTGCAAAGATCCTATTTCCAAGTAAAGTTACATTCTCAGGTACTAGGGGTTAAGACATAGATCTATCTTTTGGGGGCCACTATTCAATCTGCTATAATGTCTTAAAATAGGACATTATAAGGAGAAAAAAAAACAGTGGTGAGCAATAAACCTTGGGTACTTATAGAGTGCTGAAAATATGCACTGTAACTGCTAAACAAGAACTTTTGAAATAGAAGACAATTTTTGGAATACTGCAAGGGAAATTCTAATAATAGTCTAGAACTAAAAAATACTAGTCTATCTCAGCAAAACCCAGGAGTAGAAGGGAGAGAGAGAGTTAAAGGAAGTGAAAATAGTTCATACTGCTCACTTGTTGAATGGAAGATAAAAGCAATGGGAAAATAGAACATCTTGATGAAGAAATAGTTAGAAGCTTATTTTCATATATCAGAGAACTAAGTGCTAGATCATGAGTTCTAGAAAAAGGAGGAGAATTTTCTGTACTTTAACAAGAGGAAAGAAGGACATGTGACAACTTGGCCAACATACCCTCGCACCAAGGAAAGCAACACTGTGAAGTAAGTAGTAATATAATAAAATGGAAGAAATAAAGCATATCAAGTATATCACTAAAATGGCAGTTGTGCCAAAATTATTATATAAATTGAATATAATTACATTTTAAACAGGGATTTTTTGAATGATAGATCTCAATAATCTTAGAATTCATATGGAAGAGTGAATATCCTAGGGAAGAGGGAAGACCTTACTTATCTATGAGGACATATATAAAACAACTGAAATCAAATACATGTACAACTGCTGTTAGAAAACAAAAATCAGAGAAACATAGCCATTTGAGAAATAAACCCCAGAATACATGAGAAGTTAATACTGCAAAAAAGTGGGTACTTCACCTTTTGGAAAATTTATTAAATGATGATGCACAATTGCCTATCTACTAAAAAAATGAAACTGAACACATATAGCAGCATATTCCAGATTTAAATGTAAGCATAAATAAAATATAGGAATGGGGGAGACTTTCACCAAGAATATAAAACTCAAACTATGATAAAGAGACATATTGATTATAGAATATTTAGTAGTATTTCAACAATACTATAAACAAAGGTGGTAAACAAATGATAAGGAAAATTTATTTCCAGCATAGAAGAAATATAAATAATAAAGACATAAATGATATAAATAGGACTTCTACACATTGACCAGAAAAACAAACAATCCAATAGAAAAATAAGCAAAGGATATGACTAATCAATTCCCCAATATTGATGAGGATGCAATTAAAAGAATATTTATTGTATAGGTGGCATAAATGGGAACTATTACAATATCTGTGGATATCACTCTGGTATTATCTACTAGAAAATTCCACATAGCCATCCCACTCTTGGAAATCTATCCCATTAAATAAATGCCCAGTATGTAAGTGCCATGGATTGAATTGTGTCCCACCAAAATTCATATGTTGAAGCCCTAACCCCCAATGTGATGGTGTTTGGACTTGGGGCCTTTGGGAAGTAATTAGGTTTGGATGAGGTCATGAGGGTGAGGCCATCATAATGGGCTCAGTGCCCTTATAAGAAGACACCAGAGAGTAGAGAACTCTCTCGCATGCATGGCATGCTCTCTATTCCTCTTTCCCCAACTTCTTCTCTCTCTCTCTCTCTCTCTCTCTCTCTCTCGCAATCTCTTTCTCTCTCTCTCTTTCTCCTCCCCCTCTGTCCTTGCAGGTGCTGAGGAAAGGCCATGTGAGCACACAGCAAGATGGCAGCCATCTACAAACTAGGAAGAGAACCCTTACCAGAACCCAACCGTTTTGGCATCCTGATCTCAGACTTCCAGCCTCCTCGAAGAAAATAAACTGTGAGAAAATAAATTTTTGTTGTTTAGTCTACCCAGTATCTTCTTATGGCAGCCCAAACTGACTTACATGGTAAGAATGTATGAACAAATATGTCTGTTGCAGTCTAGTTTGTGTTGGGAAAAAAAATCTTGAAAAAACTGAATGCCTAATAAACTCTAACACCTCCACATCATGAAATACTTAGCAGCTATCAAAAAATAGTAGTTAGTATATTAGAAGCATATGGCTGAATTGGGATTTATAACAGGGATTAAGTGGAAAAAATCTAAACAGTATATAATATTTTCTAATTGTTTGAAAATTATACTACATGTTTTAAAATAAATAAAATCCCAAATGTGATTTTTTGTCATCAGAGAATATTAGTAGATACCCTACAGCTTGAGAAAAGTTGAGGTAAGAGAGATTTAGGTAAAGTACATGTTAGGATATCATAAAACCAATTCTAGTGTGCAGAGAGACAGAAAAGGGAGAGCTAGGTAAAAGACTTGTAAATTAGCAAAACCACACTAGAAAACAGGGTGGCATTTTTCATCAAATTGAAGATAAGCATATGACCCAGCAATTTCTCAATTGGATATAAACTCTAAATGATATCATGCCCTTGTATTCCAGGATACATATACATAAACGTTCACAGCCCCATCTTGGCAACAGTTAATACCTGAAATAATTCAAATACCCATCAGGAGTAAAACGGATCATCTAAATTTAATATGTTCATATAATTTAATTTTACTTAGCAGTGCTTTTCATAATGCATCATAATTACCTGAAGGACTTGCAAAAACACAGTGCTGCTCCGTATCCCAGAATTTCTGATTCAGTAGGTCTGTGATAGAGATTTCTAACAGCAGCAGGCTGATTGTGGTGTTCAAGGACCCATAGTTGGAGTACCATTTCTATAAAGTAATATGAATTAACACCTGCAGCCGCATCCAATAACAATAAATCTAACAAACTAATGAACAGAAGATAAAAGACAGCCGGGCACAGTGGCTCACGCCTGTAATCCCAGCACTTTGGGAGGCCGAGGCAGGTGGATCATCGGAGGTCAGGAGTTTGAGACCAGTCTGACAAACATGGAGAAATCCCATCTCTACTAAAGATACAAAACTAGACAGGTGTGGTGGTGCATGTCTGTAATCCCAGCTACTCGGGAGGCTGAGGCAGGAGAATTGCTTGAACCTGGGGGGCAGAGGTTGCGGTGAGCCAAGATCCCACCGTTGCACTCCAGCCTGGGCAAAACTCCATCACACATACACATACACACACACACATGCACACACACACACACACACACATACACACACACACACAAGATAGAAGACATACCTACAAACTACACGTATTATAAATTAATTCATATAAAATTCAAGTATGCATAACTAAACTATGTTTTAGGGATAGAATCATAGGTGCTAAAACTAAAGAAAAGTATGAAAACTATTTTCACAAAAGTTGGCATAATGGTTATCTCTGTGGATATGGAATGAGATAGAAACAGAAAAAGTCACATTGAGGGTGCTGAGTTCAGAAAGTGTACTTTTTCTTTATCTAGGTAATGGTTACATCAATGTTGACTTTATAATTATTCTTTTTATTCTATTTTTATTCCAATTATTCCTTATTCTGTATGTTTATGCAACCTTCCATTTTTATATCTTACTATAAAAAAATCAGATACAAAGCAATGATATCTTTACACATATTGGCCTGTATATGATTGTATGAACAAGGACCAAGGTATGGAAGATACATATGCCAGCCGTTAATATTGATTTCTAGGGCAAGCGGGAGTAAGAAGGTGACATGGTTTGGCTGCAACCCCACCCAAATCTCTTCTTGAATTTTAATTCCCACAATTCCCACGTGGGAACTGGTGGGAGGTGACTGAATTATGGGGTTGGGTCTTTTCTGCGATTCCCACTGTTCTCATGACAGTGGTCAAGTCTTATGAGGTCTAATGGTTTGATAAGGGAAACCCGTTTCGTTTGGCTCTCATTCTCTCTCTTGCTATGGCCATGTGAGACATGCCTTTCACCTTCTGCCGTGATTGTGAGGCCTCCCCAGCCACGTAGAACTGTAAGTCCAATAAAATTCTTTTGTAAATTGCCCAGTCTCAGGTATGTCTTTATCAGCAGCGTGAAAATAGACTAATACAGAAGGGGAGACGATTGCATATTGTACTGTTTAACTTCTCACAAGAAATGCTCATTTGCTTTTTAATTTTGAAAAATTTGTCAAGCAAGGAAAATGTGAAGAACACAGGAAAATTTGCTGGTAAGTTAACTCATCAGGCATTTGAAAATTATACTACATGTTTTAAAATAAATAAAATCCCAAATGTGATTTTTTGTCATCAGAGAATATTAGTAGATACCCTACAGCTTGAGAAAAGTTGAGGTAAGAGAGATTTAGGTAAAGTACATGTTAGGATATCATAAAACCAATTCTAGTGTGCAGAGAGACAGAAAAGGGAGAGCTAGGTAAAAGACTTGTAAATTAGCAAAACCACACTAGAAAACAGGGTGGCATTTTTCATCAAATTGAAGATAAGCATATGACCCAGCAATTTCTCAATTGGATATAAACTCTAAATGATATCATGCCCTTGTATTCCAGGATACATATACATAAACGTTCACAGCCCCATCTTGGCAACAGTTAATACCTGAAATAATTCAAATACCCATCAGGAGTAAAACGGATCATCTAAATTTAATATGTTCATATAATTTAATTTTACTTAGCAGTGCTTTTCATAATGCATCATAATTACCTGAAGGACTTGCAAAAACACAGTGCTGCTCCGTATCCCAGAATTTCTGATTCAGTAGGTCTGTGATAGAGATTTCTAACAGCAGCAGGCTGATTGTGGTGTTCAAGGACCCATAGTTGGAGTACCATTTCTATAAAGTAATATGAGTTAACACCTGCAGCCGCATCCAATAACAATAAATCTAACAAACTAATGAACAGAAGATAAAAGACAGCCGGGCACAGTGGCTCACGCCTGTAATCCCAGCACTTTGGGAGGCCGAGGCAGGTGGATCATCGGAGGTCAGGAGTTTGAGACCAGTCTGACAAACATGGAGAAATCCCATCTCTACTAAAGATACAAAACTAGACAGGTGTGGTGGTGCATGTCTGTAATCCCAGCTACTCGGGAGGCTGAGGCAGGAGAATTGCTTGAACCTGGGGGGCAGAGGTTGCGGTGAGCCAAGATCCCACCGTTGCACTCCAGCCTGGGCAAAACTCCATCACACATACACATACACACACACACATGCACACACACACACACACACACATACACACACACACACAAGATAGAAGACATACCTACAAACTACACGTATTATAAATTAATTCATATAAAATTCAAGTATGCATAACTAAACTATGTTTTAGGGATAGAATCATAGGTGCTAAAACTAAAGAAAAGTATGAAAACTATTTTCACAAAAGTTGGCATAATGGTTATCTCTGTGGATATGGAATGAGATAGAAACAGAAAAAGTCACATTGAGGGTGCTGAGTTCAGAAAGTGTACTTTTTCTTTATCTAGGTAATGGTTACATCAATGTTGACTTTATAATTATTCTTTTTATTCTATTTTTATTCCAATTATTCCTTATTCTGTATGTTTATGCAACCTTCCATTTTTATATCTTACTATAAAAAAATCAGATACAAAGCAATGATATCTTTACACATATTGGCCTGTATATGATTGTATGAACAAGGACCAAGGTATGGAAGATACATATGCCAGCCGTTAATATTGATTTCTAGGGCAAGCGGGAGTAAGAAGGTGACATGGTTTGGCTGCAACCCCACCCAAATCTCTTCTTGAATTTTAATTCCCACAATTCCCACGTGGGAACTGGTGGGAGGTGACTGAATTATGGGGTTGGGTCTTTTCTGCGATTCCCACTGTTCTCATGACAGTGGTCAAGTCTTATGAGGTCTAATGGTTTGATGAGGGAAACCCGTTTCGTTTGGCTCTCATTCTCTCTCTTGCTATGGCCATGTGAGACATGCCTTTCACCTTCTGCCGTGATTGTGAGGCCTCCCCAGCCACGTAGAACTGTAAGTCCAATAAAATTCTTTTGTAAATTGCCCAGTCTCAGGTATGTCTTTATCAGCAGCGTGAAAATAGACTAATACAGAAGGGGAGACGATTGCATATTGTACTGTTTAACTTCTCACAAGAAATGCTCATTTGCTTTTTAATTTTGAAAAATTTGTCAAGCAAGGAAAATGTGAAGAACACAGGAAAATTTGCTGGTAAGTTAACTCATCAGGCACTGTCTCTGGTCTACTTTCTTAATCCTTTTCTTCTTTTGTTACTCACATGATATAGCATATATTTGAAACTAAATGAACCCCTAATGTTTTCTTCCTTTTTTTTTTTTTTGCTAGAGATATAATTATAATCAGAAGTAGTATAATTTTAAAAATTATATTTTGAGTACTTATGTTTAATAATTATAATAGCTTCATACATTCATTACAAATATTGAGCAGAATACCAGCCAGTTACTGTGCTGAGGTGAGAAACACAGAAGTGAACAAGAACAGGATTCTGACACTTAGAGCAGCAGCAGATTAGATGGTGACCAGTTTTAATCAAATGTTGATGCAAATAAGGGTAAAATAACAATCTCTAAATGTGTGTCACATTTGAGTGAACAACCCAGAGCTTGGCCAGGTGTGTTGGGAAGCACTGTACAAGCAAGTTCTCCAGTAATTAATGCAAAAACCCAAACCCGGTAGAGTGGCAATATTGTCATTTGTTTTTTGTTTGTTTGTTTGTTTTTTAGGTGTTTGTTTGTTTGTTTTTGAGACAGGGTCTCTCTGTCACCCAGGCTGGAGTACAGGGATATGATCACGGTTCCCTGCAGCCTCAACCTCCTAGGCTCAACAGATCCTCCCACCCCTGCCTTCCAGGCAGCTGGGACTGCAGGTGCACACCAGCACACTGAGCTAACTTTTTTGTATTTTTTGTAAAGACAGGGTTTCACCATGTTGACCAGGCTAGTCTTGAACTCCTGGGCTCAAGGGATTTGCCTGTGTCAGCCTCTCAAAGTTCAGGGATTATAGGCTTGAGCCACCACTCCTGTCCAGACTTAAAGACATTAAAATCATTAATCAAAACTGTGTTGCTAATAAGCGATCACAAAGATTCAGAGGTTCACCTGAAAACAATGCCTTTGCTATTCCTGACATGTTTTACACTTAAGTTTACATTTTACCCAATATGTGATCTAGTCAGGTTGTAAACATCATAGTACAGTGCCTTTTGGAAGGAGGTTGACAAATAATCATAAAATATTTCTATATATATATATATATTTCTTAATATGAATTTACTATTCAGTTTGCTTAGTCTCTGATCTCTCTGGTTCCCTCTTCCAACAGCAGTCAGAGTTGAGTTATCTACAGAAAGTTCAGATTGTGTTTTGACTTGAGCACTTACCAACTAAAACAATTAAATAACATAAAAATACTAGGTAGTCTCTAGCATGTGGCAACTGATCAATAAATGTTAATTTCCTTTCCCCTTCCCTTCTCCAAACCACTATTTCTTAGAAATAAGAGCTAAGTGCTTTGGATTGATATTCAAGGTCTTTAGATGCTCCACTCCCCACCCCACCTCATCTACATTTCTAAGCTTACTTTTAATATATCTTGCCATGTTCTGTGGAGCTTTGTTCACTCTTTAACTCAAGCAGCTCCCTCAGCCAGGAATGTCCTCTCCCTACTTTGCCAGCAATTATAATTGTATGCAGTCCTTAAGGTAAAACTTTGGTACTGTCTCCCTTCCTCAATCAGTTTGCACTGCAGACATTTCCAAGTGCGTCACTCTGTTTTCCACATCCCCAACTTTTCGTCATTCTCTGCTTCCTTGTAGAATTGTAGTTCTCATAAATTGCTTGTGTCTCTATTCTCCTGCCTTGCTAGAGAGGAGATGTTAGACAACAAATACAAAACCCTAAGTACAGGTACCATATTTCATTTCTGGATTCCTCACTACAATATAATTAAATTTAAGTGATTGGTATATGTTTTGATAAAATATAAACATTATCAAGTGTTGATTCAGCCATGTGGCTAGTAATGTTCAGGTTGTAACTATAAGTCCATTATGGAACATTTCTCCTTCCATCCCTTTTATTCATTCCCTCATATATATACACATAAAAATGTACACATATCCATTTGTACATACTAACATGGATACATATCTGCCTCCTTCATTAGATGCAGCTTGTTGCACACAGGGGGTTATATACACATGCATTGCTCCAGTTCCAATGTGGAATACTGGACTGTGCACGTGGTAGATATTCTAATTATTTGGTTATTCTTTCACTCAATCAACAAATAGCTGTAGGTGCCTGCCCAGTGTGAGGGCTGCCCTAGGTATTTGGAATACGATAATGAACAAGACAGATACAGTTTCTGCACTTAAACTATGTCAGTCCTGGCATTTTACTTACTCTAAAGTAGTGCACATGTTTTGAAGACTCTTTCATTTTTTTCCTTTCATTATACCTAATCAACAATCTGTCACTAGATTGCATATTATTTGTCTGCTCTGAAACCTGCCACTAATGCAACTTTTATCCTTAATTTTCTAGCACCCTGATTAGCTTGTATCTGCATAAATTCAGTTTATCTTTTCCAAAATGAATTACGGGGCTTTAGTTTCTCCCCTAATCCTATCTTTCATATTGATGACTGGCAAATCTACCTTAAACACACAATGCTGAACATAATAAACTTGGAATGATTGACTGATTGATGAGTTGATGTTAACCTCACCACATGCAATGTCTCTCTACTCTGTTATATAACATTTACAGTCTTCTGTCCAAATTTCAGAGACATGGATAATCTAGTCCTGCTCATTTTATACTTTATTACTGCCCAGTTACTGACTAGTCACTTTGCTGTCCAAACATAACATGCTCATTCATTCAATTATATGACAGGTATTTTTCAATTCATGGCTTTCCGCTCTTGCTTATTGCTGATTCACTAAGAAAGTTACTCATATGAAACATCTTTCCTTTTGTTCATCCCTTCTCTAAACCCAACAATGTTTCTCAGTTCTATTCCAGACCTAACGTGTTTATGAAATCTTAGATCAGTCTATTCTATAATGTCTCTCCTTTTTTTGTTGTTATTTTGTGCCATAAATCTTGTTATTTCTTTGAGTTTTTGATTTTTAACATTTAGGTTTGCCATCTCAATCAGATTACACATTTCATTCTGTCATTCTACCAACCTCTCTAGGGCATCTACCATGTGCCAGGCACTAGGATAGATGCTAAATACAAAAACATAGTCCTTGACTTTCAGAAACTTCAGTCTGGAGAAGGAAAGTTTCAGATACACGATTATTTTAATATATTACAATGTGTGCTGTTTTTGAATTATTTTACCAGAGATCATACCTATTTGACAAGAGAAGCTCATTCTACACATAATGTAGCCTACTGATGGACATATAATGTGCCTTGACATATAACCACATCTGAACTGCATTCATCTGAACTACAATATATTCTGAATTCATAAATAATTCTTAAGTTGTTACTATTTTAAAAGACTAATGAAGATAAAATAGTTATAGATATATAAAAATATCTCATTACCTGGAGATAATTACACATTTTATTTGATTTATATGGTAGCATGAAAGTCACTGAATTGAGCAAACTTACAGGCGATCTTAATAACAGATGTAGAAACAAATGTGAGTACCTTTGCAAAAACAACCTTGAATCAGACTGTTACGGGATTAGTAAATATTGTAAGAAGACCTTAACTTTCCCTGTTGACTAAACTTTCTGCTGAATTATAGCCATTTTGCAACACAATACTTTAAGTAGGTAAATAAGCCCATTGATTTTTTTGTTCTCCTGTATACATAGAAGGTGTAACAATAAATATTGGCTGATGGTGACAGTGGATATGTGGTTTACAAACTGTTGGCAATAATGGGGAAAAGATTAAAAATTCTCATATGAATCTAAAATAACCTTTCAATTTTAAGCATGACATTTGGCCCCCAAGTGATACACATCTAGAAGAATATTTATTGTACTATGAAGATATTTACTATCAATCCGCCGGGCGCTCTGGCTCACGCCTGTAATCCCAGCACTTTGGGAAGCTGAGGTGGGCGGATCACAAGGTCAGGATTTTGAGACCAGCCTGGCCAACATGGTGAAACCCCATCTCTACTAAAAATACGAAAGAAAAAAATTAGCTGGGGGTGGTGGTGTGCACCTGTAATCCCAGCTACTCAGGAGGCCGAGGCAGGAGAATCGCTTGAACCCGGGAGGCGGAGCTTGCAGTGAGCCGAGATTGTGCCACTGCACTCCCGCCTGGGGGACAGAGCAAGACCATCTCAAAAAAAAAAAAAAAAAGATATTTACTATCAATCTGGGAAAGGCATCATTACTTATTTCAGAATAAGCTAAGTCATGGGTTTAATTTCATTGAAGTCACCACTAATAACCTGACCATGAGGTGGTGTAGACACACCACTCTCTGCTTCACATCAGGAATTGGACTCACTCTCCCTTGTTTGAAGATAAAGTGCATACATGCATGCAGTCTCTTTTGCTGAAGGATAGAGATTATAGAGATACAAATACATTGCTTGTGACAATGCAGAGTATGGAAAAAATTAGAATCCATGAACTTCCAACTAACCTGATTTTACTCATTGTAATCTCCAGTCTGCTAATGATGGGCTTCAGAGTTTGGAAAAGGTGGGTGAGAAGCCAACTGGAGATGTTGAACTACTTTTGGTCCATAGTCACATAAATATTCTAATATTTTATAGCAAATATATATTTAATAATTAAGTGTATTGTTTTTTATTTATATAATTCCTCTGAGGTATTTTTTTTAAACGTATGACTCTTTAAATTCAGAATTCCTCAAAATGTAGAAAGCAGTATTTTTGAACTGTATAGCTAAGTTATGTTAAATTTGGCCACAGTGGCTCTCGTCATGCCCAGTTAACATACTGAATGATGTTTATCGGGTACTACTAAAATATCAGCCTTTACAACAAGTGAAAAAAGAAGCAAAATATGGAATATTCTTTTATATTTCTATCAGTAACTTTCTTATATTTATTTTATAATTTTATTTGTTTTGGAACTCAGGTGCAGAGAGTTGGATTAATTATACCCTTCATTTCATCACACATTATCATCATTGGTATTTGGAGAACTCATGCAAACTTCTCTCAGCTCAATCACCAGCGGTTCAGGAGAATTTCCTTTAACCCACACCTGCACCATCACTTGGTAATATCCAACTCTCTACATTTGCCCATTTAAAGTGTGAAATAGCAGGAGAGCAATTTTTACCTGAAATTAAGATGATGGACCTTGACCCTAAACAGATTTTGTGGCACATAGAATTTGAGGGTGATAAATTAATATGCCAAAGTTTAAACAAATATTTTAAAACTTTTAATGAAATGTCTCATTATATAGAAAGAATATCCATAGTGAAAATGGAATTTGGATATTCCTAGAAAACATGTACCTTTTATTTTTTGGTCAAAGACTCATTTTTTCACATGACTACTTTTCTTTCTTTTTTTTTTTAATTGCAAGCAGTTTAAAGTACAGATAAATTCATTTAATGAACATTAATCTACTTTACTGATACTTGAAAATTTCTAGTGACCAAATGAAAATAAAAGAAAATTAATAGAAATAACAATTATATAGTTTCTAAAAGGAAAACCATATTAATAGAGTGAAGGTTTTTTCTTCCTCAAAGTTCTTTTCTATACAGATACTGGTCTTGAAAGCATAAGAAAATGAGGTAAAGCATTGTATTTTAAAGTTTACGCACAATTAGCAAGAGGTTTAAGTGCATTAAAAATACCAAGTAGAAAAATGCTTTAGATTTTAAAATAGCTACTGCATGGCAAGTAATTAGGAAAAATACTTTGCAAGGAGTTATAGATTAAAGACAATTATTTCGTAATGAACAGAAACAACTATCTAAAATGACTCATTTAATTGGTTTGACATTTGAAACCAAAACTCTAAAGAATGAGAATTTTAAATCACTCTGTGATTAAAATAGAATTTAGTCTTCTAAACTAATATAGCTAGAAATTATTAGAAGTGTCTAATGGCTATAGGATATAGTGAAGTTAGCATTTGTGTTTTCGTGAATGGAGACAGAACAAAAATGGATTTGTTTCAAAAAATGATTTACTGTGTAACTGTGATCAACTTTGCTTGTCCAATGTCTAGTTCTCAGAGACAATATTTACAATTTTGTTACATCATTTGACCCATGCCATTAAACAGTAAGTTTTTTTTTCTTTTCTTTTTTCTTTGCTTTGAGACAGGGTCTCATTCTGTCACCCAGGCTGGAGTGCAGTGGCACAATCACAGTTCACTACAGCCTTGACCTCCCCAGGCTCAGGTGATCCTCTTACCTATAGGCATGTGCCACTGCTCCCAGCTATTTTTTTTTATTTTTTGTAGAGACAGGGTTTCGCCATGTTGCCCCGGCTGGTCTCAAACTCCTGACCTCAAATGATCCCCCCCACCTAGGTCTCCCAAGTGCTGAGATTACAGGTGTGAGCCATGGTGTCCAGCCAGTAAGTTTTTCTTAACCTGTTTTATGGCATGTTGGGGGCCTAGGGAACAACTTGAATTTCTTCTCTCAGATCTCTGTAGATTGATGATGGTCTGAGGAGTTTTAGGCAGGTACTAACTAATATGTAAAAAATAGTTTCTAGTATTCTACAAATACTGCAGGAAACGTGCCAGAAAGAGACTGAATTTGTTGCGTTTTATTATGCTAATGTAGCTGCAGGCAAATTCCATTTCAAACTGGGGCCAAAGTGCCAGATTAATGCAGAGGAATCCTTCTGCAAGGAAGGAATTGTCACTTTCTAACAACATCAGTAAGCCGAGGCTATCTTTACTCAGCAGCCATTATAAAATAAGACAAAAAGGAAATTGTCCTGGCTAATCATGAGATGTCAGTCTTTCTCTCCGCTGTTCTATCTCCATTCCTTTCTCCTCATTCTCGGACTTCAAACAGGAAAGGAGGAACTAGCCTGTCATCAGGACTGATCCTTTTCCCTCTTCTCATATGAACCAAGAGACTAGAAAGGATGGTTGTCTGATTACATTTAGCATTTCAAGTCTTAGCTTGAATTCTGGGACAAGAGCAAAAAATCCATTTAACATCCTTTCATAAGAGAAAAATGAGATACATCTGAGAATGAAAATAGCTTGATTAGCAAGAACAATTAATGATACCAATAATAAATGTTGTTTGTAGTTTATAATAGGAAGGATTGGAGAAAAAGTCAGAGAGAGATCTATTAGCATTCTAAAACTTTACCATGGTAATTGAGTAATAGCACATATGCAATTCATTTCCTAGTAAGAATATAGGTTAAATCCAGAGTTTCTTGTGTGCTAATAAAAATGGCTTTATAGTTTCAAATGACTGTGATATATAGTGCAGTGGGCACTTAGGGGTAAGGATATACAGAGAAGGGAGGATCGTTCGGTGAGTTTTAACTATGAGGTATTCGGAGTAGAAACCACCTAAACTATCCCAGTAACATGATGCAGAGAAGGAGCAGTGCAAGCTCCGTGAGACAGCATGGGATTACTGCTTCCAGGGAGGCGCACTGTTCATATTTCTCTGGAAGAGAGAACCTGCTCTAAGGAGTGCAGTTAGCTAACAGCATCCACCAGCTGCACCATCAGGATCTGCTGCAGCTTAGATGCTGAGACCCTGCTCTCCCCAGGATGTCTCCAGCCATTGACTAAGCATAGTGGCCATTTCTGTCTAAGACAGGACACCTCTAATGGAACTATTGCTCTAGGAATCCCCCTTGGCCTGGCTGAGACTTTCTAAGAGCTCTAAGAAGTCTAAGCTTCTTAAGAAATCTTCCTTTTCTCTCTTTTCACAAGTGGCAGACATGCATTGCGTTTGAAGACTCTCCCTGCCTGCTCCTGGTTCCTCTTCCCGAGCATTTGTCCCAATAAATTTCTGGCACTTCTAATTCTGTCCTAGTGTCTGCTTCCTGAAAACCTTTAACAGACACAGGGAATGGTTTGACAGTGCTTGTTTTGTCAGAGGGAAAGCGTAGCAGAAGGTTCTTAATGATAGTGTTAAGGTAGGTATTTATCATTTCAGTGCCCAATCTAAAACCGTATCTGAAATTTTCCTGTGTAGCATTGTGATAGACCAGATGTATCAATCACCTTCTGTACTGAAAATTAAGCAGCTGGATTAACTATTTTTAAATATGCTCTTAATTCCACCAGTGACCTGGCATTCAGAAAGGAAAACTCAGAGGCCAAAACCCAAGTTAAAGTGGGAACTCAAATGCTTAAATAAAGGGCTAAAGCCCTTTATTTCTATCATGAGGATATTTGGTAGACTTTGTGAACTTGACCTTTGATTTTCATGACCATTCAGGATATAGGAGAGGTCATAAAGAACTAGCTGATAAAGCCCAGGGCACGATGAAGTCAGGAAGCAATGTTTCCACATAAAACCACCATATTATAAGAGTAAACAAGAAATAAATATGCCACAGCCATTCTGCCAGACCCGTAAAAGTGCCAAGGATTCTAACAAAAGTTGCTTCTCTCAAACTCTGTACATAAATTAATAAAACATCTGTCCTCGAAAATGTGTAATATGAATTCAACATTAGAGCAGTTTGAAAAAATTCAACTTTGTGTCATATTTTTGGTCTGCATTCCCATTGATTAGGTGTTTGAAGAGCCTTGGGTCACAAATTTAATATGAGGTGGTCCCAGGTTAATGTTTTTAAGTGCTTGGAAGAAACAAACACAAAATCTTCAATAAGAAATGCCCCAGACCTTAAAAATTCTCACAAATAATGTTATGAGGTATGATATCATGGTAAAAAGTCACAAACAAACTGGGAAAAGGCCTGAGAACGTAGAGAAACAATATACTATAGAGTGAGGCCAGC
>NW_012105364.1:13811245-13813488 GCF_000951045.1 Mandrillus leucophaeus
TGCTGAGACCCTGCTCTCCCCAGGATGTCTCCAGCCATTGACTAAGCATAGTGGCCATTTCTGTCTAAGACAGGACACCTCTAATGGAACTATTGCTCTAGGAATCCCCCTTGGCCTGGCTGAGACCTTCTAAGAGCTCTAAGAAGTCTAAGCTTCTTAAGAAATCTTCCTTTCCTCTCTTTTCACAAGTGGCAGACATGCATTGCGTTTGAAGACTCTCCCTGCCTGCTCCTGGTTCCTCTTCCCAAGCATTTGTCCCAATAAATTTCTGGCACTTCTAATTCTGTCCTAGTGTCTGCTTCCTGAAAACCTTTAACAGACACAGGGAATGGTTTGACAGTGCTTGTTTTGTCAGAGGGAAAGCGTAGCAGAAGGTTCTTAATGATAGTGTTAAGGCAGGTATTTATCATTTCAGTGCCCAATCTAAAACCGTATCTGAAATTTTCCTGTGTAGCATTGTGATAGACCAGATGTATCAATCACCTTCTGTACTGAAAATTAAGCAGCTGGATTAACTATTTTTAAATATGCTCTTAATTCCACCAGTGACCTGGCATTCAGAAAGGAAAACTCAGAGGCCAAAACCCAAGTTAAAGTGGGAACTCAAATGCTTAAATAAAGGGCTAAAGCCCTTTATTTCTATCATGAGGATATTTGGTAGACTTTGTGAACTTGACCTTTGATTTTCATGACCATTCAGGATATAGGAGAGGTCATAAAGAACTAGCTGATAAAGCCCAGGGCACGATGAAGTCAGGAAGCAATGTTTCCACATAAAACCACCACATTATAAGAGTAAACAAGAAATAAATATGCCACAGCCATTCTGCCAGACCTGTAAAAGTGCCAAGGAGTCTAACAAAAGTTGCTTCTCTCAAACTCTGTACATAAATTAATAAAACATCTGTCCTCGAAAATGTGTAATATGAATTCAACATTAGAGCAGGTTGAAAAAATTCAACTTTGTGTCATATTTGTGGTCTGCATTCCCATTGATTAGGTGTTTGAAGAGCCTTGGGTCACAAATTTAATATGAGGTGGTGCCAAGTTAATGTTTTTAAGTGCTTGGAAGAAACAAACACAAAATCTTCAATAAGAAATGCCCCAGACCTTAAAAATTCTCACAAATAATGTTATGAGGTATGATATCATGGTAAAAAGTCACAAACAAACTGGGAAAAGGCCTGAGAACATAGAGAAACAATATACTATAGAGTGAGGCCAGCAAAGACTCATGATGTAATTATCAAATAGAAAATATAGAATGTATTTTTTAACAAGTTTGCAGAAATAAAAGGTTTTGAAAGATGAATAAATAGCAAGGATCCATGCAAACATTCAAGTATATATTTCAATAAATAAAATTTAACATTTATAAATGAAAGAGACAGTAACTGAAGAGAATAAGTGAATTAAAAGGTAAACCTGAAGAAATCAACTAGAAAACAGCATAGAGAGAAAAAATATGAAAAGAAGTGAAGTCACAGGAAAGATATTCATCATGCAAAAATTTAGAGAGGAAGTAGAATAAAAATGAAACAGATATAATATTTGAAAAGATAATGGCTGAGAATTTTCTGGAACTTATCAATGATATAAGATTTAAGGCACACCAAAACTCACAAATTTATCTTGGTTGAATTGAATAATTGTTGGTAGATAAAAGAACACTTCTTGCAGATAATTATTGTTAATCTGAAGAACATGAAAGACAAAGAGATTTCAAAAGCAGCCAGAAAAGAAAAGAAAAACATCTTCAAAAGATTTACAATTAGAATAATGGCTGACTTCTTTTGTGTATGGTCATTGCAGCACTATTTACAATATTAAAGACACGTAATCAACCTAAATGCCCATCAGTGATAGACTGGATAAAGAAAATGTGGTACATATACACCATGGAATATTATGCAGTCATAAAAATGGAAAGAGATCATGTCCTTTGCAGGGACATGGATGGAGCTGGAGGTCATTATCCTTAGCACAGTAACACAGGAACAAAAAAACAAATATTGCATGTTCTCACTTATAAGTGAGAGTTAAGTGATGAGAACACATGGTCACATTGAGGAGAACAATACATACTGGGTAAATATCTCAGGGTAATGAACTAATCTGTACAACAAATGATGAGACACAGGTTTACCTATGTAACAAACCTGCACTTGTACCCTTAAACTTAAAAGTTAAAAAAAGGAAACAATAAAGTAATATATTTAAGTTCCTGAGAAGGGGTAAAAGCT
>NW_012105364.1:13814603-13838614 GCF_000951045.1 Mandrillus leucophaeus
AAAAAATATCAACTCTTAAAAATGGTTAATAAAGATGCATATCTCTAGAAGATTAACTCATGGAGAAAAATAGCTTGAATAACAAATGTAAGTAATGAAAAAAGCTTTAATAGACATACACAGATGAAAAAGATAAGTGGTATTTTAAAAATTATGCTATAAAACTAGGAAATTCGGCTGAAATTTATAAATTTGGCTCAAATGCATAAAATTCTATAAAGATACAAGTTATCAAAAATTACATTAAAAATGAATGAAAACCTGAATATATTTATAACCTTCAAATAATTAAATAAATATCTAAAAATTTTCCCACAAAGGAAAAACTAGCCCCAGATAGATTAATCTCTGAGTCCTACCATACATCCAATAAACAATTTCAGATTTACACCATCAGTTGCAAAGTATAGAAAAGAAGAAATTGATTCCATCTCATTTCCTGATGCTAGCATGATAGGTTAAAATTTCATAAGGGCAGTGTGAATAAGGAAAACTATAGGGTCATTTCACTTGTAAATATGAATGTAAAAATCCCAAACAAAATGCTAATAAATTAAATCCATATGTCCTAATGATATTCAATATTTAATATCCATTCATAATAACTCCCTTAACAAATTAAGAATAGAAAAGATAAAATTAAGGATGTTTATTAAAAATCTTACATCAAGCATTGTAATAACAATCAACAGTAAAAATTAATTGAAAATATGTACTTTACAGTCAGAATAAAGACAATAGTGCCCATCATTAGCAACTCCAATAAATATTATCCTAGAAAACCTAGCCAGGGCAGATTTTTATAGAAATTTCAAAACTTGATTAAGAGACATTGAAGTGTATTTAAAATAAATGAACAGCTATTCCATGTTGATAGATTGGAAGATGTAGTAGCTACTCTGATGCTTCACCTGCATCTGCTCTTTGGGCCTGTGATAGTTAATTTTAGGTGTTAACTTGATTGGATTAAGGATACCTACATAGCTGCTAAAGTATTATTTCTGGGTGTATCTGTGCAAATGTTTCTGAAGAAGATTTTATTGTCAGTCAGTGGATTGAGTGGGGAAGATCTGCCCTCAAAGTTGATGGGTATCATCTTATTGACTGGGGACCCAATGGAAAGAAAGACAGAATTGGAAAATTTGCTTTTTCTCTTGGAGCTGGGACATCCATCTTTTCCCTTGGACATCAGAACTCTAGGTTCTCTAGTCTTTGGATTTGGGTCTTGTACCAGCAACCACCTAGTTTCTCAGGCCTTAGACTGAGAGTTACATCAGTGGCTTTCTTGATTTTGAGGCCTTCAGACTTGGCTGAGCAGCATTCCTGGCTTCCTTCATTCCCCAGCTTTCATGCAGCCTATCACAGGACTTCTAGCCTCTATAACCATGTGTGCCAATTTTCCTAATAAACCCATTCTCATATATCTGTATTCTATTGGTTCTATCTCTCTGAAGAATCATGACTAAAATCCACAGCTGCTATGAATATTAGCTGCTACAGCTCATGGCTCTGTCCCATTTGCTGCAGGGAATTGCCTCACTCAAGGTTATGCCCCTTCCCAGTAGGCAACTACATCAAATAACTGGCTGATATAGGCCCATCCCCCTGCCTCAATTAAAGACAGTTTTGAAGGACTGACTATTCTGACTGTAGCGATCTTGATAACATTAATGAGGCTTCAGTTGCAATTGCATTATATTGAAAGAAATTGCAGTTTTGAAACTGAGATTCATGATAGCAAGAGGAATAATAGAATTCTGAAATAAGGGAGGACAGGTGGCAGCATTTGTTTGCCAGAAACAAAGTAGACACAGTTATTTTAATGGGCAAGTTTGGAGTGGTGGCCGGGGGTCACAACCTAAAGACAGCTATGGTAACTGATAAATCATGATATTTCTAGAGGCAAGATGAATATAAAGCTATTGATTAATTTTAATCAAAAAAATAAGAAATGGTTATCAGGAGCGTAAGAGCAGCTCTACAATGAAAAGTCATCATTTTTGCATCTGTTCCTGGGCCTCAGTCAGTTCTCAAACTCATTAATGGAGAACATGTGGACAGAGTATAAGGACACCATGGGCTGGATTTATTCAGACCCACCAAATCATGAGATTGAATGGACCCAGCAGCAATTCATTATAAGATATATATGATATCAAGGTTTAGGCAAGAACAGAGCCAGAGTAAACTTCAGATGCAGGTGACTTACTATGGTCAATCATCACTATTACTCCAGGGGGGCAATAAACAGCCAATGTTTGACTGATGTTGTGATATGAAGCCCTAGTACACTTGTTTCAGTTTGGTACAGTTCTGAAAAGCCGTTTCAGTTTCTCAGTTCCCATTAACACAGGGAAGAAGTCTCACTGGCACACAGGGATTAAATGTGACCTCAACAAAACACCGATAAGACAATAATTCACTCTGACCCAAGGCAACTCTTAGAAAGTCAGACTTAAAAATGAAAACATCAACATTCTTAGTAGTCTGGAAGAATGTGTACACACCCAAGACTGTGGCCTCTATGCAATAATCAAAGAAGCAGCCTCCAAAATAGTAGGCCCTGAAAAAACACAGCACAACATCCAAAATCCCAGAATTCCAATAGCAGATTCCAAGCCACACATATGTATTCAATGATAAAGGGTAAGACTATAACTGGCTTAGGGGGCTTAAGGCAGAGCCTTCAACCAGTAAGTGGCTTATGCCAGTACAAGGGCAATCCCTAAAAAACCAGACCAAAAGATAAAAACAAGAGAAAAAACTCTGAGCCACAGTCATTGAAGGTTGCCGACAGCAGGAGAAACTATGTAATTAGTTCAGCCAAGTCATTGAACAAATAACCAGCCAAACAATAACAAAAACAACCTGAAGCAGGGTGGGCTGAGTGGGAATCAGTACTCAGAGTTTTAAATATACTATCAAAAATGTTCATATTTTAACAAAGAATTAAGAGGCATGCAAAAAAACAGAAATGTGTTCTATGTACTAAGAATAAAACAGGCAATAGAAATTGTCTTTTAAGGAGCACAGATGGTAGATCTAGCAGAGAACAACTTCAAATCAACTATTAAAGATACAGCCAATGAACCAAGGTAAGTGATGCTTATAAGAATTAAAGGAAGATATGATGACAATGTCTCTTTAAGTAAAGAATGTCCCTAAACAAATTATTTTAAAGAACCAAATAGAAATTCTGGGATTAAAAAATGTAGTTGACATAAAAAATTTTCTACTGGGGCTCAACAGTAGACTTGATCTGACAGAAGAAATAATGAACTTGAAGATCAATCAAAAAGACAGATAGAAATTGTGTAATATAAAGAATAAAGAGACTAATGAATGAAGAAAAATGAACAGAACTTCAGAGAAATGGAGGAAAGTATTAAGTGAACTATAACACAAATCATGGAAGTACCACGAGAAGAAAGAGACTGAAAAAATATTCAAATAAATAATGGCTGGAAACCCCAAATTTGATGAAATGCATTAATGTATACATATAAAAAGATGAACAAATTCCAAGTATATGCTAAGTGTAGGGATCCACATCCAGACACATTCTAGCCAAAATATTGAAGGACAAAGAGCAAATCTTGAAAACACAGGAAAAAAACAACTCATCACATCATAAGGAACAAGTAAGATTAATAGCTGACTTTTCATTAGAAACAATGAAAGCCAAAAGGCAGTGGGATATTCAAGGAGCTGAAAGTAAAATAATTGTCAGCTAAGGATCTGATATTCAGCAGAACTATTTTTATAAAAGAAAATAAAGACATTGCCAGATAACCAAAAACAGAGTATTTATTGTTATCAGACCTGCCTTACAACAGATACTAAAGGAATTTCTTCACACTTAAAGCAAAAGACACCAGACAATAATTCCAACCCACATGAAAAACAAAAAGTGCCAATAGAAATGTAAGGCAATGAAAAGTATCACATACAGAATAGTATTTACTTCTAAGGGAGAAAGGACTTGGATGTAATTAGAACCCAGGAGAGTTCAAAGGTTATGATTATGTTCTTAAACTGGGTGATGGGAACACAAGTATTCATTGTATTATAATTCTTTATACTTTACACATATTTTATAAACATTCTTTCTCTCCATTCAGTATTCATTAAAACAATAAAAACAAATACTATTTTAAACTTTTCTTAATAAATGTTTTAAATAAAGTTCTGCAACCACTAATCCCAAACAATGAGAGACCATACAAAATTGGCATTTGATGTATGTTTCGTCTTTAGTCTGCCATTTTCTTCAGTTGATTTACTTACTTATATACTTATTCTACTTTTTAAATTTTTTATTTTTATTTTTTAGAGACAGGGTTCTCACTGTACTGTCTAGGCTGGTCTTGAACTCCTGGGCTCAAGCAATCCTCCTACCTCAACCTCCCAAAGTGCTGGAATTACAGGCGTGAACCACCACACCCGTAATTTTAATTAGAAAAAATTTTGTGGGGGATATCTATCAGTTCAATGGGATATATTGTTTTAATAACAGATTTTTGATAAACCCTTAGCATGTTGATCTCTCTCTCAACTTGAGCATGTTAACCTTAGGATGGTAGTTTCTTGTTTTATATCAGGTAATAGGTAAACTAAAATAATAACCATCAACCAATATTACATTTTGAAAACTGAATTAATGTGTATAAAATATTTTGAATATTTTGACTATTTTATATACATTATATATTTTGAAAATTGAATTAATGTATATAACGTAAATAATGTATATAGGATCGCTAAATAAAATATTTCTCAAAAATATTTTGAAAATTGAATTAATGTATATAAAAATGCTTGTATCACTAAATAAATTGTTTCTCTGAACATAAAATATTATTTGATACAGAACCTCAGTTTCTTAAAACTTCTTATTTAATACAACTTACAAGCTTTTTTGATGTTGTAAGGATGTACATGTTCATTGTCATTTATAAGCTAAATTCTTTACACCATTTACAGAAAACAAATTTCAAAGGGGTAAATATTATACCTATAAAAGTTATTAATAAGTGCTCTTGTTTTGAAGCAGCATCTAAATGAACACTATTTTGATGTGTAGGAAAGAATAAGAACAGAGGATCAACATGGAAAATGCTAAGATTGGTGAAGTAAATTTCCCTTTCTGTATACATTTCTTTTTTTCTTGGAGACAAGGTCTTGCTCCATCCCCCAGGCTGGTGTACAGTGGTGTGATCATAGCTCACTGCAGCCTCAAACTCCTAGGCTCATGTGATTCTCCCATCTCAGTGCACTACAGGCATACACTACCACACCTGGTTATTTATTTACTTATTTATTAGACCAGTCACTGCTATATTGCCCAGGCTGCTCTTGCTCTCCTGGATTCAATCCTCCTGCCTCAGCCTCCCAAATTGCTGGGATTAGCAGGCACGAGTCACTGCATCTGACTTCATTTCTTAAGATATATTTTACAACCTGAGCAATTTCACTCAAGTATATACAACTGAATGAGAAACTCTATCTTTTGGTGTCTTTCCCAAAAAGCATAGAACTTTTTATATTTTTTCCTGGCTAACAGCTCTGACTAGAAAATTAACAAATCCAAAGACACAACACACCGAAGAAAAAAAAAAAATGTCCTTTCTTACCGAAACCTGAACCTGGTGGCTTTATAAGGCATCAAAACAAATTTCTTAAAGCCAAGATGGCTCCAAATTGTCTTTTGATTATATCTTTTTTAGATTTTCCAAAATTTAACTCAGGGTTTTAAGTACTATTTTAAACTGTGTCGATAATTTAATTCCTTTTTAATTTCCCTAAAGTAATAGATACACTTATGAATATACATATTTCTACATATAATAAAAATTAACTAGCCAGATTAACCAATTGACTGATTCCACTGGTGTTAAATTAATTATTTAAATTCCAGGGAGGCAAATATTTAACACATAACTTATATTAGGAAACATAACTTATATTAGGAAACATATTTTGAGAGGAAAATAAATAGCTTGCATGCCCTTCACAAACCATTTTTTTTCAATTCAGTTCAAATCCTTTTAAATCTTAAGAATCATGTTCTCAATGATTTAAATGTAAATAGCCATGTGACATTACCTCCTCATATTAAGTCAAATTGGAGAATTTAACTACAAATATTGTGGATAAATAGTTATGTATCCTTAGGCTGTTGGCCATTTTTTATCACATTGCTTAAAGACACAATCCAATGACTTTTAAGTCCTAATTAACAGAAGTTTCTGCGTGAGTCATTCTGTTCTGAAAATAAAGGCATGATATCTTCAAGAAAACAAATTACTGTATGTACAGCTAGGAAATCAACCATCAGAAAAAGCACATAGTTTTTTGACATATTTGGACACTCACAAACTGAGTTATTTTAATTCTTACATTTTGTCCTTCTGTTTCCCACATCTAATACAGATTACACACTCTTCCTAACAGGCGCATGTCAAATTCTCTCCTGTTTGGTTTGTAAGAACGTATTGGTTGTCACTTTCAAAACGGAAATCTGTTTTTGCTGATAATAAAAGTAACACCATCACTCTAATATTCATAGATATATGAAATCAAAAGTGAATTTCTCAACACAGTTTAAATTTAATAAAAATAATCCAAATTATTAAAATTATTATAATATTCTTAATAAATGGTCTCTGTTCCATAGAAAGGGACATACTGAACTTTAGAAAAACTAAATTGATGTTATTTTTAAATGTCTATGCTAGTAGTTTGAATGGATAATAATCTACCAGTTATTATAGTAAAGATTACAATTCTTATTCTCTATAAAGTTCTTTTGTAAAATATAAATATATATATACTATATATATTTATATATGCATATTATACACACACACACACCACAAAATCTTATGCAGTATTTAATATAAACACGTAAACCAAAAAGTATCTGAAACAGGTCTCGATTCCTGTAATCCCATCACTTTGGGAGGCGGGTGGATCACGAGGTCAGGAGTTCAAGACCAGCCTGGTCAAGATGGTAAAACCCTGTCTCTACTAAAAACTACAAAAAAAATTAGCTGGGTGTGGTGGCAGGCGCCTGTAATCCCAGCTAGTTGGGAGGCTGAGGCAGGAGAATCACTTGAACCCGGGCAGCAGAGGTTGCAGTGAGCCAAGATTGCACCACTGTACTCCAGCCTGGGTGACAGAGTGAGACTCTGTCTCAAAACAAACAAAGAAAAAAAAGAAGTAGTTTATTTTTCCAAGGTTAAGTACATGCCCAGAAGAAAGGAACACAGAATCATAGTAACAGTCTGTGGTCTGTGCCTTTCTCCAAAGATTATTTTGAAAGCTTCAATATTTAAAGGGAAAAAGTGGGTTGGAAGGGAAAGACGGAAGGTACGGTCACATTAATGAATCCACATGTTGCAAGAGAAAAGGAGCAGGCAGGGAAATAGTCAATTATGTATTCGTCTTCAGTTCAGCATTCAGTAAAATAAGGCGAACATAGAGTAGCTACCTGTGGAGATATTTGGCCTTTTATCTATGTAGCTATGTGGGTAGGAACAAAACAAAAGGCAGTTTCTTGGGTGACTCAGCTTTCAGCTTACTTTTTTCCTTTTGGCACAGCAAATGAAGTCCTGATATTTTATTTTGTTTGCACATACCACATAAGACTTTGAGGTAGTCCAGAGACGAGTACTATACCACTGATAACTATTGGACTAAATGCTTCAAGGTTTTTCTATTTTCTCTCTTTTTATATTTCCTGAAAATCAATCACAGTACCCTTGTACAATGATATTGGTGCTTCTTCTCAGGTAAAGTCATGGAATCAAGGCTCTAAATGAGTACAGCAATTTCACCTCTGTTTACAGAGATGAGTGTCCCAGTTCCTATAATAAATTTTGAAAGACAATGTGAATAGGATATTTTTTATTCTGGCCTCTGATTACTTCTCTTAGGAACAAACACACTCAGGACCTCAGCATTGTTGTGCTGATAAGAGTGTCTTTTCTTTGTGACTGTCTGTTCTATTGGACACCTAAGGTATTAGTTCCAGCACGATCAGCTTGCCCAGTTGTTTGATATATGAACTCACGAGAAATGAAACATTTCATGTGGGTAAGAGTAGTGATTAATGTAGGTCAAAATTCCATCTCACATGAGGCTTAAGAGAAGTTTTAGAGAGATTATAGCAATTCTTCATGAATTCAGCTTCCAGAGGTCAGAAATGTTTTTGGAAACTTTTCATTGCCCTTTAACTATCATTATATGTGTTTTAACCATAAATTTAATAAAAACTCTTCTGAATGTACATACAAATATAAAGCTCCTTTTGGACAAACTGTTAAAGCAATAACTTCATTATTTACTACTGACTGTGTAAAGTGTGATTATTTTATTATAGAATCATTGCTAATGGTGGTGTTATTAAGTGTTGTCTCCTCTGGGCTTCAGGAATGACTGCATTTTGGATCTTAATTCCAAATTCACAGTATTGATACTCATATACATTTATGCACTTGGTTCTTACCTGGTATGAACAGGCTGGGTACTACCAAACATCCTACCTGCACACTGTCAAAGTGGGTACCAGAGATAGGCGATGGTGTAAAAGAGTGAAAAACTGCTCATGTCAGGAGCCTTACGTACAGGGTAGGCAATACCGGGAGGAATGTAAATGAAGGAGGAGACTCCTGCCAGGAGCACCTGAAATCCATCCAAGACTGACAACTGTCCTATGTAAGACATAAGGAAGTGGCTCAGGTATACTGCAGAAAAAGGGCAGATGAAAGCCAAGGATAGCCGGTTGAGGACCACAAGAGAAGCTGAGAATGACCTGAGGCCTTTTCTCCTTTGAGATAGAAACCCATGTGGCTAAAACTATGAGCTTTCTTCTTGTGGAATTAAGAACAATCTCTTCTTCTTATTCCCAGAAGCTCACACTTTCTGGCCTGACTAGGACACCAGAAGAATATTTCATTCTAGAGAGCCTGACAGGATGGTGCAGAAAAGAAGAGGGGATTCTTTCTTTCTCGTCCTTAGAAGATCCCTTTTCTTAGGAAAGGAAGTTAATATTAAAGGCTGGGAGTTTGATAATATGACCTCTGAGCTTTATCACTCCATATTAAAAATTTTAGATTTTTGGTTCTGCTGCTTTATGTGGAAGCTGTTTCATTTTCATAGTGATTTCATAATCTTCCTCATAAGGGTTTATAGTTCTGCTAAATCTGTCCCAATTCCATGAATGCACTAAATGAGTGAATCTTGACTCCATTAATGGAGCCAGGTAAACCAGTGGTCCCGTGAATTCAGTCGTATTTATTAATCTTGAGGAAGCAACCATATTCTTTAGACCCCTCAAGCAATTTTAAGTCACAAAGGAAAAGTCCAAAAGATTGGCAAACATGATCAAAAAGGAGATGACACAGAACAAATGATGTTATGGTTATTAAAGTTTCAATTCTAATTTTATTTTACTTTTCTAAAAATATGGCAAAAATTAGTTCTTTCAGAACCTTAATATGTACTCTAATATATTAGAAATTTAAAATTAAATCTCTTAAACAATTTTACCACAAATTTTTAAAATTTGAAGATGCAGGATGCTTTTAAAAATGAACCAGTTTTTAAGCCAAAACAAGGAGGAATGAAAAAATGCTATCTAAACAAGCGAAATTTCACATTTAAGTAAGATAAATTGATGTAAAAGCTTTTATAAGACAGTTAGGTTTATACATTTAGCCTCAAATATATTTTCCCAAAGTGCCTTTTACCCTTTAATGAAATGACTGGATATCCCATCAGCATTAACACAAAAATACGTGGTAGTTAGTGGGATAAATGACCTAAGTTTTACTTTAATATCCTGGTATAATGAGATCAAGTAATGCTAAAAATACTCTTTGAAATACAACATATATGACACCGGCTGGAAAGATGAACTCAATACTATGAAGTCGACTGAACTTAGAAAATGTGAAGAAAATTAGATTATAGTGCTTATAATCTGCTTGGTTGACTGGGCCAACAAATTCACCTTCAAACTACTTAGAGCGAACCTACTTGAAAGTATTTCTAGTTTCAGTCTAGCAGCAAGCAGTTCAGAAGTTGCCGCTCTATCCTACCAAGTAAAATGCTGGACAAATTGAAAAATCAAAAATCTGTAAAAGAAGTGAGGATGCAGGGAAAACTGCTGCCCCAAAAGTTGAAGAGAGAGAGAGAGTCAAATATGAGAATGAAAATTTACCACAGCAGAAAACCACAAGCAACAATCTTCACGGGAATCAGTGCTGGGTTTGGGAAGCCTAAATAGAAAATTGCTGGGGCTCAATGTGGATAACTCTGAGAATTAAAAACTACAGGGAGACTGTCATAGAAGGGCCCCAACAAATTTGTAAGTTTTGCCTCCAGGGGTTCAACCTAATTCTCAGAAGAAATATGAGAAAAAAGATTCCATCATGCTTCTGACATGGAGAGGAGAAAGGAGTAATTTGAATTGAGTAAATTGAAATATGCCAGAGCATTCTGTTCTTCTCAACAAGACCTGCCCTAAAACAAACAAACAAAAACCTACAGAACAGAAAAACCCAGTGTGAAGAGACAGAGCAAGTTTCAGAACAAGGTTCATATATGCAAAATTATTTATCACACTGGGAATTTAAAACAACAATGATTGATCTGCTAAGGGTTCTACTGAATAAAGTAGACAAAATGCAAGAACAAGATGGGCAATGTAAGCAGAGATAGAAATTCAAAGAAATAACCAAAAAGAAATGTTAGAGATTAAAAAAAAAAGTACTGTAACAGAAATGAAGAATACTTTTGATGGGCTTATTAGTAGATTGGACACAGTAGAAGAAAGAGTCTGTGTTTGAGGATGTCTCAATAGAAACTTCCAAAACTGAAAAACAAAGAACAAAAGACTAAAAAAGAAAAAAGAACAGAATATCCCAGAACTGTGGGACAACAACAAATGGTATAACATATGTTTAATGGGAATACCAAAATTAGAAGAAAGGAAGAGAAGAAATATTTGAAACAATAACAACTGAGAATTCCCCCAAATTAATGTCAGATATCAATCCATAGATACAGAAAGTCCATAGAACACCAAAGAGAATAAATGTCAAAAAAAAAAAAAAAACCTACACCCAGACATATCATATTCAAATTACAGAAAATCAAAGGTAAAGGAAAAAATCCTGAAAGCTGCCACAGCGGGGAAAACACCTTACCTATACAGCATCACAGATAAAAATGACACCTTGCTTCTCAGAAATCATTCAAGTAAAATGAGAATGGAGTGAAAGTGTTAAGAGAAAAAAGCAACAATGTAGAATTTTGTATCTGGTGAAATTATCCTTTAAAAGTGAAGGGAACTCTATCTAATGCAACAAACAAACAAACAAAAAAGAGAAGAAAAGAAAAGGTATATTGATTGGGAAGGAAGAAGTAAAACTTTGTTCACTGATGACATGATTATGTAGAAAATCCAAAGGAATCAACAACTACAAAACCTCCTGGAACTAATAAGTGATTATAGCAAGGTTACAGGATACAAGATTAATGTATAAAAGTCAATCACGGCCGGGTGCAGTGGCTCACACCTGTAATCCCAGCACTTTAGGAGGCCGAGATGGGTGGATCACCTGAGGTCAGGAGTACAAGACCAGCCTGGCCAACATGGCAAAACCCAGTCTCTATTAAAAATACAAAATTAGCCAGGCATGCTGACGTGCGCCTGTAATCCCAGCTACACGGGAGGCTGAGACAGGAGAATAGCTTCAACCCTGGAGGCAGAGGTTGCAGTAAGCCGAGATCCCTGCACTCCAGTGCACTCACTCCAGCCTGGTTGACAGAGCAAGACTCAGTCTCAAAAAAAAAAAAAAAAAAAAAAAAAAAAAAAAAAAAAAAAAGTTGATTGCTTCTCTATATGACAGCATTGAACAAATAGAATTTAAAATTAAGAACACACTACCATTTACATTAGTATCCAAGAAAATAAAATATTTAGGCATAAATCTAACAAAATATGTGTAAGGTTTATATGAGAAAAACTATAAAACTCTGATGGAAGAAATAAAAAAATTAAATAAATAGAGAGATATTCCATATTGATGAATAGAAAGATTTAATATGAGTACTGTCAAGACATCAGCTTTCCCCAGCTCAATCTATAGATAGAATGCAATTCCAATCAAAATCCCAGAATATACACACACACACACACACACACACATATATCTGGATATTGACAAACTGATTTTAAAGTTTATACAGGGAAGCAAAAACCCAAAATATTCAACACAATATTGAAGAACAACATTGGGTGACTGACGCTGCCTTACCTCAAGACTTCCTATAAAACTGCATACAGTGGGACAGTGTGGTATTGGTGAAAGAATAGAAAAATCAATCAATGGATTAAAACAGAGAACCCAGAGGTAGATCCACATAAATACAGCCAACTGATCTTTGATGAAAGAGAAAAAGAAATATAATGAAGCAAAGATAATCTTTTCAATGAATGATGCTGGAACAAGTGGACGGTCACATGCAAAAAAATGAATATAGACACAGGCTTTTCATCCTTCACAAAAATTAACTCAAAGACTTAAATATAAAACGCAAAACTCTAAAAATCCTATAAGATAACAGGAGAAAATGTAGATGTAGATTTGGTGATGGCTTTTTTAGATACAACAGCAAAGGCAAGATTCATGAAAGAAACAATTGATAAGCTGAAGTTCTTTGAAATTAAAATTTTCTGCTCTGAGAAATATAGTGTCAAGAAAATACAAAAGAAGTCACAAAATGGAAGAAAATACTTCTGAAAGACAATCAATGACTATTATGCAAAATATACAAAGAATTCTTAAAACTCAACAATAAGGAAACAAACAACCTAATTAAAAAGGAGGCCAGGGACCTTAACAGATACTTCACCAAAGAAGATGTAGATACACATATGAAAAGATGTGCCACGTCATATATCAGCAGGGAAATGCAAGTTCAAACAACAGTGAGATGCCACTATACACCTATAGTACTAGAATGGCCAAAATTCAGAACACCTACAACACCAAATGCTGACCAAAAACGTGAAGCAACAGAAACTGTCATTCATTGATGGTGGGGAACGCAAAATTGTATAGCTACTTTGGAATACAGTTTGTCAGCTTATGCAAAGCTAAACCCACTTTTATAATATGATATAGCAATGGCATTCCTTGCTATTTACCCAAAGGAGTTGAAAACATGCCCATGTACAGGGTTGTTTATAGCACCTTAATCTCTAACTGCCAAAACTTGGAAGAAACCTTCAGTAGGTGAATGGGCAAATAAATTGCGTTGCAGCCACACAATTGAATATTATTCAGTACTAAAAAGATGTGACTTATTAACTCATGAAAATAATATGAAATTTAAATGCATATTACTAAGTAAAAGGAACCAATCTGAAAAGGCTACATATTGTATGATTCTAACTATATGGCATTTTGTAGAAGTCAAAACTACCTAGACAGTATAAAGTTCAATGGTTTCTGGGGGCTAAAGGGGAGGAAGGGGCGAATAGGTGAAACAGAGGATTCTTGGGGCAGTGAAAATGCTCTGCATGATTATATAATGGTGGATACATGTCATTATACATTTGTTCATGCTCATAAAATGTACAACACCAACACCAAGAGTGAGTCCTAATGTAAATATGGTCTTTCAGTGATAATGTGTCCATATAGATTGATCAGTTGTAACAAAGGCACTACTCTGATGGAGGATGTTGATAATGCGGATGGCTATACATATGTTGGGGCAGGGTATATATGGAAAATCTCTGCACCCTTCTCTTAGTTTTGTCATAAACCTAAAACTACTTTACATTTAAAAAGTCTTTTAAAAGAATAACAGACCAGAAATGTCTTCAATAAGATCACTGGAGCTTAGAATTTAAAAAAAAAAAAAAATCTGTGATACTTAGCTCAGATCAAATGATTCTCATCACAAACCTCATTCATCCTGTTCCATGATTCCTTAATTAACAAAGCCCCTGGCTAATTCCAATCACCTTAGTCTAAGAATATTCCCAGTGGCTAATTTTCTTGGCCCTAAATCTCAGTTACATAAGACTCTGGCACATGCCGTCAAATCTCCCAAATCATCCACTGCCTGTATCTCCACCTACAGCCTTTCACTTGCTGATGGCTGATCCTTGTCTGAATCCTGGACTCAGTTTTGCCTTGGATGTCATCCAGTTTTGGTTTGTTTGTTTTTTGCCATGGATTGTATCTTAGTTTCATTCTGCTTGCCTGTATCCCTACTCTGTCCTTATATTTGACTAAAAGAAAAACCCCAGCTTTTACCCACATGTTTACATCCCTGAGCTAGTACTTACATGTTTTATTTAACATCCCCAGGCTGAATCTCAGCCATAATCTCTTGATTACCAATTAGAAACAATGTCAGATTCTCTTGCCCAGAATTCTTTGTGTGCTTTATAATGATGCTGTTGCAGATAAAGTAACTCATCTATATGTGCTTAAGTTTCTACAGGAAGGTATTGTTAAATGTATAATTATCAGAAAAGAATAAAGCACCCAATTTTATGTGACACTGTGTTAGATGCTTTAGAAAAGTAGGTTTGACAGCATTGGTTCCTATCCATCAGGAAGTTATTTATGATATAAAAAGGAGATATGGGCACACATAATTTAAAATAAGATTCTACCTTATTTGAGGAGAAAGTAATTTGCTATAGTTGTAGTATAGGGGTTTCAGTAGGGCCCACTAGGGATGATGGATTATAATACAGAATCCTCCTATTTCAAATAATTTATTAAATGTCTCTATAAATGCTTTTAAAAAGGACAGTGATCCATGGCACAGTAATAAAACAGAACTCTGCAATGGGTTCCTAAATATGCCATGCTGCTGATTATTACCTCCATTGTGTTTTTCTGTTTTCTCTTTATCATATTTCCAAAGAGTTTATCTCCTCAGTTGGTGGTCCAAGAACTTAAAATGTATGATTAGAAACAAATACCGTGTATTTTATACAATTCTGGAAAGAAAATAACAGATTCAATTAAACTTTTTGCAGAGTTAGAGGAAATGAGCATTCTTGATGTATAAGCACTATTGCAGAAATTATTTAATGCTTCTCCTAATAGTTTATATTTAGCAATGTCATTTTCAATCATTCATTACTTAATATTTATAGTACTACCATGACAGAGTTGGATAGATAACTCTGAGTCTACATTATATAAATATAGTCCCTGGGTGCAATGAAAAGACTCAGCCACTTTTACAGATAAAATACTAGAGGACTGATATGGCTCTATGTTGTTATTCTATAGCTGAGGGGTCCCCAACCCCCAGGCCACGGACCAGTAGCAGTCTGTGGTCTGTTAGGAATTGTTTTTTCTGCACAGCAGGAGGCAAGTGGTGGGTGAGCAAGTGAAGCTTCATCTGTATTTACAGCTGCTCCCCATCACTCGCATTACCACCTGAGCTCTGCCTTCTGTCAGATCAGTGGCAGTATTAGATCCCTACAAGAGCACAAATCCTATTGTAAACTGCACATGTGAAGGAGCTAGGTTGTGCCCTCCTTATGAGAATCTAATGCCTGATGATCTGTCACTGTCTCCCATTACCCCTAGATGAGACCATCTGGTTGCAAGAAAACAAGCTCAGGACTCCCACTGATTCTACATTATGGTGAATTGTATAATTATTTCATTATATGTTACAATATAATAATAATAGGAAGTGTACAGTAAATATAATGTGCTAGAATCATCTTGAAACTATCTCCCCACCCTGGTCCATGAAAAAATTGTCTTCCAGAAACCAGTCTGTGGTGTCAAAAAGGTTGGGGACTGCTGCTATAGTCAATGCCACTGTTTAGTAATCAAGACTACAGAGAAGGATCTTCTTCTTCTTTTTTTTCCTTTTAGGCTTGTAAGGTAGACTAAAGTGTCAAGTTGAACCAGAAAAACGTCTTGGAATCTCTCTAAATCTATTCTGGTTTGGGGGATGCCTGAAAAAATTTAAAAACAACAACAACAAAAAATGGAGTCAAATCAAACATAGAGTAAATCATGAGTTACATTAACCAGTAAGAAATATATTAGAACTTCTGTTACTGTAGCATGAAGAGGTCAGCAAATCCTCTTCACAAAAAACTTAGAATAAAGTTGGGAAAAGCTGGCGAAAGTAACTATGTATGGTCTTAAGTTTAAACTAAGGCAGACAACCAATCAAGAATTGTTTATTCTTGAAAATCTGGTAATGTTTCAGCTAAATACAGTGGGAAACTTCAAAGTGTTCATTACAAATATTTGCAACGAAGTAAAGAAAACTGTGTTCAAAAATAAAAAGGAAAGGTGATGGCTATGACTCTATACATAGAGAATCTCAACAGAGAAATAGAAAGTATGAAGAAAAACCAAAGTATAATTTAGAGCTTAAAAGTTTAAGTGTAATGAAAGATTCACAAGATGGGTTCAACAGCATATTTGAAATCAGAGAAGATAAAAACAGGACTAGAAAGTAGATCAATAGAAATAATTAATGAGAAAAAGTTGAAAAAATGAACAGAGTCCCGGAAATGTTTTACGTTCCATAAAGCAAGTAAACATATGTGTAATGACAGCTGCAGGCTTTTATAACAAGAAGCTAGGAAAAAAAGAGCAAATAAACCCAAAGTAAGTAGAAAGAATTATATAATAAGGTGAAAATGTAGCTAAGAAAGGAGAAAATAGATAAAGCCAATCAAACCGAAACATGATTCTTTGAAAAGAACCAACAAACTTTAATAAACTTGTGTTAGACTGACCAAGAGAAATAGAAGACATGGATTTTCAAAATCAGGAATAAAAGAGAAACATCACTACAGACCTTACAGAAATTAAAAGAAAATATTAAGGGAGTATCATTAACAACAGTACACCAACAAATTGAACAAACTAGATAAAATGGACAAATTCCTAGAAAGACACAAATACCAAAACTTTCTTAAAGAGAAATAGAAAAAAGTGGAATAAATACATATATGTCTAGTAAAGACCCAGCACCCTAATGTTCCAATAAAAAGAAAAAAAAAAGGCCAGGCCCCAAAGATACTGCTAAGGAAGAAATAATATTAAAACTACACAAACTCTTTCAGAAATAGAATGGCAAGGAGCAATTTTCATCACATTTTATGAGGCTAATATTACCCCAATACCAAAGATATTTCAGAAGGAAAAACTACAATTCAACATCCCTTGTAAAAATAGATGTTGATGTCATTAAAAAAAATTAGCAAACTGAATCCAGAAACATAAAAAAGATTATATACCATGAGCAAATGATATTTTTCTCAGGAATACAAGGTTGGTGTAACAGCCAAAAGTAAATTAATATAACTTACAATATTAATAGAATAATAGACAAAAAGATGACTATGAAAATAGATGCAGAAAAAGCATTTGACGAAATCTAAAACTCATTAAAGATTTTTTTTTTTTTTTTAAAAAAAACACCTCCATAAAAGTCAAAGGCAACTTCCTTAACTTGACAAATGGGCATCTGAAGAAAACCCCATATGCAACATCATACTTAATGGCAAAAGATTGAATATTTTCTACCTAAAACTGGGAATAATACAAGGATGTCTGCCCTTATCACTTCTATCAACATTGTATATTGGATTCTTCTCAGTGAAATAAGGTGAGAAAAAGAAATCCAAATTTTCTTTATTCACACATGACATACTTTTGAAAAAATCCTAAGAAATAGATATCCAAAAAATGTTAGAACCAACTATTTATTATATGTTTAGCAAGGTCACTGGACACAAGATTAATATATGCAAACTTATAAACACACACACACATATATATACTAGTAAAAATTATCCAAAAATGAAATTAAGAAAATTGCATTCACGATTGCATCAAAGGAATAAAATAAACTGAACAAAAGTATCACAAGACCTGTACATTGAAACAACAATATTTTATTGAGAAAATTTTTAAAAAAAACCTAAATAAATGTAGAGATGTATTATATTCATGGACTGGAAGTTTCAATAATGGTAAAATGACCATTCCCTCACTAATGGATCTATAGATTCAATGAAATCATTACCCAAGTCCTATCCATTTTTTTTCTTTGACAAATCAACAAACTAATCATAGAATTTATATTAACATTCAAATAACTTAAAACAGACAATTTTGAAAAAGAAGAACATAAAGAATGCACATTGGCCATTCATGGTGGCTCATGACTATAATCGCAGCATTTGGGAGGCCATCATGGGTGGATTTCTTGAGATAAGGAGTTTGAGAACAGCCTGGGCAAGGTAGCAAAACCCCATCTCTACAAAAAATTTTAAAAAACTAGCCTGGTATGGTGATGTGCATTCATGATCCCAGCTACTTGGGAGGCTAAGTTGGGAGGATCACTTGAGCCTGGGAGGTCAAGGTTGCAGTGAGCCAAGATGTCACTTAGGTGACAGAGTGAGACCCTAACTTAGTACAAAGCTACAATAATGAAGACAGTGTGGTATTGTCATAAGGATTATATGGATCATTCTAGCAAAATAGAGAATCTATAAATAAACTCACATTTATGGTGAATTGAATTTTGACATGGGGTCAAGGTGATTCAATGGAGAAATGATTATTTTCTTAACAAAAGTTACTGAAATAATAAGACATTCATTAAAATAAAGTTAACTTACTACCATTTCAAGCATCACACAAAAATTTTACTCAAAATGGAACATAGAAACAATAATTCGAAGCATAAAAGTTTTAGAAGGAAATAATGAAGAAAATTTTTGACATTGGGTTGTTGAAAAACCTTAAGACAAATAAGGGCACTATATAACAGTAAAGTGTGTAATTCAATAAGGAGATCTAACTAACCTAAACTGTGCATCCAAAACAGGAGTACCCAGATTCATACAGCAAAGTCTTGGAGACCTACAAAGAGACTTAGAAAACCACACAATAATAGTGGGAGACTTCAATACTTCCATGGACAATATTAGACAGATCACTGAGGCACAAAACTAATAAAGGTATTCAGGATTTGAACTCGACACTTGATTAAATGGACCTAATAAATATCTACAGAACACTCCATCTAAAGAAAATAGAATACACATTTTTCTCATCACCACATGGCACATACTATAAAATTGACCACTCAATTAGACATAAAACAATCCTCAGCAAATTAAAAACAAACAAACAAAAAAGCCAAAGTCATGCTAACCATACTCTCGGACCACAGGACCATAATGCAATAAAAATAGAAACCAATACTTATAAACTCAATTAAAACCATATAATTACATGGAACTTAAACAACCTGCTCCTGAATGATTTTTGGATAAATAATGAAATTAAGGCAGAAACTAAGTAACTCTTTGAAACTAATGAGAACAAAGATATAATATACCAGAATCCCTGGAACACAGCTAAGGCCGTGTTAAGAGGGAAGTTTACAGCACTAAACATCCACATAAGAAAGTTATAAAGATCTCAAATTAACAACTCAATATCACAACTAGAGGAACTAGAGAAATAAGAACAAACCAACCTCAAAGCTAGAAAAGAAATAAAATCAGAACTGAATTAAAGGAAACCAAGATGAAAAAAACAAACACAAAAGATCAGCAAATCGAGAAGTTGATTTTTTTTGAAAGATTTAGTAAGATAAATAGAACACTAGCTAGAATAATAAAAAAAAGAGAGAAAATCCAAATAAGCACAATTAGACATGACAAAGGGAGCATTACCACTGACCCCACAGAAATACAAAAAACCTTCAAAGACTACTATGAATACTTCTATGCACACAAGGTAGAAAACCTAGAAGAAACAGAAACATTTCTGGACATATATACCCTCCCAAGATCGAACCAGGAAGGACTTGAATCTCTAAACAGACCAATAATGAGTGTCAAAATGGAATCACTACCAAAAAGCCTCTCAACCAGAAAAAGCCCAGAACCAGAGGGATTCACAGCTGAAATCTACCCAATGTATAAAGAAGACCTGGTACCATTCCTTTCAAAAACTACTGCAAAAAATTGAGGAGGAAGGAATCTTCCCTAACTTATTCAATGAGACCAGAATCACCCCAAAACTTGGCAGAGACACAGCAACAAAAAAAGAAAACTTCAGGCCATCCTTGATGAGCATAGATGCAAACATCCTAACTGAAATACTAGTAAACCAAATCCAGCAGCACATCAAAAAACTAATCCACAATGATAAAGTAGGCTTTATCCTTGGGATGCAAGGTTGGTTCAACATATGCACATAAATAAATGTGATCACCATGAAAACAGAACCAAAAACAAAAACCACATGATCATCTCAAAAGATTCAGAAAAGGCTTTTGATAAAATTCAACACTCCTTCATGTTAAAAACACTCAACTAACTAGGCGCTATAGGAATATACTTCAAGATATTAAGAGCCATCTATGAAAAACCCACAACCAACATTATACTGAATGGGCAAAAGCTGGAAGCATTTTTCTTGAAATCCAGTAGAAGATAAGAATGCTTTCCTTCACCAATCTATTCAACATAATACTGGAAGTCCTAGACAGAGCAATTAGTCAAGAGAAAGAAATAAAAGGCATTTGAACAGGAAGAGAAGACATCAAACTATTCCTGTTTGCAGATGATATGATACTATACTTAGAGATCCCCATAGTCTCTGCCCAAAACCTCCTTGATCTTATAAACTTTAGCAAAGCCTTAGGATACAAAATCAATGTACAAAAATTGGGAGCATTTCTATGCCCCAACAACATTAAAGCTGAGAGCCAAGTCAAGAATGCAATCTCATTCACAATAGCCATTTTAAAAAAACATGCCTAGAAATACAGCTAACCAGGGAGGTGAAAGATCTTTAAATTGAGAATTACAAAAAAAACCGTATTGGTTCATTCTTCCATTGCTATAGAAAAATACCTGAGATTGGGTAATTTACAAAGAAAAATGACTTAATTGGATCATGGTTCTGCAGGCAGTACATGAACCATAATGCCGGCCATCTGCTTGGCATTTGGGAGGCCTCAGAAAACTTAGAATCATGGCAGAAGGTGAAAGGGAAGCATGTTTGTCTTACATGGCTGGAGCAGAAGCAAGGGGTAGGGGGAGGTGCCACACACTTTTAAATGACAAGGTCTTATGAGAACTCACTATCACAATGACAGTACCAAGGGGGAATGGTGTTAAACCATGAGAAATCACCTCCATGATCCAATCAATTCCTACCAGGCTCCACCTCTAGCACTGCAGATTGCATTTCAAAATGAGATTTGCATGGGGACACAGAGCCAAACCATATCATCCTATCCCAGATCCCTCCTGAATTACAATCCTGGCTTCCCAACAGTCCCCCAAAGTCTTAACTCATTCTAGCATTAACTGAAAAGTCTACAGTCCAAAGTTTCATCTGAGACAAGGCTATTCCCTTCTGCCTATGAGCCAGCAAAATTAAAAACAAGTTTGTTATTTCCAAGATATAATAAGGATATAGACATTAGGTAAATTCTCCCATTCTAAATGGGAGAAATTGGCCAAAAGAAAGGGGTTATGGTTCCATAAATGTCTGAAACTCAGCAGAACAGTCGTTAAATCTTAAAGCTCCAAAATAATCTCCTTTGACTCAATTTCTCACATTCAGGGCACACTGATGCAAGGGGTGGGCCCCCATGGCCTTGGGAAGCTCTGCCCTGTGGCTTTGCAGGGATCAGTCCCTGCGACAGCTCTCATGGGCTGGCATTTAGTGCCTCCAGCTTTTCCAGGCTAATGGAGCAAGCTGCTGGTGAATCTACCATGCTGGGGTCTGGAGGATTATGGCCCTCTTCTCACAGTTCCACTAGGCAGTGCCCCAGTAGAAGCTCTCTGTGGGGACTTCATCCTCATATTTCCCCTCTGCACTGTACTAATAGAGGTTCTCTGTGAGGACTTCACCCCTGCAGCAGGCTTCTGCCTGGACATCCAGGCTTTCTCAGATATTCTCTGAAATCTAGGAAGAGGCTCTCAAGCCTTAACTCTTACATTCTGTGCACCCACAGGCTGAATACCATGTGGAATCTGCTAAGGTTTATGGCTTACATTCTCTGAGGCAGTGATCTGACCTGTAACTGGACCCCTTTTAGCCATGGTTGAAGCTGGAGTGTCTGGAATGCAAGGAACAGTGTTCTAAGGCTGTGCAGGGTAGTATGGTCCTAAACCTGGCCCAGGAAACAATTCAGGCCTTTGGGCCTGTGGAAGGAGGGGCTGCTGAGAAGGTCTCTGAAATGCCTTTGAGGCTTTCTCCCCATTATGTTGGCTATTAGTCCTGGCCTTCCTTTTAGTTATAAAAACTTCTACAGCCTCCTTGAATTCCTCCCCTGAAAGTAGGCCTTTCTTTTCTACCACATGGTCAGGCTGCAAATTTTCCAAACTTTTATATTCTGCTTCCCTTTTAAATGTAAGTTTCAGTTTCAGGTCACTTTTTTGTTCATGCATAGGAGCATAGGCTGTTAGAAGCAGTCAGGTCATTTCTTGAACACTTTACTGCTTAGAAATTTCTTCTGCCACATACCTAAATTATCACTCTCAAGTTCAAAGTTCTACAGATCCCTCAAGCAGGGGCACATTACAGCCAGATTCTTTGCTAAAGCACAGCAAAAGAGACATTCACTCCAGTTCCCAATAAGTTCCTCATTTCCACATGAGACATATTGAGCCTAGGTTTCATTGTTCATATCACTATCAGCATTTTGGTCACAACAATATAACAAGTCACTGGGAAATTCGAAATTTTCCCTCATCTTCCCATCTTCTTCTGAGCCCTCCACGCTCTTCTACCCTCTGCCCATTACCTGGTTCCAGGGTCGCATCCACATTTTCAGGTATCTTTACAACAATGCTCCACACCCAGTACCAATTTTCTGTAATAGTCCATTCTCACATTGCTATACAGAATTACCTGAGACTGGGTAATTTATAAAAGAAGTTTAATTGATTCACAGTTCTGCAGGAGGTACAAGAAACAACATGCTGGCCATCTGCTCAGCTTCTGGGGAGGCCTCAGGAAACTTACAATCATGGCAGAAGGCAAAAGGGAAGCAGGCTCATCTTACATGGCCAGAGCAGAAGCAAGTTTGGGAGGAGGTACCACATCTTACGGTCAGATCTCATGAGAACTCACTATTATGATGACATCACCAAGAGGGAGGATTATGTTAAGCCATGAGAAACTGCCCCCATGATCCATTCACTTCCTATCAGGCCTGACCTTCTACCTTGGGGATTACATTTAAACATGAGATTTGGATGAGAACAGAGATCCAAACCATATCAACACTGCTAAAAAAAAAAAAAAAAGAGAGAGAGAGAGAGAGAGAATACAAAATGGAAAAACATTCTATGCTCATGGATAAGAAGGAAGAATTAATATTGTTAAAATGGCCATACTGCCCAAGGCAATTTACAGATTCAATGCTATTCCTATTAAGCTACCAATGAGGTTCTTCACAGAATTAGAAAAAACCATTTTAAAATTCATATGGAACAAAAAAGAGCCTGAATAGCTGTGATGGTTAATACCGAGTGTCAACTTGATTGGATTGAAGGATGCAAAGTACTGATCCTGGGTGTGTCTGTTAGGGGGTTGACAAAGGAGATTAACATTTGAGTCAGTGGGCTGGGAAAGGCAGACCCGTCCTTAATCTGAGTGGGTACCATCTAATCAGCTACAAGCATGGCTAGGATATAAAGCATGCAGAAAAATGTGAAAAGGCTAGACTGGCTTAGCCTCCCAGCCTGTATCTTTCTCCTGTGCTGGGTGCTTTCTGCCTTCAAACATTGGACTCCAAGTTCTTCAGTTTTGGGAATCGAACTGGCTTCCTTGCTCCTCAGCTTGCAGACGGCCTATTGTGGGACCTTGTGATCATGTGAGTTAATACTCCTTAATAAGCTCCCTTTTATATATATCTATATTTAGATATATGTACAGATAGATATA
>NW_012105364.1:13839209-13854647 GCF_000951045.1 Mandrillus leucophaeus
TTTTTTGGTATTTTTAGTAGAGACAGGGTCTCACCATGTTGGCCAGGCTGGTCTTGAACTCCTGACCTCAGGCGATCCACCTACCTCAGCCTCCCAAAACACTGGCATTACAGGCCGGAGCCACCATGCCTGGCTGGGAAAGTAGTTTCTATTTCATAAATGGTGCTGGTGTAACTAGCTACCCATATGCAGAGTATTGAAACTGAATTCCTTCCTTACACCATCTATAAAAATCAACACAAGATGGATTAAAGACTTAAAGGTAAAACCTAAAACTATAAAAACTATGGAAGATAACCTAGGAAATAACATTAGGACACAGTCCTGGCAAAGATTTCATGATGAAGATGCCAAAAGCAATTGCAACGAAAATAAAAATTTACCCAAATAAACTAAAGAGCTTCTGCACAGCAAAACTCTCTGTTATCAACAGAGTAAACACACACTCTACAGAATGGGAGAAAATATTTACAAAGTATGCATCTGACAAAGGTCAAATTTCCAGCATCTATAAGAAACTTAAACAAGTATACAAGCAAAAACAAACCACCCCATTAACATTGGGCAAAGTACATTAAGACACTTCTCAAAAGAAGACATACACATAGCCAACAAGCATATGAAAACATTCTGAACATTCTTAATCATTGGAGAAATGAAAATCAAGACCACAATGAGGTACTATCTCACATCAGTCAGAATGGCTATTATTAAAATGTCAAAAAATAGCAGATGCTGGCGAGGTTACAGAGAAAAGGGAGTGTTTATACAGTGTTGATGGGAATGTAAATTAGTTCAACCACTGTGGAAAACAGTTTGGTAATTTCTCAAATAACTCAAAGCAGAATTACCAAATTATTTGCCCTTTAAACTAAGTGTATGACAAAAATAATAATTAAAGAACTCAAAAGAACTTTTGCAATATCCATGCTGTTCAGAATTCATCCCAGCTATTCCATTATTGGATATACACACAAAGGAATATAAATCATTCTACCATAAAGACACATGCACATTTATGTTCATCACAGCACTGTTCACAATAGCAAAGACATGGAATCAACCTAAATGCCCATCAATGGTAGAATAGATAAAGAAAATATGGTACATACGCATCGTGGAATACTACATAGCCACAAAAAAGAATGACATCAAGTCCTTTGCAGCAACATGGATGGAGCAGGAGGCCATTATCCTAAGTGAACTAACACAGGAATAGAAAATCAAATACCACATGTTCTCACATGTAAGTGGGAAGAAACATTGAGTATATGTGAACACAAGGGAACAACAGACACGTGGCCTTCTTGAAGGTGGAGGGTGGGAGGAGGTGAGGAAAGTCATATTTGGATAATTTTCTTCCATTCACTGCTTCCTCAAAAACATTTTATCCTAGATTCTTAATTGAATCATGTCATCTATTCATTTATTATTCATAGAATAAATCATGATTGCTACATCTGAATCAGCCATGCAGTGAGTTGCATCAGTTTTTAAATAGTTTGAAGTGAATTAATTGGCTAAAATGAAGTTAATGCACTTCAGCATATGTGGACACTGCTGAAATCATTGGGCACCAAGCAGCTGCTTAAAAAATGACAGTGGTGGCCGGGCGCAGTGGCTCAAGCCTGTAATCCCAGCACTTTGGGAGGCCGAGACGGGCAGATCACGAGGTCAGGAGATCGAGACCATCCTGGCTAACACGATGAAACCCCGTCTCTACTAAAAAATACAAAAAACTAGCCGGGCGAGGTGGCGGGCGCCTGTAGTCCCAGCTACACGGGAGGCTGAGGCAGGAGAATAGCGTGAACCCGGGAGGCGGAGCTTGCAGTGAGCCGAGATCCGGCCACTGCACTCCAGCCTGGGCGACAGAGCGAGACTCGGTCTCAAAAAAACAAAAAAACAAACAAAAAAAAAAATGACAGTGCTACAGCCCTGAAAGTGATATTTGTACGAATGATAGCCATTCAATTTTTTCCCTTCAGCATTATTCAATGATACAGTCTGGATGTTTGTCCCCTCCATATCTCACTGAGATGCAATCCTCAGTGTTGGAGGTGGAGCCTGGTGGGAGGTGTTTTTGCCATAGGGGTGGATCCCTCATGAATAGCTTGGTGCTGTCCTTGTGACAGAAATGAGTTCTCACTCTGAGTTTACATGAGATCTGGTCGTTTAAAAGTGTGTGACACCCCCTAACTTGTTCTCTTGCTCCTGCTCTCCCTATGTGATGTGTTGGTTCATCTTTGCCTTCTGCTATGATTTTAAGTTCCCTGAGGCCCTAGCCAGAAGCAGATGCTAGCACACTTCCTGTACAACCTGCAGAACCATGAGCCAATTAAACCTCTTTTCTTTATAAATTACTCTGTTCTGGTTACTTATTTGTAGCAAGGCAAGAAGTCCTGACACATTCAATGTGCTCTAACCTCCTGCCAAGTAGTGTGCGAGGTTCAGGAGATGGAAAATTGGAAGTGAAAGTCCTTGGAGAAGCTCTCATTTAACTAAAAGCAAACATGGTAAGAGATAATTTTCTCTACAATGTGATTAGAACTATGATGTGATATAAATAAAATTTTGGAAGTGTTCACAGATGATATAATATATTTTCCTTGTTTCTTCTGGTGCTATTACTCAGTGCTACAAACTTCATTTTTTTCATGGTTTTTTAGGAACAGGTAAGAAGGCAAGAGAAAGATTATCCCAAATATAGCCTGGCTGGATGCTGTTTAGAGCAGTAGCTATTCTATATCCTCACATACTCAGGTTCTATAATCTGAAAATAGCTAAATAAAAATAATAGCTGAGCCCAAACCACTGAGGTTGGTGTCAATTCTTTCATTACAAGAAACTATCTCAGGGGATATTGAGTAAAAATAATGATTATACACAGGCATCTACTTTTATTTTCCCCCTAAACCCATTAAAACAATAATAAAGGGAATTTTAAAATATACAAACTCAAAAAAGATGTGAAGGACTGTAGAAAAGAGAATAGCAACAAAATTTTGGACCAAAAGAAAATAAGTGAATTTAGCAGACCCCCCCAACACCCACCCACCCCAAATAAATTCTATCTTCGTATCTTCCCAACTTTCAGAAGTTGATGGTACCATTCTCTGAAAGTGGAAAATGGTTGAAACTCTATTTGATAATAAGTCTATACATCCATCACCTCCAGCAAAATAAATAAGCAAATAACTGAATTTTATTCTCAAATACAGGATGTTTAGACTTCCAATATGAGAAAAGATATCTTTGGAAAGATAAAACTTACAGAATACCTGATACATTGGAATGTATGAAGATGAGTAAGACACATGCCAATGAGATTGAGGTTGAATTATTGAAAAAGTACATAGAAAGCACACAGTACACCAAACAATTGGCAGCAGCGACCAGGCCAACAACAAAACAATAAATATCAAGAAATAAAACTGTGTGTAGGAAAAAAACTAGCATGGGTAATAATACATCCATATACTATAAACTGTATTTGCACAGTTATGTAAATATAAATATGAAATATTTATACGAAAGTAATATAAAATGTATATAAAATAAAATAAAATTACCATTCAGAGGTAACAGTATAGAAAACAGAGTTAAATTTTTCTTTTTCAAAGAGAAAATTTTATTCTGGTTAGTAAGCACAGCCTAAGACAGGAACATCATGAAAGGACATATCAAGCATGTTATTCAGGGACATAGGGGTTAATTTCAAAATAAATATGAAAATTGATGAAAGGATTGCTTCTGAAAACGAAGAAATATGTCTGTTTGGGCGGGGGTGGTTCTGGGGTTTTCTCCTTATAAAACTACCAAATTATTTGACCTTTAAACTAAGTGTATGACAAAAATAATAATTAAAGAACTCAAAAGAACTTTTGCAATATCCATGCTGTTCATTTGTCATTTGCTTCCTTCTTGACACAGCCTATTCTTTCTAATAAGAGAAAAAGCCTATTAATTTTCTTTCTTTATCATTCTTACTACTTCAGAAAAATTATTGAATTTTAGAAACTTGAAGCATGATATTAGCTATAATAGGGATTTAAATTTATTTCCAAAAGGTTATACATATGTTAGAAAATTTCAGGTGACACATATTAATAATGCAACAAGCTGCATAAGAAAGGAGCACCAAGGCTTTGATGTTCCCTACCAAATTTGATGACCCCCCACCAATTCTGATAAAGGCTTGATGTTAAAGTATGATTAGCACTAGATACTCATACAGTTGGTTTCTGACTATGTAAATATCAGAAGCATGCAGAAGAGAATGGGAGAAGGAATGAATGCAGCAGGCTCAAAAATTCCATAGAAATACTTTCACTGGTGAAAACCCATAATACCTTCACAATTTATTGCCATCAGTGTTTCCTATGAAACATTTGTGCTAAAAAGAAAAACTTTTGTATGAATTCCAAATTATTTGTTTAACCTAAAACCAGACTGCCTCATATACGGCAGCCACAAGCATATGTCTCACAAAACCAATAAATTTTTGGCCAAGAGGTGGTAAGTTTAGATTTACCGCTTATCGGGAACTCCAAGGTGACTCCCTGAATTCTTATAACAAATTCACTGAGATTCTGTTATCAGTGGGGATCTTGTTAAGTAGACTGAAAGTTAATTAAGGACAGGTAGGATCCTGGCTTTATGTAAAATGTCATTAAAGGTATCAAACTTTATTAAGAAGCTGATTTTGCAATACACTGATACGTGCACTAAACAAAGAAAAAAATTAGTCATTGTTCTCTCTCATTTGTAATCTGACACAAATATAATTTAGTAAAAAGAAGCTTAAACATCTGAAATACTGGCCAACACATATGTTGATGGTGTCATATCTGTATTGTATGTCAGCAAAATACCATATTTTAGGTGGTGGAAATAAGAATTAAAAACATTGCCATACAAAAGTTTTGACCTAACAAGTTCACTACTGGGAATCTTTCCCCAGAATTCTACATGAGCACAAACATATGTGAAAAAGGATGTTCAATGCAGTATTACATATGATGGCAAAACACTGGAAATATCTAAAATGTCCACTAATTTTAGAATGTCCAAGTGATACATCTCGATTATAGAATATTAAAAATATATAGATATGCATACACCCAATGGCTTGAACACATATTTGGCAATACAGCCATATGTCACTAAACAGGGGTATATTCTGAGAAATGTGCCCTTAGCTGACTTTGTCATTGTGCAAACATCATAGCATGTACTTACACAAATAGATGGTATAGCCTATTATACACTGTAGGCTATATGGTATGGCCTATTACTCCCAGACTACAAACTCATACAGCATGTCACTGTACTGAATATTATAGGCAATTATAACACAATGGTAACTATTTGTGTATCTAAATATATGTAAACATAAAAGGCACAGTAAAATATGATATAAAAGATCAAAATGGTATACCTGTATGGGGCCGTTGCACTATAACCTTATGTGACTCCCATTATATATATAGACCCTTGTTAACAGAAACATCATTATGTGGCATGTGATGTACACCAAGACATTTTTTAATGAAAAAAAATTAAATATTTTACCCATTTATATATTTAAAAGACGTATATATATATATACACATACAAAATTCAATGCATAGATTGGGGTGGAGAAGAATGTACATCCCTTGTTGATAGTGATAACCTCTGGGAGTATTATATGGAATGACTGAGGTCTTAAAGAAGCCATAGAGCATAGTAGCGGAGGGTATGCACTATGGTGCCAGACCTCCTAAGTTTGGATCCTGGCTCTGACACTTAACTGTGTGTCCTTTCTAGTTTCCTCCTCTACAAAGTATCACATGCATTTGAGTATTGCTTAGAACAGACTTGGCACATAAGCAGCATTATATCAGTTAGCAAGCACTAAACAAACATTCATCTGTATTTTAAAGGGAAACTTTCAATTTTTACTCTGTAACCAATATGTTTAACTTTTGTACAATATATTATTGTTTTATTTTATGATCTAGAACAGAGAAGACCAAATCCAGAAATGTTGATGTTATTGCTCTAATGATGATGAAATTGTACAAAAATGTAGGAGCATTGAATTTCAAGACCTCCTACCCCTTCACTGGCAAATGAACTAAAGTACTCAGAGTAAATAATTACCCCTCTACGGTCTCAAGGGCAGAAAATTATTGCTCTTTGCTCTTAATGAATCCAACAGTGCTGTGTACACAGCGGGTGTGCACTAAATGTTTGCTGATAATGATAATGGTGAGGATGCGGACAGCTGCGACACACTATAAACCTTAATTTAGAAGCCATCAGGAAAATGTAACACAAAATAGAGCCTTTCTAAATTTTGCCTGCATGGGAAACAAATTTTGTTAGATGATTAATAAAGTAATTCAGCGTACATTGTACTATTGATTGCCTTGGTACCATCCTGAGTTTTTCTCATTAGCATGACCTAATTATTACTTCAGATGATTCAGAGGGCATAGCAAGGTCCATTTCTATTATTTTAGTCTTAAAATTTAGTCTCCTGTAAGCACTTTCTAAATTAAACGCATAAAATGGTTGTTATCAGCTAAATTATACTTAACCCTTGCAGCAAGATCTGCAGTAGTATGACTGTTTTCTATCTTCTTAAATTGCTAATGCTGTTTTGTTTCTATGATGGCATACTCCTTTTCTAGGTGTTTAAGTAGTCTATGCATGAAAAGAGTGACTTTACTGGAAAGATGATGATGCCTCCCTATTTTAGCTCCACTGGGGAGTGAGGCTCCAACTACTTATTTAGAGATTATATATCCTCTATTCTGTAATCAATGAAAAATGAGCCGAGCAATATGAAAGACTTGTCCCTCCCATCAGCAAAATCTGAACTTAGTCCTCACTGATGGAGCTCTGTTTCCTTGAGGCTGGTATGATGGCAACCACTGTGATAGGAAGAAAATACACATAAAAGATACATTTCACCCAAGACTGTGGGGTACAGGTAATCTTCCTCAGTGGGAGATTCTCCCTATCTAGCTATAACAGAAAAGAGACATCACATTAGTAATTTGAACAGGAAAATTTCAATATTAAAAAACGAACTAATAACAGAATATTAACTCCTCAGAGGGGTAAAGTGAACTCTAAAATTTACAGAAATAACAGATGTAGAGAACAGCCACTACTCTAGGGTGGAGGCAGAGCACCCAAAGAAGGATCAAACTGGGAAGAGGCCCTTCCCCATGACTGAGATTTAGGCCTTATTGGAGAGGGTATAGATGTGCCCATTGGATGACAGAGAAGTTTGCTGGGGTACCCCAGGTGGAGCTGGCAACTGGGGTACTGGCAAGATTCACCAAGAAGTTGTCCATAAGGACATTAGTAAGACTTACCAGAAAGCCAGGTGGGGTGCCAGAGAAGACTAAAAACTCACTGAGAAGCCACTCACTGAGGTGCTGGTAAGACTTGCAAAGCAGTCACCCTCTGGGATGCACATGAAGCTCTCTGGGAAGCCAGTGCATGGGGTGCTGACAAGCCTCACCCGGGGGGTGAATGCCACTTACAGTCACACATGGAATGATCCAGAAAGAAAAAACACTCCATATCAGGACAAGAAGCCCCTTCCTCCTACAGTGTACCTCCAGTTCTCTCCATTTACAATAGTAATAGTGTGCTTGCTGCAAGAACAATCTACAAAGTTGAGTTTCAGTATCTCCAAGCAGGGCAAAGAATACTGGATTTGAAGCTCAGAGGCAATTAATTGAAAACTGGAACACTAGCCAAGCCTGAAATATTGGAATTTAGTTTTACTATAAGATCTCCTATAGTAAAATGAGATTCCTAACTTTTTACCCTTTATTCATTGATTAGCTAAATCAAGAAATATTTGCTGACCATTCACTATATGACAGATATACTATACCATGGACAAAAAATATAGTGGGAAGTGAGAAACCTAGTTCCTGGCCTTGATTTCTGATGTCTGATCTTCTTCCAAGGTCAATTCCACCCCACCCTCAAGTTCAATATTCCTGAGACCCTCCTGATCAATCCCCTCCCTGCAACTCTGACCCCCTTTGTCCCCAGAGTGCCCCAAACAAAAGCACACAGTGTTAATAAATAAAATTATTTTGTTGTTTAAATATGTTCACATAAAAAACTAGAGAGAAAGTGATATCCTAAACTGCAGCATTGGTAATTGGAGACTATAAATCAAGAACAGTAGGAAGGATACTTAGGAAGTAGAATAGGATGGGCTACAGAATGAATAACAGATTTTTAATTAGAAATGTTTCCCCAAGAAAGGGCCTACAGGAAGGAAAGGTGCTTAGAACAGAGATTGGATGGGAAATGAAGGCTCCAGCTTGCACATCTGGAACCTCAAATGCATGGACAAGGCCCATTCAAAGGGAAATGTCTAGCTGATGGCTCCTGTTTGCCTAGAGTAAAGGAGAAAAATCTAGGCCTCATTATCATAAATGAGCCTTCTCCATTCTTAAACGAATGACTGAATGAGAAAAGTTGAGAACAGTACATGTAATGAGATCTGGGACAGGAATGAAAATTGTCTATGTATAATCAAAACACATCCTCCACTATGGATCTACCTCTAGCCTTCATTTTGGCTACTGAGGAAGAGAAAGTTATCTTCACTCTTAGAACATTCACTCCATTAGCCTGCAACCAAAGAAAGGTGAGAAATAGCACTACCAAGTCCTTTTTCTTCCTACACTCATGGCCCTAAGAAAAGTCATCTGGTATCAGTCTGACCAACAGATTTGTCATTTTTCATTTCAATGGAGTTGGTTTGGCTGACTTCCATTCCTCCATCTTTTACCTTAGAGCTCTTGGTCAGGTGAAGAGAATTTTACTGACAGCTAAAAGACAATGATTTTTCTATGGAGGGAGCAACTATTCTGTCCACCAGACTCTGCATGCAAACTCCCTGAAAACAGAGAATATTCCCAGGGCTGACAGAGAAGTGAGAGAAAATTAAATGTAAGATACAAGTAGCTCCACTACTAAAGTGTTCCTGCTTTACGTCATTTGTTTTTGGAGCCACTTCTGCAGTTTTGGGCTTACACTTACAAAGCTATCTCCAATTTCAGGGCCATATCCCACCTTTCATGCTTTTTACAATTCTTTAATAATAAAAAATGTAACACTTTTATTTTATATTTCTCTCTCCCACAGAGACCAGACATAAAACACTCAAACTACTTGACTAGAGGTGTGAAGATTTCTTGAGAAAATCTATACTGGTTAGCCGTCATAGTAACAAATTAGAATTGAATGTGCTAACTTATCTGGTTTAAGGAATATTTTCTTAAAGATTTTCCTCAGTTCCTTATTTTTCTCCCCACACATCTGAATTCACATCTTTCTGGACAAGGTCCTCTCAGAACAACTTCTTAGGAAAATGTCATTTCACCTCTCCCTTAAAATCTGCTCAATTTCCTGACCCTGCCTTGAATAGATTAACTCCATAGTGAGGCTAGAGAAGTAGGTAGGAGCCTGGCCACACATGACCTTATGAGCTATGTCATAATATGGGGGCCGAGCGCGGTGGCTTATGCCTGTAATCCCAGCACTTTGGGAGGCCGCGGGGCTGGATCACCTGGGGTCAGAAGTTCAAGACCAACCTGGCTAACATGGCAAAACCCCATCTCTACTAAAAGAACAAAAATTAGCTGGGTGTGGTGGTGGGTGCCTGTAGTCCCAGCTACTTGGGAGGCTGAGGCAGGAAAATCATTTGAACCCAGGAGGCAGAGGTTGCAGTGAGCCAAGATCTTGCCACTGCACTCCAGCCTGGGTGACAGAGCGAGACTCCGTCTCAAAAAAGAAAAAAAAAAAAAAAGTTACTTTCAGGATTTAATCTAAGAATAAAGCTAAACCCGGAATCCTAAACAAGTAAGTGATGTGATCAGATTTGTGCTACAGGTAACTTGGCTTGCTTCTCAAAGAATGGATTGAAGGCTGACAGACTAAAGGCAGGAAGAACTTTGAAGGGGCTTTGGTAGTGACCCATCTGAATGACTGTGGTCTCTGAATACAGATAGTAGTAAGCAGGGCTGAGGCTATGTGAAAGGATTGAAGAGATATTTAAAAGATAAGCTTAGATGGGTTTGGTGAGAGAACAGAGTAGAATCAAGAAACTTGGCCAGGTTTTTGGTCCAGCCTTTACTTTAGAAGAGAACTTGGGAGGAAGAGAGAGTTCATGCCTAGGGCAGTGACGGAGGAGGACTTTGTTCTTGTGTTACATTTCAGGTGACAGTGGAGCAAACATATGGGATTGGTTGGACATATCAGAAATTAAGCCTAAGGTGGAAGCTCTGTGGACCCTAGGATTTAAGGAAAGCCAAGTCTACAAGTCTGGTGGGACAGCCTCACAGGGATCCATGATGCTTTCTGGAAAGTCAGTCTAGGCTAAAAAGAGATACATAACTTCAGTTAAAGAACTCATCCAAAAAGGAGCGATGAATTTTGAGCACCACATGGCTTATACATTAGATTATCCTCTGGTATTCCCCTAGAAACACACCTAGTGTTCCTGGGTAAAAGGCTCTTAAAAAACCAGAATGACTAAAAACTTAATGTGCATTCCCTCCACAATTTTAGTGGACACTCCATGTAGAAGGGATTAGCAGCGGCAGGTTTCCTGGGACAGGAATAACATTCTTTGGATGAAAGAGCATCAGCCACAGTAGAGGTCCTTTTAGGATCTTCTCCAGTAGGCTGCAGTGCCCTGGAAAGTTGATGGTGTCTTTAATGGGCACTGGTGGTATTGTGCCTATTTTGATGATGATCACACAAAGGGTCTTAAAAACACATCTCAGTAATGCCAATTTGTACAAATATCAAAGAGGGTCTTACTGGGGAAAAACTTACAAACAGCAAACTAGCAGAACACACTTGATCCCCTGAGCCATCGAGGTCCCAGTATTGAGCTGTACTTAGGCAGGCATAATTGAAAGGAAACACCGTGAAAAAGGCTCCTTGAGAGACCTACCCCAGTAATGCACTACTTATTTATAGGAGCAGGACATGTCTAGACCAGCATATTTCAACAGAAGCTTTCTGATGCAAACACAGGGCTTGTTAGAAAAAGTCTTTGGAGGTTAGTAGCTGGTATCATCAGCCTGTTTATCAGTTAAGCTAACTCTGGCCTGCTGAGCCAGCTCTTTGTTAAGCTGTTAGAAAAGGAGAGAAAATGAGCCTCTAGGGTCTTACAGTCTGTCTCTCCTTAATGTTTGTCTATAAAAGATGTACTTGCCACTAAAAATCTTAGCTTAAAGGGATAAAGTAGTTGGTGCCACATATAGACTAAGTCTAAAAGGACATCAACTATCTCTTAGGAGAGTAAAAGCTTTAAAACTTTCCATGAAATAAAGGTGTTGATGTACTGGTAATGTTTCAGAAACTCCTAGAATCATCTGGGAAAAAAAAGCAGGTAGAAGAAGAGCCAGAGAAATATTCTTTTGTGACTCAGAGATGTATAGCCTGAGGAAAACTGATTATCTTAAAACATACATAGATCATAGGTGGAGATACTTAGTTGATCCAAAAAAATGGATTTAATGTGTATATAATATATAAGTATATAAAAAATAGTTAATTATTATATGTTCCCTCTGCTAATATGTCAGCAAATTTAAATCTGACACTGTTTTACTTAAAGTAGGTGACATCCTGATCATCAAAAGGTGCATTTTAGTTTTAATCGAGAAAATTCAGATACCATGGAAACATTTTTACTGACCTAGTTTTGTTTCTGCATTGTGCCACAGGGAGGAGTAAATATGGAAAACAGAAATCAGGAGGAAAAGTGAGTAATTTATCTGTTTCATTCGTCTTTTTTTTTTTTTAACACCACCTCAAGCTCTATATCGTTATTTTCTACTTTCCTTAAAGAGTTAAATTATCTCTAAAGATTAGTAACTTACATCCTTTTACTTATAATCGATAGAAACAAGCCCTCAAATTATATATATATATATGTATGAGTGTGTGTATATATTTTTCTTAAATCTTAAATCCTGTACTAACACTGTAGCAGAAACGAACAAGTGAACCCCCATACCATTTTTCTTCCTCCTCTTGTTCACGAATCACTCCCACTCCCGCAGTCATGTCTGAACAGACACGAGCTAACCAGCTAAACTTCCTTGGCCTCACTTGCATTTAGCTGTGGCATTGTGACCAAATTCTCCTCAAGGGAACGTGAGCAGCAGGACTATGTACATTTCCATGGCACTTACTGGATCTCCACTTCCTTTCCTTTCTTTCCCTCTTATTCACTGGTGTATGGGGACGACTGGATTTGCCACTTTCTAGAGATGGAAGCCACAGTTTGAGGATGACAAAGGTGAACATTCCATCTGTCCCGGGGTAGCTTCGTGGAAGAGAAAGGTTATATAAAAATGAGTCAAACATCTATTATATTTAAGCTCCTCCATTTTAGGCCTCTATTATAGCAGCTTAGTTTATACTTTAACTACAAGTATCAAACTATAGAAAATTGTCAACCTACTATAGCACTGTATTAGGAGAGGTAACAGTTCCGAAGTCTTTAGCATGCCTTTTTCATCTAATTTATTCTAGTCCAATATCTTTTTAACATCCACTTTGCCTTGGAAAATTTCAGTAGTTTCTGGGATACCTAGGGTTTTTTTGTTAACAGTTAAAACTGGCTGATGTATTTTTACCTCACTAGGTATTAATATGTATTTTTCATTTTTTTCCTAGTACAATATTTCTCAGGCCAATTTATAGAAATGAGCCCCGAGGATGCCAGATATTACTGCATTCAATTTATACCTCCTAGAGAACAGAATGATTACATTAAATTAAATCTCCATCATTCTCGCTGGTATCCAAAGATACCCACTCTGACAAGGCTGTGCTAGCTATCATCAAAAGAAATATCTCAGGAAATAGGCTTGTAGTGCTATAGGCTAGTCTGGTAAAAAGAAACTTATGCAGCTTTGCAATGAAACAGTCTAAGGCTCTAAGGAATATAACATAACAATCTCTCTCTGCAAAGGCATGATTAATTAGTGTGCTCTAATTCACTATTCCTTTTTTTCCCACTAAGATAGTTTCCCCTAGCATATGGTAAGGAAAGTCTTATATTTCCTGCTGCCTTAGAGAATATTTGCCATCTGAACACTTTCAAGAGTTATAAATCATACTCTTTTACATTGGAATAACCCATCAAGAAGTCAGCAATTACAAAAGAACAAAGGCAACATTATCAAGAAAAAGTAATCAACAAATGGTGCTGGAACAAGTGTACATCCCCATGCAAATACACACACACACACACACACACACACACAGACTTTACACCCTTCCTAAAAATTAACTCAAAATGGGTCACAGACCTAAATGTAAAATGCAGAACTATAAAAATCCTAGAAGAAAACAGAGGTAAAAAATACAGATGATCTAGAGTTTGGTGATAACTTTTTAGATATAACATAAAAGGTATAATCCATGAAACAAAAATTGATAAGCTGAACCTCTTTGAAATTAAATTTTTCTGTTCTGTGAAAGACACTGTCAAGAGAATAAGAAGATAAGTCACAAAATGGGATAAAATATACAAAAGATATATCTGATAAAGGACTATTATCCAAAATATACAGAGAACTCTTAAAATTTAACAAGAAAGCAAACTCAATTTCAAAAACTAGCCTACACCTTAACAGACACTTCACCAAAGAAGATCTACGGATGTCACATAAGCATATGAAAAGCTGCTCCACATCATCTATCAGTAGGGAAATAGAAATTAAAATAATAAGAAGCCAGCAGGCATGGTGGCTCACGCCTATAATCCCAGCACTTTGGGAGGCTGAGGCGGGAGGATCATCTGAGGTGTGGAGTTCAAGACCAGCCTGACCAACATGGAGAAACCTTGTCTCTACTAAAAATACAAAATTAGCCTGGTGAGGTGGTGCATGCCTGTAATACCAGCTACTCGGGAGGCTGAAGCAAGAGAATCGCTTGAACCTGGGAGGCAGAGGTTGCAGTGAGCAATGATCACACCATTGCACTCTAGACTGGGCAACAAGAGTGAAAACTCCATCTCAAAATAATAATAATAATAAAAATAATATGCCATTACATACTTAGAGTATTAGAATGGCCAAAATTCAGAATGCTGACAAACCAAGTGCTGACAAGAACACAGAGCAACAGAAAATCTCTCATTCACTGCTGGTGGGAATGCAAAATGGTGTAGCCCTTTGGAAGACAGTTTGTAGTTTCTTGCAAAACTAGACATGTTCCACTATATGACCCAGCAATAGTGCTCCTTGGTATTTACCCAAATGAGTTGAAAACTTATGTCCCCACAAAAAAACCTGCACATAGATGTTTGTAGCAACTTTATTTATAATTGATAAAACTTGGAAGAAACTAAGCTGTCCTTCAGTAGGTGAATGGATAAACTGTGATACCTCCAGACAAGAGAAAATTATTCAGAGCTAAAAAGAAATGAGCTATCGAGTCATGAAAGACATGGAGTGATTTTAAATGCATATTACCAATCGAAAAAATAAACAACCTGAAAAGGCTACATACTGTATGATTCCAACAATTTGACATTCTGAAATAGTCAAACCTAAATGCTAAAAAGAACACTGGTTGCCAGGTGTTAAGGGAAAGGGGGGATGAATGGGCTGTGCACAGATGATTTTTTAGGGCAATGAAAATACTGTGATACTATAATGTTGCATACACATCATTACACATTTGTCCAAGCACATGGAAGGTAAAACACCAAGAATGAACCCTAACGTAAACTATGGTCTTTGAGTAACAATAATGGGTCAATGTAGGCTCACTGATTGTAGCAAATTTACCACTCCATTACATGATCATTGGGACTGTTTCAGGCCAAGGGTATATAAAGAATCTCTATTCCTTTTGTTCAATTTGCTATGTACCTAAAACTGCTTTAAAAATTAAAGTCTGTTTTAAAAAAATATAGCTGCTGGATGGCAGAATACGAACAGCTCCAGCCTCCAGCTCCCAGTGCAAGTGACACAGTTGAAAATGTGGTGATTTCCGCATTTTCAGCTGAGGTACTGGGTTCATCTCACTGGGGAGTGCCAGACAATCGATGCTGGTCAGCTGGTGTAGCCCGATCAGCAAGAGCTGAAGCAGGGCGAGGCATCCCCTCACCTGGGAAGCGCAAGGGGGAAGGGAATCCCTTCTCCTAGCCAAGGGAAACTGAGACACACACACCTGGAAAATTGGGTAACTCCCACCCTAATACTGCACTTTACCACGGGTCTTAGCAAAAGGCACACCAGGAGATTATATCCCACACCTGGCCCAGAGGGTCCCACGCCCACAGAGCCTCCCTCATTGCTAGCACAGCAGTCTGAGATCTAACTGCAAGGTGGCAGCGAGGCTGGGGGAGGGGCGCCTGCCATTGCTGAGGCTTAAGTA
>NW_012105364.1:13859507-13892274 GCF_000951045.1 Mandrillus leucophaeus
GGATGGCATTGGGAGTTATACCTGATGTAAATGATGAGTTGATGGGTGCTGATGAGTTGATGGGTGCAGCACACCAACATGGCACAAGTATATATATGTAGCAAACCTGCACGTTGTACACATGTACCCTAGAACTTAAAGTATAGAAAAAAAAAGGGAACAAAAGATAATAAAATAAAGTTAAAACAACAACAAAAAAATATAGCTGCTTATCTAGAAAGATTTAAGGACACTAATTCTTTCACTGTCTTTAAGTATCTCTTGTTATAGTAAGCCACACCATCATTACTATTGTCCCACAGTTTTAGAGTATTACCTTCAGAAATCTCTGTTCAAAATTTAATTGTGCCATCTTAAGTTTATAATATATAACATGTTAATGTATTGACAAACACAGATTTTTTTTTTTTTTTTAATTGAGACCGGGTCTCACTGTGTCACCAGGCTGGAGCTGGAGTGCAGTGGTGTAATTTCGGCTCACTGCAACCTCCACCTCCTGGTTTCAAGTGATTCTCCTGCCTCAGGCTCCCAAGTAGCTGGGACTACAGGTGTGTGCCACCATGCCCAGTTAATTTTTGTATTTTTAGTAGAGACAGGGTTTCACCATGTTGGCCAAGATGGTCTCGATGTCTTGACCTCGTGATCCGCCTGCCTTGGCCTCCCAAAGCATTGGGATTACAGATATGAGCCACTACGCCTGGCCGAACATGGATTTTTAAAAGATTATCTATGTGTTGTACAGCTGGATTACATGAGGTTTTAGGTCATAAGATACAGTTTTATATTATAGAGAAACATCAACATGACTAAAAGATCCTACAAGGGATGATCTAGGGTAAACTGAGTTGGTCAGAAAGCATCAGGACACATTAGACTGGGAGGACATCTTCTCTGAACTCCAGAGTGGTGTATCCAAACTCCTAACCCAATATTTCCACATGGAAATATAATGGGCATCTCAAAAGTAGTATGTCTAAAGTAAAAATCATGAGCTTTCCCCTAAAACTTGTTCTTCTAATTTTTACGGAAGCTAAAGCTCAAACTTCGAAGTCACCCTTGACTGTCTGTTTAACAGCTCATATTCAATCAATTCGAAAATTATATTCAACTTCAAAAATCTATCCAGAATCCAACCACTTTCCTTTGACCTTGGTCCAAACACCACCTCTTATCAGGCTGACTGCAATAGATGTATGACTCAATTCCTAGCTTTCACTTCCTTCCCTCTACACTCTATTCTCAACACTGCAGTTAGAGAAATCCAGTTAAAATGAGATTTCAAAACTATGAATGAAGAGTTAAGGAAAAAGTTAGACTGAATTTCTCTAATATTCATCTAGCCCCATGTAGTGACCGAATTGTGAAATTATTTTTTATTTTAATTATTTAAGTTTAAAAAATAGATCACTGTAAAATATTTTTCTGTTCAACACAGCTTTACTGATTTGGGAAGAATACATTTTAATTTAACTGTTGAAAAGTTGACATTCACATTGAGATGTGCTGTAAGTGTAAAATACACAGCAGATTTTGACTTTGTGTCTTGGTCCATTCAGACTGCTATAGTAAAAATGCCATAGACTGGTGTCTCATAAACAGAAATTTATTTCCAACCATTATGGAGACTGAGAATTCTAAGATCAAGGTGTCAGAAGATTGAGAGTCTTGTGAGGCTCCACTTTCTGGTTCATAAATGGCCCTCTTCTTGCTGTGTCTTCATGTAGATAAAGGGAAAAGAATGCCCTTGAGCATCTTTTTTATAAAGGCCCTAATCCCATTCAAGTGGATTTTCCCTCATGATCTAATAATGACCCTCAAAGACCCTGCACCTCTAAATTCCATCACCTTGGGAGTCAGGATTTCAACATATAACCTGGGAATGATACAAATATTCAGTCAATAGCACGTTCTATTAAAAAATTGAAATATTTCATTAATTACTGATTGCATGTGAAATGACTATATTTTTGAAATATTGTTTTAAAAAGTATTATTAAAATTAATTGATCCGTTTTTTTTGTTCATTGTGATCACCAGAAAATTTTAAAAGACATACGTAGGGATTAGATTATATTTCTATCAAACAACACTGATTAAGAGTGTCAAAGAAACAATGTTGAGAATGATGGAAAAGCACCATTTGAAGACATAATTGCTGATAATTTTCCAGAAAAACAGATCCTCACAGAAAAAAAGTCTTTGAATACTATGCAACATAAATAATAATAAATCTGTACCAATCTATATTATGATTAAAATGCAGAATATCAAAGATAAACATAAAATCCGAGGAGCTACCAAGTTTACCAATAAAGTTTGACATTTAGGTGAACAATAAACTTCTCAGTACCAGAAGATAGGGTGTTTAAAGTTCCTGTGGAAATAACTGTCAACCTATCCAAACTAATTAAAGAGGGAAGACAATGAAAAACAAAAGCAGAGAGAATATACAAATTGCATCAAGGAATAGTGGGTACTAAAATTGTTTTTTAATTAGTATATATAATAGTTATCAATTCTACAAATAACCAAAATGTTCTGCTGAAAAAGATAATTAAAATTCTAAAGAATCATAATGAGATGATAAGTATTTATGGGATAAGGATAAACATTTTGTCCTGGCCAGGAGGAGAATGACATTACCAATTATTGACTTGATTGTAAAAATATACAATTTATGATAAAGTTAAGTATAACAATTGTTTTAAATATAAAATCTATACTTTTCAAATCAGCATAGGAAAAGAGGGAATATAGAACAGACAACAGGAAATGGTGGGAGGAAGGGGTTATAAAAATGGATGTTAAGATAAAAACACCAAGTGAAATTACAGGGATAATACAAGTGTATCAGTAATCACAGTAAATATATAGAGAGATTAAAAGCACACATTAAAGAACAAATATAATCAAATTAAATGAAAAAAATCCTCTTACATTTTTTCCAAGGGACATACAATAACCATACTGAAAGGTTGAAAATAAAGTTACAAAAGGAGATGTATCAGATAAATGTTGGTCAAAAGAAATCTGGAATATAGTATGAATATCAGACAAAATAGAAAGTATATAAATTTTAGTAGGGATAATGAAGAACACTACTTTTTAATATAATTTTAAAAAGTGTGAAAGATACTAAGCAAAAACTGACAGACTCACAAGGAGATATTGACAAATCTCCAATAAATGGAGAGTTTTAATAAGACTTTTGTGGACAAAAATAGTAAAGATTTGAGCAACAAAATTATCATGAGTGGTCTATGTCTCTCTTTTTCTGTTTTTCTCTCCTCCCAACCCCCTTCACGCACATACAACCTGATACCTCCACGTCAAAGAACATACACTCTTTCATGGACCTAAGAAAATAGATCGCTAATTCTCAAAAATTTTAAAAGAATCAATATTAATATATACCATGTCATAAAATCAAAACTAAGCTAAAATCAAAACTACAAAGTTATTCACGTTAATAAATATATGCCTGGAGTCTTATAAATGGCCTCCCAGGTAACATACAATATTAGTCACAATGAAAATTATAAAATGTTTTGAACTTAGCAACAACAAACGTAGTCCAAAATATAGGAGATGCAACAAACAGTACTAATAGGTAAATTTAGGGAAATACATTTAGTTTTTAAAATGAGGAATGATTAAAGTAAGCTACATATTCTACTAAGAAAGCTGAAAAAAAAAAGAACAAAATAGTGATTAAAATGAAGGAAGTAGTAAAGTACAGAAATCAACAACGTAGCAAAGGGGAAATTTACCAATGAAATAAAAAGCTAGTACTTTGTGGAAACCAAAGTTTCTTACCACACTAAACAAACAAACAAACACAGGTGGGTTGATGAACAAATTTTACCAATATTGAGGAACAAATCATCCTTTTATTGAATTAAAAATGCAAAGACCTGTAAAAGAAGAGTAGCAACCAGACTTACCATATAAATCTAGTTCTTAACACCAAACCAGTAGAGAGAAGAAAATATAAACCAATTTTACTTGTGAATATAAATGCAAAAAATCCTACAAGAGAGATACGGCAACTAAATTCATTACACTATTTTTTTTACTATAAGAATATTATTGGCACGACTGGAATTTGAATGGGGCCTGTGGACTATCACAGCAATGCTTTTCAGCATACAACTGTATTTATTTATTTTGATGGCTGTTTTGTGTATGTGTAGGAGAATGAAAAAAGTAGACTCTAAAGTATTCAGCGATTGTAGGACCTCAGGCCTCAACTCTAGTGGCGTAAGCAGGGAAAAAGGCTGTTTATACTAGACTTGCAACTATTCTGTGAGTTTGTGACAGGTTCAAAATCAAGATATTTTAAATATTTTTAAAAATCAACTTAAAGTGAAAGCATATTAAAGAAAATGTTGGCTTGGTGCAGTGGCTCATGCCTGTAATCCCAGCACTTTGGAAAGTCAAGGCAAGAGGACTGCTTAAGTCCAGGAGTTTGACACCAGCTGGGACAATAGTAAGACCTTGTTTTTACATAACATTTAAAAAATAGCCAAGTGTAGTGGCACATGCCTGCCCTCCTGGCTACTCTGGGAGGCTGAGGCAGAAGGAGCTTTCGAGCCCAGGAGTTCAAGGCTGTAGTGAGCTAAGAAGGTGCCACTGCATTCCAACCTGGATGACAGAGCAAAACTCCGCCACACAAACACACACACACACACACACACACACACACAAATCTGATCTCAATGCTTTTTTAACTTATTTATACTTATTCAATAATACCTTACTGCTTCCATTATGTAATGCAACCTGTGCATGCTGAAATTTGATTCAGTACTATAATGTTATAACAGAGATTAAAAGTATAGAATCTACCCCCAGCAGATTCTCTGGGTTCAAATCCCAGCTCAGCCAGCTACAGTCTGTGTGATCTGGGCAAGTACTGAACATCTGTTCTTCAGTTTCCTTATTTATAAAAGTCAGAAAGTAATGAGTTAATATATAAAGCATTAAAGTATTGACTGGTAAATATTTATTGATAAGTGAATATTAGCTATAGTTATTAGAGTCAAGCTTTTTATAGAAGAAAATGAGTTATTCTAAATATATTCACATTATACTACTAATAATACAGCAGTAGTAATTACAAACTAATAATATTTTTTAAGTTCATGACTAAGACCCTTTTCACAATAAGTCACAAGTTTTGTTGAACCCACATTACATGTTTGGCTATTAGAAATAGCCATAGGGTGAGAATTCTATTTTCTTTCCCAGGGCTCTAGAGATGATAAACTATTGATATAGAAACAGCAACATTTTGCTAAGGAAGAATTTAAAAACTGCTTGAAACTACGAGTTAAAGGCTCTGTGTTGTACATTGATATAGTGACACTTGGGACAGAACTTCACAGAGTTTATATGAGCCAGCTTAGATTATAAAAACAATACTAGTGGTTGCCTGGCATCAGGCTATTTTCTGGGAAAGCTGTGTTAATGAAAAGCTGTGTCGATTTTTTGGGCTGGTGATTTTGGGTTCATTATCAAAGAAATATAGAGGGTTTCCTGCTCAAAACCCTTATGCTGAGAATTAGATGACCTCCACGAAACAGGCTCAGCAAATTCCCATGATGTCAGTCCACTGGGCAGTTTTCCGAGGCAGCAGATCATGGCTGTGCCTTCTTAGCAATATTCCCACAAAGTGGAGAAAAGGTTGAGGGGGAGCAACTCTGCCCCTGCTGTCCACAAAATAAGTAATTGATTCACACTGAGTCAGTCTAGCAGTACTGTGAGCTTTTCTCTAATAGAAAATCAATTTTGATATTTTCTTCAGCAGAAATACACTTTTCTGATTCTTTCCAGATCAAGTTTATACAGACTCAGCTATTTAGATCCTAAAATGGAAGTTTAGAGTCAGGTGATGAGGCACAGAGCATCATTTCCTGGGAAGGCATGCATCTACTGGAGTCTGGATTAAGCTCAAAAAGGAGTGTGGAGGAGGTAGAGCGCCAGCCAGGCTGGACTTCACTCTCTGTGAAGACCCTGGCTTATTTTAATACAGACACAGCTAATGCTTGTACCCAGTATTGTCTGCGTTCTTTCCTATTTAGGAAACTTGAGAACTAGCAGAAGACAAAATCAAAAGATTGCATGGGAATCCAAACTTGGTTTCATTGAGAGAGGAGAGAATTTTTGATTAAGTAGATAAAAAAAAAAAAAAAACAGTAAGAATATTCTTCCTGCTGTGGACTACTGCTATTCAATTTCTGTTCGGCTCTATTGAATACATTGTTGAAGTGATTTATCCCCCACTTAGACTGTAAGCTCTTTAAGGTTAATATTTATCTGAAATACTCTATTTCTGGAACACTCAGCACACAGTGATTGACATATTATAAATATTTGATTGCTCACTTAATTTTTATTTCATGTATTAATTCTGGTAAGTCAGGCAATTGTTCATCAGCCAATTTCTTTTTCTTTCCTTCCCTCTGGGGTTCTATCTTGGCCTTCTGATCCACCTAGAAACACTACCATTGGATTCCTAAGAGACCTACTTTAAACTATATCAGTCCTTGAGGCTTTCTTTCACAGTAAAGTCAGAAAGGCACTGAGTTGAACATTGGCAGTGTCTATCTAACCATTGTCCAACGCAAGTGGCCATAGCCAAAGGACTCCAGGCATTCTGGGTTCATTCTCAAGACAATGTCTACTGTGTAGCTAAACGTATTAGACTACCTGACTCCTATCCTCCTAGCTAGCTTTCTTTTCAGTGATTCTCTATTTACTAAGCAGTCTTGTAATTATTATTTAGCTTTCCACATAGTTCTTCCTGCAAGAAAAGAATGTACTGCCCATATATGCTATAATCTCTTCCCACAAATTAACAAATTAATATTCAAGGTTTATACATCAATTTTGAAGTTTTGTATAAGTTTGCCCCTGAGATGTGGGCAGGAGTGCTAAACAAAAGAACAAAGGAAAAGGAAAAAGAAAATGTCAAGTTTCTGAGCTGCAAGGCTGAGAAACAGATCTAGCATTCATAAATGAACAAATCAACAGTGGCCATCAAGTGGTTTGGTGAGGTCTTCTGGGACATAGCCTGGTGGCTTTTCCCCCCAGATGAGCACATACTCATCAGTTGGTGTGCTTTCCATATACTTGACACACGCTATGGTATTTCTCTAAAAGACATTAACGACATTGCATTTTCTGCCATTTGGCTTCTTGGTCCCAAACATAGATTTGATTACTAGCTTGGCAAAAGCAATCTGTCTGACATGCATTGACTCTACATCTGGCTAGTTAAGAAATGGACATTTGAGTAGTCATTTCTACAGTCACCGTACAATACCACTGCACAGCTCACCCAATCATTTCAGCTTCATTCATCATTCATACACAATGCTGTGCAATTGCTTTGGAGTATGAGGAGAAACTGGACAGAATATATGATTATTTATGGTCTTACCAGTGCTCTAGCCTGGCTGCTTATCTGTGAATGATGAGCACTACCCCGAATGGCTGACTCATTCATTTCACTCATTTTAACAGTCCATGAGAGGGACTGACCAGTAGAAAAGCACATAAACCTTTCAGATCATCAGGATGCCTTTATGGGAGTTCAATATTTTACTATTCTGCTCTTCTCAGTTTTAGTTTTTCTTCTCAGTGTCAGTTTCCACCACCAAACTTAACTGTGTTTATGCCTTACAGAATTTGTTGTTTATCCTCATGGTAGGTGAGGCAGGTAAGGTAAAGAATATTTTTATTTGATTGTTGAAGAAAGTAGCTTAGAAAGGTTAAATACTTATGGTAAATCCAACACAGTTAATGTAAGACCGAGCTGGAATCTGAAGCCAGATGCAATGGCTTATGAAAATATAATTCATGCATTAGTTCAAACTTTAAAACAGAGGTTCCTGCATTTGAGCGTACTATACTTAAGAATCATCTTAGACCCTGACCAGATATTGAACTAGGCGAACCTACTAATTCCTTTTTCCCAATACAGTTACGGTGAAACAACAAACAGAAACAAAGCAGGAAAAAAAAAAAAAAAGAGGAAAACATGGATCTAAGAATCTAACAAAATCCTGTGACAAACTTTTGGGGAAACCAAGGCGCTTGGATTGAGAGGTAGAGTAGAGATATAACAATAGGAAGATTGGTTGGATAACAGCTTTTAAATTACCTGAATTCAGCAGAAAATAGAAAAAGAAAGCTAGGAAACGTGGAGTACAGATGTAGAAGTGCCAAAAAAGAGATAATAGGAGTTACAATGAAAAAGAAAACGAATAAGGCAAGAAGAGACTATTTGAAGAAATAATGAAGATAAGTTTTGTTGAAAGACTTAAGACTGAAAGGCCTTAAAGAGACACAGGAAAGATAAGGAAAACCTTACAGCCAGACACAGTATTATGAAATTTCAAAATAGGAAAGAAAATCTGAAATTTTCTGAAATAACAGAAAACTCCTTAGAAGGAGGAGTTGCTAGGTCTACGAACATATGCATTTGTAGTATTAATTGATAGCCCATGTTATCCTCTGTAAGAATTGCACCAATTTACACTCCCACCGAGAAAGTATAAGAGATGCCTGTTTGCCTTCAGTCTAGCCAACACAGTGCGTTATCAGGCTGGAATTTTTGACATTTTGATAAGTGGTATTTCAGTATGTTTTAAATTTACAATGATCTCATTATGAGCGAAGTTTAACATATTTTCACATGTTTAGAAACCATTTGGTATGTATGTCATTTAATATAAACCGCCTGTTCATATCATTGACTCATTTTGCCATTGGATTTTGGCTTTCTATTTACGTTTTTTCCATTTTTCATTTATCTTTGCTTATGGGTAGAAATGTCTGATCTTTACATGAACAAACATTTGAATACTTTATCTTTTATAATTTATGAATTTTTGGTATTGCAAGAAGGACTATCTCATTTCAAGATTAGGATTCCTGGGGAGCATTTAAGAAAAAAAAACAAATTACTAAGCAGCTACCTTGGAATTTCTATGTATGTAATTCTGTTGTGGGGCCAAAAGTCTGCTTTAGTAATCCCTGCTCTAGCCTAACAAACTTTCATGTTAGCTAATCAGTAAGCAATTAATGGTGACAATCACCCAACTGTCACTTGAAACCACTCACCAAAGGTACAGCTCTGGTTATTAAAGGGAGAGAATCCCCAAGAAGTAATCACTGTAAGTACTTAAAGCATTCACAAAAGCATAATGTTAAAACCCATGGAACTTAAAAACGGAAACATGTGAATAGGGCTTCCTCTCACTACCCCATGGCAAAGATATTTCTTACCTCCATTGTAGGTAGGCACCACGCTTTCTAGATTCTAGGCCACCAAGCACAGATGATTTAAGGGTGCAGCTCAGGCCCGGCTGTGCAGAGGGAGGACAGAGACGGGCAGTTCTGGAAAGAAGTTTCTTCTTTCGTTGACCTCTATCATATGTTTCCTACATTCACAATTATTTCCCCTACCTTTATTCTATCAATTAGAGATTCACCAATTCATTTCATAGCAAGTGCTCTCTCTCATCACCTTTCCCCCACCACCACCATATTAGGTCTTTAAACATCAGCCCCTAGTAACTTACGATACAGTCACCTAGGGAGCTTTATAAAACTCCCAGCCTGGGCGGGCCTTAAGTCAATCGAGTCAAGTCAGAATCTCTGGAGGCGGGATCCAGCAGGTTTAGAACCAACAGGTTCTAAAGCCTCCACAGGTGATTCCAATATACAGCCAGGATTGAGAACAGCTGACACAGTTTGGGCCCTCCACCTAGTTAGTCAATTAACAATTCCGGCACAGCACAGAGGAAGCTTAAAGATGCATTAAGAATTTTGGAAAACCTTAAGAAGTGTTTTTGGAGAATTGCATGTTTTCGAGGATACTATTTCTCGAGAGGGTATTGCAGTAAAGAAATTGCTTTTTGGGGAGCAGCATGACAAATTTGGGAAAATTTGACATTTTGTTTTATTATTCCAAGAAGATATTCTGGAAGTTGCTCTCTCTTTATTTTTTTATCGTTATAAAGGAAAGAGTAAAAGTTACAAATTAGCTCCCTTTCTTACTATCTCTAATTCTTCCACTCCACTCTCCTCTGTCACCAAAATAGACATAACTTTTTGTTTCCCATAAAGACTATTTTCCAGAAATGAAATATCAGATATTCTGCAGCACACAAATTGAGTAGGAATTTTTTTTCCATCAGTCAAACGCATTTTTCTAATATTTAAAGACATTTGTCATTTAAAAGCAATTTCCCTCTCACTTCCTGCGTGCTTAAATGTGAATGAATAGGCTAATGTGTAATTTGTATATTATCTCTGCATACTGGCTGCTGATATTTATAGCTAACCTTTTGAACAATAACTGCTGTTTCCAAACCTAACAATCCCCTTTCTGTTTATCACAGTCTTTTCCATATCAGATGCATATGATCTGAAAATAGAACTTCCTTAATCCTAGCTATTTTCCCCCATTTTCTCAATTTTCTATTTTGCCATTAAGTTCTTTTCTGTGTTCTCCCGCAAAGTCATTTTGTTCATATTCCTACTCAGCAGTTCCAAACAAAGAATATATTTTAAATAAAATTTGTCTTCGCAGACTGAAAATGTAATTGTGTTAATGACAATATTACTTTGGTTATTACAGAACAAGGAAATAGATACTTCCTATATTGTGAGCCAAGTGTACGTTAAACCCATTAATTATATATATTTATTTTGGATCACAATAATAGATTTTTATTTAATGGGCATGTAATACATTTCTATATTGGAGGCTATGAGCATCATGATTTAAAATTAGAAGCTTGCCTATTTAATAAAAACCAACCTCTATTGATACCAAAAAGACATACCTTTAAATAGTTATGGTTGCAAAATAACTTGATATTTTATACCATAAAATGTTCATATTTTAAAAAATGTAGACAACTAAGCTGAAAAAACGTTAAAATAGACCTTATCAAATTAACCCCTTTTAAAACTTTTTTACTTATAAAAATATTTTTATAAACTCATTCTGATTAAAAGCTTTAAAAAGTTGAACTAGTACCAATGAAACAACAAAATGTTTCTTTTATTATCAAAGATAATTTGAAAATTTGGGGAAATTTTGATTTTCTGGTAATTAGCAAATAGAACATAATTTCTTCACTAAAAAGCAAAGTTACATAAATTCAAATGCTCGCTAATTTTAAGTGTCCTCAATGTTGAGAAAATTTGCTAATATTTTCAGAATGCTATTCCTACATTTATGTACACTATTTAAAGTATTTAGGTATAAGAAACTTCCTGCCCATTTCATCCTTTTGCTAATTATAGCAGTATGTGGCAAAAAATATTAAATTAATTATTACGAATCTTTTTCTAAGTTTTTTAAAACTTACTCAAATGTGTTTTCACCTTCTGGTTTTATATTGTATTTTCTGTGTCACTTTTCACATGATGAATGTCAGTTCTGTTTTAGCTTTAGTAGTGTGTGGCTCTGAGATAGCATTTAGGGTTAATTGGAATTTTCTGTCTGCTAACATTCTGAAAATTAAAGAATCAGTTTATCAACAAACCCATATTATTATTTCTGCTATTTCCTCAAATTAAGTCTGGAAGTCTGACTTTTATGAAAGTGATTGCAAAGTATAAAATGTTAAATACAATAATATTCTGAGACATAATTTTCTGTTTAATAAGAAAAGTATGGCATATTCAAATGTTTGATGGCACTTTTAAAAATAAATACAATGTGGCTACAAAAAATTAAATGAAAGAGTTTTATAATTAAATTACTCTACTACAAATGTGTTTTTCATCCTTGGTTTAATGTCTATGTCAATGACTGAGACAAAGGACCTACTGAATAAAGAGAATGGAGTGGGACAGGAATGAGTTGCACATTTTCCACTTACATTTTTACAAATATTTAACAAGAACCACACAATAAATTTGGAAAAATTTGTAAAAACTTAAACGTTGTAGTAGAGTATAAACTTAGTGCAAGTCAACCGTAGCTTTGGCAAAGTAATGAAATGATACATTAAACAATCCACTTTTTTTGCTATTTAAGTTACATTTCATGTATCCTATTTAATCTAGTCATTGCAATTTACATACATTTTAAAAGATACAGGCCAGGGCCCCTATATGGTATTCTATGTTTTATTAACAGTTATTAGGGAAAGGGAGGTTCCATGATGAACCACTGGATTAAAGAGATGTCTTCATGTTTTTAAAATGCTAATGATATCATGCTTCTGTAAAAGGATATAGTATATGTGTTTTTACGAAGTAATTGATCACAGAATACTTTTTTCATAATTAAATTGAGGAATAACTGGATTCTACAGTACACATTTGAGAAAATGCTGATATGGCCAATAACCAAGAATCAATATATTGGGATTCTTTATTCCCTGAGGAAAGGAATAACCAAGAACACATTTCTCAAGTCCTCATCTGACCCCCCTCATCACACTGGTCACTTTCTTCTGGTCTCTCTCTGTGATCTAAAAGTTGTCCTAGAGTTTGGTTTATATCAGATTAAAAGAAAAATGTATTTCTTGCCTTAAGAAACGTCTGAAGCAGACACAAGAACAGATCTGCTTACTACAAACTTAAAAATTTTTATGATGAAAGGTCAAAACTGCAATATGAGAATGTATGCAGACATTTGAAGGTGACATATCTATGCTTCGATGTTTTCCATTAATGCAAAAGCTTCTGCTTTGGGATGATGGTACAGAGATGAAGTTTGTTACTAAATATCTCATAGCTCCAGAGCTATATAGCTGGAAAATTTTTAGTCAGATTTTCTTTGGGAGCAGTAACACAGTAGAATGCCATCCTTAGTAATGTACAAAATGTACAAAATCAGGCCAACAGATACCAGATAACCTTTCACTTAGCAAAATACCTGTAGGAAATACAAAATATATGAAAGTGGATTCCAGGGCTATAGAGCACCCCCAAAAAAGTCGGCCAGTGTAATCACTCACCTGGTGATTGAATTCCCTGTTTCCACTCTATGGTTTGGTGCCCAGGGAGATGATGATTGCTTCTGCAGTGATAATGCCAAAGTAGAGGCTAAAAAGCCAACCAGAGGTGCAGTTAGATGTTGTGCAGGACACTAAATTAAATGACATTATGATCTCTCTGAGAGAGATGCACATGCCAGTAAGAGAAAGAAGCTTGAGATATCATTGGATGCCTACGGCCAAAGAAGACAAAAAAGCACACCCAAAATAAAGAAGGGCTGCCTCACTAAAGGGAACTGTAGGAAACAGGCTCCCTAAAGATGGGCTGTGGGTGGGACCTATGCAGAAGCCATGACAGTCTACCTCACCCCCAACCCTGTGACCAAAAAAATGAGATTTCAATTCCAAAGAGAGCCCAGGCCAACTTTCAATAATACTAATCGGGTAAGGACGTCTCTGTTCCTTTTTTTCTCTTCCTCTTCTGCTTGCTCTGACCTTGGTGGGATTAGACATCATGGTGTGGTACATGGTGGAGACACAAAGAAGTACAGATGAGAGCTGACAAAGTTGAGAATTCTTAACTTTGGGTGGAGATTAAAATTGGGATAGTTACATTGGCCAGGAGACATTTACTAACTAGAGAAATTTCCATTACCTGAAAGTGAATAAGAAAAATCATATTCACTCATGATTATGATCCTTTATTTATTCTTGTTCAATTTGTTTTCCCAATGAAGGCCCAGGGAAGTTGCAAGATCCCAGAGGTCTCTGCACACAGTAAGGTGTAGCAGCAAGAGGATGTACATGGTATATGCAGATGGAGGGACATCTGAACATGTCCTGTTCTTCAGAGAAAGGACCGGGAAGAATAAATCAGCAGCAGATGCTAGGATTGATAATAAATAAGCAAGGACCAGTTGCCCCCACTAACACCTTCCTAATGCTGGGAATTTATGCATAATTCAGAAAAAACAAAGAAGGGGGTAATTTGAAATTGACTGAAAAGGCATTGTGTTGACAGTTGACATTGTGCTGACAGCCTACAGTTAGTGGACTAAAAGTGAGTCTTTAGCCATCATCTTGAGAGAAATTAAGTTGAATAATAGAAAAATTAGGTTACGTTTTTGGGTCTCAATTTGAAGCCTGAGAAATTTTTACCCGTCACATTCAACATACCTAAGTGGAATCCACCTTTGAAACATTCAGTTTCTCTTTTGAATCCACTTTTGTTAGAATTGTTGTTTTCGAATTGTGGTTCTCCAGATTCAAAGTCTAAATTTCATAATCAGTCAAGCCCCATACCAAGCCTTGCTCATTCCTTTGTAGCTCTGATGAAAATCGTTTTCTTTTTATTCCTGTGGGCCCTTCTGGAATATGACCCATTTTCAATTTTCAAATCTTTATTACTGCAGTAACATCTGAAGTGGTCTCTGACTCCACCACACTCTGTTGTGCACACTTCTGACGACTCTTCTTCAACGTACACAATTTCAGAGGTGTAGAGCCCCTTTGGGATTATTAGGCATGTGGTCTCATAGTGACATTCTCCTACTCAAAGACTTCCAACAACTCCAGCTCCCAATGTCGCAATCAATGTCCTTACCCACCTTGGATTCCAGTGTTCCCTTATTTTCTAATCTATTTGTGCTCATCATCTCTCAGAAATGACTTTTCAATTCTGTCTTCCACTTTGCCCCTTACATTGTTTCTTCCCAACATATTCTCCTCGAATTTTTAATTAAAATTTTTGAGAAAACTGTAGATTTGCACTCAATCATACAAGAATAATACAGAGAGATCCCTTGGCAAGTTTTCCCCAGTGGTACCATTTTGCAGAATGACTGTACAATATCACAATCAGGATACTGACATTTCATACAATCCACTGATCTAATTCGGATTTTTGGAATTGTACTTGTATACCTAAGGAAGGGGGAATGTGTGTGTGTGTGTGTTTGTGTGTGTGTGTGTGTATTAAGTTCAACATAAATTAATCACCTGTGTAGGTTTATGTGTATACCAACACAGTCAAGATAGTGAACAGTTTCAGCATCACAAAAATCTCTCAAATTGCCCTTTTTATAGTCATATTCACCTCCTTCTTCAGTCCCCATCCCTAACCACTGGAAACCATTCATTTATCTCCTAAAATCTTGTCAAAATGTACTATATATGAAATTCCATAGCATGAAACCTTTTGGGATTGGCTTTTTCTGCTCTGCATAATTCCCTGGAGGTTCATCTAAGTTGTTGCATATATCAATAACAGCCATTTAACATCTGTTGACTGAGGATAACTTAATGATTCAATATGGATAATGCCCTGTTTTCGTTTCCAAAAATATTTGATTTGGATTACCTTTTGATATCAGTTTTTCAGAGTATTTCATACTTCTTGATTTCATGTGAATTAAGAAACTTAAGGAATACATTTTCTTTCATCACCATGAAATTTCAATACTCAAACACACAGGTTGGGGGAGGAAAACACTTCTGTGGGAAGGAGGATGACTTTTAGCTCCCACACAAAATCTTGGCTGAAACTCAGTGGGCTGATATGTACCTGTTAGCACACACAGGAGGCAGGGAAGATCTCAGATAAGAATCACAAAGTCCATCCTTATAAACCAAGATTCCAATCCTGGATAAACAGGAGAATCATTTGGTGAATTATTTAGAAACAGAAATTATGGGATTCCACAAAAGATAATAAAATCATAATTTTTGAGATTGGATCCACTAAATCTGGAACTGATATTCAAGCAAACTGAATGTTTCTAGTTAGCATCTAGCATCTGTTTTGATTGGATAGTGCTCAGGTCTTATCAGTTTTTAAATATTTTAAATAACGCCTCCAATTCCATCACATCTTACACATACCGAATTTAAAATATTATTTGATGCTGACTAAAACTGGTATTAAAAAATTTAAAAGGAATTTTGTTGCCTCTTATAGAGAGCAGAACACATAACATGAATTGTAAAGTCCCCTCCATAATCCATACAAACGACTCATGCCATAATGTTTCTAAAACACTAGCAACAGTATGATTTGTAGACAAAGCTTCAATATGTCTTTCTATTCTCTTTACTTTCATGTATTTACTCATAAACAAACATTTATGGAGAGCTTGTTTATACCAGCTCTCTTCAGTGTGATCTAATACAATTCTTTTGAGAAGTTTCAACAGGCATTTCTAGCTTTCCTCCAATAGCTTTTTGCTACTTTTTCTAAGTAACAGAACTTCCATTTATTTGGGGGTAGAGATGTGCCCAGCTAAAATCTCAATTTCTTAGATTTCCTTAAAGTGAGGATAGCTGTGTGACACCATTATGGTCAATTATAAGGAAATTGAAGGCCACTAGGCAGGAGATCTGGAAAAACTACTGTGTACAAATAAAATATTGACTATACTAATCTTGTATGTGCCTTTTTGCCTGTCACTTTTCCCCATTATTCTTTCTGTCAGTGCAAATGAGATAAATGGAGGCATGGCAGCCATCTTGTGATCACAGTTAGGCACTGTGGATAACAAAACAGGAAGCCAGAAAAAGCCTGGTTTCATGAATACCTCCACTAGATTGGATCTGAAAGCACCAGTCTCTTTGTTTGTTTTTGTTTGTTTGTCTGTTTGTTTTTTCTGTAAAATAAGCCACGTATTTGCTCGGGATTCAGTTATATGGAGTCAAATGCAATTATGAGTGATAGGAGAATCAAAACCACCCAAGTAAGATGAGTAACTTCTGCTTAAAACTAATGTGAGCTATTTGCTCAGTTTCCAGAAATTTAGTTTCTTAACCATTTAACGTAATTTAGTTTAATTTCTCAATGATTATCTTTCCTCAATTTTTGAGTATTACATCACTGCACACTTGTTTTTCATATTTCCACTCTATCCCATAGCTCGATGTGATCTACTTTTCTCCCTAGTTATCCTTTCATCCCACCTCTTTGGTTATAGACATTCAACCAGAAGCCCTAGGATAAAATTCTCCTGTATTTTATGGACCGAACATATCCATGTTTCCCTAGAAGATCACATCTTACCCTTTGGTAACCAGGATTGAGATATTACCCTCTGGTTATAATGAAGTATTTGCTATTCCACGATGATATCCCATTCTCCCATGCCCAGCTTCCTAGATAAGTTATTTCTTCTACTTATAATGACTGTTTACTCATCCCTTATCTACTTAGCCAATCTCTAGTCTTACTTTAAGTCTCCAAACAAGCTATCTTTCTTGTTAGAGCTAAGTGTTTTCTTTCTATGTTCTCAAGGCATTTCGTGTATATGTTTAATTTGGATTGCAATTAGTTGTCTCCCCACTATACCGTGAACATCTTTAGGACAAGAATAATGTCATGTCAATACTGGTGCTCCACACTCCCCATTTAGCACATAATAAGCACTCCATAAATATTTTCTAAATGAATGTTGACTCTCAGTTATCCACACCTTAAGAAAACCAAAATGCAGATTAAACCTTCGTAAAGTAATATCATTCCATACCACAAGAACGAAGCAGTAATTCTCTTTGCCTCTATAGAATTTTTAGTGGATTTCTAAACCTCCTTGGTAATAACTAACATCAAACTTTTCTTGAGGCGTGTATCCACCTTTGATATTTTGCACATAAATTTTAGCCAGAATCTATAAATGACTGCAAAAAGGTACAAACATATAACACATAATCCCTTCTGGCTATAGGAGAGGAAGGGGTATTTCTGATAAATAAATATCCACATTCCCTAATGTTTTCAATAACTACTCTAGGTATGCTAGTATGGACTTCTCCAGAAACAGACCCTGAAACAAGAATTTCAGTGCATGTACCCTTATTTACACACAGTCAATTTGGAGGTGCACCAGGAAACACTTGTCAGGGAGTGAGTAGATTGAAATGAGGCCAATAAAGGAGCATTATCCAGCAAGTCACCATATAGGCACCTTTGGCTCAGTCCTGCTGGGGGACTTCAGCACACATTGTGAAACCTGACCCCAAATTATGCCCTCAGTGGCAGGGAGGAAGCTGGAGTTTTTAGACTTCAGCTCCAATAAGCAGCGACTAAGTGTTGTTGCCAGAGAACATAAGCTTTCAGCATTTCTATTCTGATCAAACCTGGGCTGAGGGAAAACCCTTGGATAAAAGTTGCAGCTGTTTGCAGAAGGAAGGCTTAGGCATGAACTGGAAAAGAGTGCCGAGGGATATGGGTGGGGCAGTAACAGCATGTGCTTCATTAGGCAAGCTGGAATATAAATAAAATGACATTTTCCCTAATCCCATTCCATATGTCCCAAATGAGCAAAAGATATTTTTTCACATGATGTGATTTGAACTCTAGAGTAATATTTAAGTAAGGATTTTAAGTATTGAATTAGGATATTTAAGTAAAGGTTTAATAGAAGGAGTAAGGTTAGAGAAGGAGTAAGTATCCACTAAGGACACCATTTTCTGGAAAGTATATCCTTAGAGAAAGAGTTGAGAAGGTTTAGAATGAACAGGAAAAGGTGGTGTAGAGCCACTGTAAGATTCTTAAGTGGCTGCCATTATACACACAGATCTTTGTGGACTCAACATAGAACAAGGACTTAATGTAAATGTAACCAGAGTTTAGATACTTCCAGCTTGGGTGCAAACAGTGTTTTTCACTCCTTCTTTCCCAGCCCCATTACCAGATATATTCCATCGTGTACTCAACTCTTTAATACCCAGATTGGAGAAAGTCCTTTCCTCCTGATTCTAATGTTCATCAGAAACAAGTTCTGGAGTACATACCTCCCAGACCCAGGGTAACCATTCCTAGCTCCCACCCCCACCAGCAAGCAGGTGCCAGCTCTTTCCACTACAGTATTTTTTTTTTCCGGGAGGATTATTGCCATGTTCTATCCCTAGATCTTGATTAAAATCATTGGAATCCATATTTTTAAAAAATGTTTCTAATTTTGAATCTCAAAAAGAAGCTCTTGGTAACCTTAGACCACATTCCTTCCAGAATGCCTCTAAACTCACTCTGACCCACTCCCTCCTTAAGACAAACACATCAAAAAAAGAGGAGCTTTTACTAAATCATCGAGAGTGAAATGGGAGTGATCAACTTCCTGTACCCCTTTCTCCTGGAACATTTTTTGAAATGGTTATTTCCATTCTGATTTCTTGCTTTTCGAAATATGCCTCTATCAAATAGGAATTACTACTGTGTTTCTATCACCGGAGTGTTTAAGGCTGAGACAAGATAACACTTGTCAAGAATGCTCTAGAAGTGATTTATACATCAGAAGGGTTGAACCAAATGATCACTAATCTTCCTTTCTAATTTGGAGATTTTCATATTTCTATAAGAATCTTTCAACTTCTTAAAAATGTTTTTAATTAAATTTTTTTAATTTTCAATTTTAAAAATTTTCCTTGGAGAATATTCTCTGCCCTTAATTGTGTAAGCAATACTTTCATTAGGCCAAAATGTTATAGTTGTGGTAATGTGGTAAGTTCCTTATCACAACATTATTGTAAAACTAAGATATCTAAGGGGAAGTGGTACCTCATTGTCTGAGCTCATTATCTTAGTCCTGGCCTCAGCATTGGCCTAGAAAACGCTTGTGTGATTTTGCTGGGAGTTGGCAGATGGGCTGATAGGCAAATGCCCAGCTGCTTGTCATAATTCCGATAAAGGAAGCTTGGCCTGAACATTCACACAGCCAACTACTGACAGCAGGGACGGCAAAGCAGTGAGCGAGGCATCTGCCTTTTCTAACTGCCACATGCTGCAAGCAAGAAAGTAGAACCAAACGTTATACAACATGTTAACAAAATGCCTAGGTGAAATATATCAAAGACATTAAATTAATTATAGCACACATGCCTTAAAGTTAAAGAAATAGCAGAGAGAGATTCAAATCCAAAAGTTAGTTGTTTTAGAAACAATGAGCTATGGTGGTTTTATTGAATTTAATCCATTTTGTTTCCATTCTAAGTATGCATAGACTTGGCTTTCATGTGGCTAACTAATGCCAAGCTTATTCCTTTTTATTCTTTTTTTTTTTTTTTGAGAGACAGTGTATAAGTCCATTTTCACATTGCTATGAAGATATTACCTGAGACTGGGTAATTTATAAAGGAAAGAGGTTTAATTGACTCGCAGTTCTGTATGGCTTGGAAGGCCTCAGGAAACTTACAATCACGGCAGAAGGTAAAGCGGAAGCAGGCACCTTCTTTACAAGGCAGCAGGAGAGAGAGAGTGAAAGAGGAAGCGCCACTTTTAAAACTATCAGATATCTTGAGAACTCACTCACTATCACCAGAACAGCATGGGGGAAACCACCCTCGTGATCTAATCACCTCCTACCAGGTCCCTTCCTCAACTTATGGGGATTACAATTTGGATTACAATTCAAGATGAGATTTGGGTGGGAACAGAGAGCCAAACCAAATTAGAGTTTCACTCTGTTGTTTAGACTGGAGTGTAATGGCACCATCATAGCTCGGTGCAACCTTGAATTCCTGGGCTCAAGTAATCTGCCTCAGCCTCCTGTAGCTAAGACTACAGATATGCCACCATGGCTGGCTAATTTTTTTATTTTTATTTTTGGTGGAGATGGAATCTTGCTGTGTTGCCTAGGCTGTCCTTAAACTCCTAGCTTCAAGCCTTGGCCTCCCAAAGCACTGGGATTACAGGTGTGAGCCACCACACTTGGTCCTATTTCTGAATCTTAAGAAAGAAATTCAAATCATTCAGCATTTATGCATGTTGTATAAAGTTTGTTAGAAAAGCTGTAATTTGTGTCTAAATAATACCAAAGGCTCCTGATACTGGACTCTGGTCTTGATCTCCAAAACATATGAATTTTAGTCATGTATAAACATTGCTTTGTCTAGAATTTTTGAAAATTGTGCTGCTGATTTTAGGAGCTTACAATTATTTTTCCCTTATGTATATCCCATTCAAAATTTACTCGGCATCTAGTCTTCATGCAATTAATATAATTCAATATTACAACATTGAGTATGGGCTGTCTGTTCCATTTCACTAAGTAATACAACATTATATTTAAAAGAAAGATTTGGCAAGGCATGGTGGCTCATGCCTGTAATAGCAGCACTTTGGGAGGCCGAGGCGGGTGGATCACGAGGTCAGGAATTCAAGACCAGCCTGGCCAACATAGCAAAACCCCGTCTCTACTAATAATACAAAAATTAGCAGGACGTGGTAGTGGGTGCCTGCTACTTGGGAGGCTGAGGCAGGAGAATCGTTCGAACCTAGGAGCAGAAGTTGCAGTGAGCTGAGATTGCTACACTGCACTCCAGCCTGGGCAAGAGCCCCACTCTGTCTCACAAAAAAAAAAAAAAAAAAGGAGAAAGATTTAACAAAATACATAAGAATATTTGTAAAAACCTCAATATTCCAGAAAATTGTGCCATAAATTCATCTGCAATTCAGTTCTTTTGTAGAATAATAGTGCCTAGCCTCAGTAACTGCTAAGAAAACAGTCTCTTTATGTAAAAATATGATTGAAGTTTGTTTTGAAACATTTAAATAAAGCTTTTATTGAGCTCATGGCCACTTAAATGTATTTCCAGGAAATATAATTAAAGTAGTGACTGTCCATCAGAATGACAAAATTAGAAAAGCAAAACTATGCAGAAACATTTAACCCCTAAATTGCCTCAAAAAAAGAGAGGAAAAGCCCTGATTTGGAAAATCCCTTCTTCTGGGGCTTTTTACTTTGTACAGGTTAACCTTTTGTTATTGGACTTGGGAGACAAAATGATGTTACCATTGTGGCTGGATTCAAAATGAACCACTCAATAAATACCTGACACAGAGAATGACTAAGATTTTCTTTGCTGGGAACCTATCTCTTCTTTCCTTTTCTTTTCTTTTCTTTACTTTTTTTTTGTAGAGATGAGGTCTCCCTGTGTTGTCCAGGCTGGTCTCAATCGCCTAGGCTCAAGTCATCCTTCCACCTCAAAGTCCCAAAATACTGGGATGACCTCTCCCTTCTTATATTGAGAGCATCTACTTTGTTTTACCCTTCACTCCTCCACTTTACTCCAAATACACACTTCTCCCAGGGCTGCCACCACCATTACCTTGTCCTAGCCCCATGGGCACAAAACTCTAGCTCAATCAGTTATAATCCTTTCCTGATGTTTTAAAAATTGGAACCAAGAAAAGCAATTTTCTTTTCCCATGGTGGGAAATCTAGGATGATGTGAGTTCCAGTCTGTGGGTAGCCATGACTTCATGTGTAGAAAAGGCTGCTGAAGAGATTTGAACACCAAACACAGAAAGTGGCAAAGAGAGACAGAAACAGGCAGTCCATGTGACATTCAGTCCTGGACTTCTATTGTCGCAGAAATCCTGCTTTTAGTGCTATTTATTTGGCTTCCTGATAGAAATTATTCATTTTGGGTCAAGCTACTTTAAGTCAGTTTGCTATTAGGTACAATCAACAAGTTCTGAGCAATGTTCTTTATACAAAAGATGGATGGATGGATGGATGGATGGATGGATGGATGGATGGATGGATGGATGGATGGATGGATTGCAGCATGCCACAGCTTTGTCAGAGAAAATAAACATGTATCCCAAAATATGTGCTATAGTCAAGCTTTTATGTACCTTACAATTTGTGACCCACACAGTTGCTACATCCACTACTGCAATTTACATTTGTATCCCAGTAATCATCTTCCCATCTATATTCACTTTTGTTTCAAAAAAATAGCCTGAACTTAACTTACACAGTGATTTTCATGTCCTGGCTTCGGTTCATGTAAACAGAATAGGAAGTATGGAGCTACAAACAAACGAAGAAAAAAACAAAAACAAAACAAAAAACTCTGTGTTGTAAAATCTTTCATAAGTCAAAACATTCTGCTGATCTTCTCTTAAGCTTGCCTAAACTAGCAGGATTACTAATGTTTCAAAACAGGTGGTCTGCTGTAACACGTGGGATTCCCTAAAAATAACCATAGAATTCTCAGGGGTTTCCGAGGTAATGAACTGAGACTTTGGGCTGTCAGTGGTAGAGAAGGAACCCAATCTCAGCTTTCTATGATATTGATGACTGCCTCCCCGAGGCAAGAAGAGCTATACTTCCTGGTGAGTCCTAAACACTTACAGTACCAGGCAGCTGCCTGTCCCAGAAAGTGCCTACCAATAGCCAGCACCTAAACCCTGCCTTTTTGGTATTCAAGTGGACTATAGATTCCCCCATCCTGACCGGGTTGCTTTTACACTTGCCCTTTAAGAAGAGCAAGGTACAGAGGGGCGGCATCTCCTCCCTGCAGCACATGCTCATGGCCAGTCCAGCCCAGCACCTTGTCCTCAATAGCCTTTCTCTGGGGACAGTAAAAGATGGATTGTTGCCTGTCCTTTCTTTTTCTTGATCCATGTTTGTCGATTTAAAAAGCTTGTTCCTTCACAGACACGGTATGACATTGTTGAATTCATCTCAAGCCTTGTTGCACTACAAATGACAACTGAAAAAAGATCACCTTGCTCTGCGTGTCATATGGTACAGTGACAGAGCCCTTGACAGGCGTCAGTGTTGATTCTTCTTATTCACTATCTTCTCTGAACTACATGCACAAAATCAAGTTAGCCTAGCTGATTTTTATGCCTGAATTTGAGCAGAGAGAACTCAAGAACTATGTAATAGCTAAGCTATGTAAATACGGTCTGAACACATCTGCCATCTCTTGGCAAAATCGAGTACCTGCTCTGATGAATACAATTCAGCAAATGTATATTCCTGCTTTGCCATGCAGCATAACGTCCTGGACATTAGGGGAGTAGAACATGAGCAACATTTTCTACCTTCTAGACATTTTCTACCTTCTAGAGTATCTTTTACCTGTGAAGTCCTTTGTATGATTACAGATCTTATATTCTTACAGCAGCTCACTAGGTTAATGGCTTCAACACTTTTTCACATCTGGAAGACTACACCCTGGCCCTTTCCAGAGAGTTAATGGTTCTGTATCTAGAGTAAAGCATAAACCTACCAGCTCAGTAATTGCCTAATGGGCCCTGCTTGGTTACCTGAAAAAGGGACAAAGAATTATGTTCAGAGATACTAAACGCTAGAAGAACCTGAAACTTAATGTGAGCTAAGTCTGCAGAGAGCACCCAAGCCCAAATTCCTTCAAGTCAGTCTTTAAAATTAAATGTGAAACATGGAAGCAGAAATGGATGACAAAGCAGCACTGACACCCAGTGGGGGTGGTAGAAGGGAGGTACCAGGGAGCAAGAGCTAGAACAGAGAGAGGGATCTAGGACAACGACTGCACACAGAGAAGCTTTTATTTCCCAGAGGACTTGGGGGTACATGAGTCAGACTGGTTTAAAAGTTCAAGGCCAGAGCAGACAGCAGTAAATGAAAAAAGTTATTATTCTTGCATTTATATAGTACCTAAATTATTAAATTTCCTTGAGGCTCATTCCAGTACTGTTGAAAACACCAACAGGCATCTTTTGTTTCATCACCTTGAAGAGTCCAGAAGCTGCAGCACAAAGCTTTTTCAAAAAAATCTTTCAAGCAACATAAATGAAAGCTCTAAAGCAAACATCATTGCTGAATGACAAGATAAAATAGTTATTTCTGAAGTGGAACGCGGAAGCTAACGTATAGCATTTCAAATTTCAAAATGATAAAACAATTTTCTGATAAAAGTTTTACAAAATATTTTTTTTTTTCAGCACAGTGACCTTCTGTGCCCCTGGCCAAAGTGCAATCATTTACACATTCTTTGTAAAAGCCATTCCATGAAATGTTTTGAACTAATGTCAGCTTATTAGTTCCTACTTCGGGAAAAATTTTCCAGGCTCTGTTTTTCACATATTTTATCTGACATTTACTCTCTCTCTCTCTCTAGGTGTCAATCTTCTATTAGCTTTAAAATTAGAGTTTATAAGTTTAAAAAACCTACAATAGCTGAAGCTAGTGTGAATAGAAAAAAAAAAATCTCCAACTATGAAAGAAAAGAGCTACAGCAAGACTCATTTTAACAAGTCACAATTTGCACATGTATTCAGCAAGTGTGTGTTGGACTCTTACTCACTGCCAGACACAGTTCAGGAGCCTAGGAATATCAGGGGACAAAACATGTGGCAGAGATAATTGATAACATGGGCAATTAACAATAAATATATAATCGTGGTAAGTGGTTTACCATAATATACATAATAACATAAAGTAATATAATATATAAAAATGTAAAGTAATAATGTAAGGCATAAAATAATGGTAAACACAATGAAGAAAAAATCAAGAAGGCTAAGGGGGATGGAAATGATGATGAAAACGCCATTTTAAATGCCGAATATCTGAAAGGCAAATACAGAGAGCCAGTATGTGTAAATGTTAAGGGTTGAAGATCTGAAGGCAAACACATCTGGATTTTAAATTCTAACTTGATAATTCATTAGCATCATGTCTTCAAGCAGATTGTCTCCCTAAACTTCAGTGTCCTAATCTGTAAAGTGGGGATAAGGCAGCCTACTTCAAAGGGCTTGTGTGAGCACTTAGCTCAAGGCTGGGCATGCAACAATGCTCCAGAAATGTTTATTCGTATTATCTGAGTGTGATTTGTAGGAAGGAAAGAAAGGGAGACAGAGATTGAAAGACAGAGGGAGAGAACGTATATGTGTTGTGCATCTCTACTAAAATAAAAAAGCCTTTTCACCTGTCATGGCACCATGTTTATGTCTTTGGCTCCAACAAATAAACTTATTAGCAGCAAACTGCCCAGATCTTATCTGACGTCTCTCTGCATTTTCCCAGTGGTCAGAGGACCCACATTGGTTTTTGTTAACTTATTTTCCTTGGAGTGTTCTTCAGTCATTTTTACTGGCTGTCTCTACTCCAGCAAAATGAAGTCTGTGGAACTGCCAGAGGCTTTTGTTGCCATTTTATTTCCCTATATCATCTCCAGTATGTGAACATTTTTCCTACCAATTTTCTCATCTATCTTCCAACCCAAAGTAATACTACATCATAGAGCCATGGGGAATCGTTATAACATGATATCAAAAGAAATAAACTGGTTTACATATAAAAAGACTGCTCCACATATTTAAAAAGAAAGAAAGAAAGAAAAAAAATCCCCAGACTGGATTCTTCACAGTATTGCCTACAGGTAACAGATGTGACCTTTCTGAAATGATGGCACTTTTTTTTTCTTTCTTTCTTTCTTTCTGCTTTTACAGACAAGGACATCTGATAATGATGGCAGATTACAGTCAACACCATCCCTGCCATGACTTTGCCTGGCTTCACCAGCACTTCAGCACCACATTACCCAGGTCTATTACTCAACTTGATTGCATACTCCTCAAATCCCTACTCACACAGGCTGGTTACCTGGGGGATCATCCAGAAAACTACTGTATCACATAAATGAGAGCGACAAAGGGACTAAGGCTGAGGCATAATTGGTTGCAGAACTAGAACTAAAAATCAAGTTTCGTGATTCCCAGTTCATCTAGCGCCATTCATTTTACACTCTGACTCTCTGCTCTGAGTGAATACAGCAAACTTATCCCACAAAACTAACAAGCAAGAATATATTAACAGAGAAGGGGTTGATTTTTGCGCAGAGTGCAGATTTTTCTACAAGCCAGTTGCAAATGCCATCAACACAGGCCATTATGTAGCTATAATATTATTTAAAATTATTCTACTTTCATACAAAATGTGTAGCAATACTAAATAGTAGACTTCACATTTGGGTCAATTTAACAGATAATGATATCATATTTACTGAGTAATAACACCAAAGACTAAACAAATTTTGTGAAAACTGAAGCCCTCGCAAAGAAATTGGAATGCATCACTATGCTTTCAGTAATTGTATCGCTCCAAAATAAATCACTTGTGGGTTGAGGTTTTATATAGAATCCATCTGGTGCTTGAACCCACAATGGCCTTTCTTTTATATTTACTCGCAATTGTATAAATTGCTATATATCTGTATCTATCAAGAGAACCCGTTATGCATTCCTGATGATCATTTTAGTAGAATAAACATATACAGGAGGCATCAATCATCACAAATAAAGACAAATCAAAAATTCAAACTCCTTGTGTCTCCACACACATACGATTATGGACAAAATTCATTTAGTTAAATATTGGCTTGAAAAATACAGGTTAAAATAGTCATTTTTATTCATTTTGAAATAACGAGTAGTCTTTATTAAGTTGAAGCATATTTAAATAAATGCTGTCCTTATACCCAGGAAAGAGGGACCTCTGCCCTAGGTCTTGCCCTTCAAGTGGTCCTGCATAATATAAACACAAGCAAAAAATAAACACATTGAAGAACACCTGGGTGCCACAGTCACTCCGGATCACTCATTGCTACTATAGCACAGCCTATAACTCTGAACACCTGTTCTAATAACTAACACCATTCAGGCCTCTGAAATAAAATTATCCACATCCCTTGCCTTGTATTGTAGAAACAAAAGACAACTGCATTGTGAGGGTTGTGAAGGTTTGTGAGCTGTGCCACTGGACACTGCCTCAGAGAAGAAGAGCATGTGGGCAGTGAACGTGTTTAGGTAAAAAGACAAATCAATCAGAACTACTTAGATCCTTCCCCCTCAATGCAATAGAGGCTTACATAACAAAGGGCAGAGGGTCCACTTCCAGGACTATCTCCTAAAGCAAAAATCCAGATTACGTTTTTTCAAAAAAATAAGTACAAGGGGCCGGGCACGGTGACTCACGCCTGTAATCCCAACACTTTGGGAGGCTGAGGCAGGCAGATCACGAGGTCAGGAGATCGAGACAATCCTGGCTAACACGGTGAAACCTCGTCTCTACTAAAAAATACAAAAATATTAGCTGGGCGTGGTGGAGGGCTCCTGTAGTCCCAGCTACTCGGGAGGCTGAGGAAGGAGAATGGCGTAAACCTGGGAGGCAGAGCTTGCAGTGAGCCGAGATCGCGCTACTGCACTCCAGTCTGGGCGACTGAGCAAGACTCCGTAGATTTTCAACAACAAAGGAATGGTTAAATATAATTATGCACCCATATGGTAGGATATTGTGACCAGATATTTAAAAATTATATTTTTACAGAATATTTATTGACTTAGGAAAATATTCAAAGGGACAAAACAGGATATAAAAACTGTGTTACATTTGCTCTAACATTTTTTAAAGATATTTATAAGCCTGGGCAAGATGGTGAAAACTTGTCTCTACCAAAAAAAAAAAAAAAAGAAAAAAAAGGCTGAGGGTGGTGGCATGCGCCTATAGTCCCAGCTACTCCAGAGGCTGAGGTGGAGTTTGCAGGGAGCTGAGAAAAAGCTACTGCACTCCAGCCTGGGCAACAGAGCTAACCCTATCTCAAGAAAAAAAAAAAAAAAAATTCAAAGTATTTATAGGCCATGCTCAGTGGCTCATGCCTGTTATCTCAGCACTTTGGGAGGCTAAGGCAGTAGGATTACTTGAAGCCAGGAGTTCAAGACCAGCCTAGGCAACAAAGCAAGACCCTATCTGTACCAAAAATAAAATTAATTTAATAAATAAATAAAAAGTATATCTGAAAGAAAATACATCAAAAATGTACATAATATTTGTATCAGTTTGAATGAGTCAAGGTCAGTCATTAGTACTCAGTTAACAACTACTTAAAACAGAAGGGTATTTACTGTTAATTTAACAAAAAGTCTGGAGGTAGGCAGTACTAGTATTAGTTCAACAGCGCAACTCTATCAATGATCAAAGTTCTGTTTAGTCTTTCATTATGTTGCTCTTAACATAGTTTTTGTTGCCTCGTGATTGCAAAATGGCTGCCACAGTTCCAAGTCTCACATACTCACATGGCTGTATTCAAACAAGAAAGTAGAATGGAGGTCAGCAAATGAAGTTTTCCCCTAAAATACGACCTTGTTATTGAAGAGCAAAATCATGCCAGAAACATCAGAAGACTTCTGAATCTCACAGGCAGAAGTGGGTCACATGCTTAAACATGGGAAGAATAATGGCATGGCTTATGATTGTTTTAGACTAATCATGATTCATTTCCTAGGGCTGGGCATTTTGTCACTTAAAATCTGGTTGTTTTACAGGAGAGAAAAATGGAAATGACCACTGGGTAGGTTACTAACAATATCTCTTCTAAAGAATTATTACTAAACAGTAGAATTATAACTGATTTTTATTTTTTTCTCTTTCTATATACATTTCCAAATTTTCTACAATGAGCATGAATTACTTTACAATAAAACGATTAATTTTTCTTAAAGAAAATGTCTCCAAATATGTTAAGGCTCCCAAAGAATTCCTTCAACCTGATGGCAAATGCATAAATTAACTGGCCCAAAAGACATTCCCTCAAGGGTCATGAAAACATAATCCAATAAATTTGCAAAAAACTATTATGGCTGCACCACTGGTTATGACCTCAAGTCAGAATAACCTGTTCAACATGATTTAGGTTATAGCTTGGAGAAATGTCTTGCTAAATTTAAGGAATAATAAAGAGGACGGAATAAATCTGAGGCTAAGCCTACTCAGGCAAGACCAGTGTTTACACCAACAGAGGCCCTAGTTCATGTAAATTACTTCTCACCCAACTGCTTAGTCTCTTCTTCTTTAGTGTCTGATATCTCTGGATTCCAGATTTCCCAGACAGTGTAGCTAATTTTTATGTCTAATAAATATTTTAAAATATAGTCCAAAGGAAAAAATAGAAAGGGAAAATCTTGGGACAGAATTTCACAGCAATTTTAAAGCAGATGTTCAAATTCTGACCCCACAATCTTCACTCTCTCTGGAAAAATGAATTTGTTATTATGATGAGCAAGGGGAATACAAAGGCAATTAACAGCTAATTTTGAAAAGATTCATTTAAATTTCTCATTGTAATGTCAAATCAGAAATATGATAGTATTTATATTTTTTAATGTACCACAGCATACATAGAAATTAGCATACATATTCTACCAGCATTAATATTTACGTGTTCCTTAAATTCATCGGCCTGTTACTGCTGAATAGAAATTGTCAGTCATGGCCGGTGTGGTGGCTCACACCTGTAATCCCAGCACTTTGGGAGGTTGAGGTGAGCGGATCACCTGAGGTCAGGAGTTCAAGACCAGCCTAGCCAAAATGGTAAAACCCTGTCTCTACTAAAAATACAAAAATTAGCCAGGTATGATGGCATGTGCCTGTAATCCCAGCTACTTGGAAGGCTGAGGCAGGAGAATCTCTTGCACCCAGGAGGCGGAGGTTGCAGTGAGCTGAGATCCTGCCATTGCACTCCAGCCTGGGTGTTGCAGCAAGACTATGTCTAAAAAAAAAAAAAAAAATTCAATCATAAATGTAATGAAAAACCAAAACAAACTAAATCAGTCTAGATTTTAGAAAGACACTTTATCACAACAGACTATTCTTTCAAAAAGATTTTTAGTATGAAAATGATTCATATTAGCAAGTAGTGTTCAATCACTATTTACACTAGAAAATAAATGATGTATATAATTAATTTTAAAATATATGAAAAGATATTTATCAAATTGTTTACAGTGATTATCTCTGGGAAAAAGAGTGAAGTAAAGAGCAACGAACTTTATATATTGCTATACTGTGAGTTTGCACAATAAGTATATATTCATGTATTACTTATGCAATTGAAGGTGAGTAACGGGTGGGGGGAGGGTGGAGGGATAGCATTAGGAGATCTACCTAATGTAAATGACGAGTTAATGGGTGTAGCACACCAACATGGCACATGTATACATATGTAACAAACCTACACGTTGTGCACATGTACCCTAGAACATAAAGTATAATTAAAAAAAAATAAGAAAGTGAGTAACTTTAAGGAGAGTAGGTGTTGAATGTGGTTTTATTTCGTTTTCTATAGTAACCTAGCATGTATTTCATGCCATGCTATTCAAATTGTTTTAGGTGATAGTGTGCCAGAGAGCTCTCTAAGACCAAAAAAAAAAAAAAAAAAAAAAAATGGTAGATTTACTCTACAGTTAATAGTTTAAAGCCTTATTTTTGTGTTAAAGCAAACCTTAAAATATTGTAAGTAAATGAGATACAAAATTTGCACAAATTAATGAGGTGAAACATGCGGCCTCAACCAATATCATATTTGCTGTGAGCCACTTCAGGGCTGTAGTTCACTGGGAAACTTGAGAAGTACTGAGACTTCAAGCCTCTCTGTTTTAAGGGCTACTGGTGAAGTTTGGAGAAGCTGCTGACTTTACCAAGTTACAAACCGTTCATATCTCTTGTTAAAGATACGTTATTCTCACTTGGGGAGGCCGAGATGGATGGATCACCTGAGGTCGGGAGTTCAAGACCAGCCTGGCCAACATGGTGAAACCCCATTTCTACTAAAAATACAAAAAACTAGCCAGGCATAGTAGTGGGTGCCTGTAATCCCAGCTACTCCAGAGGCTGAGGCAGGAGAATCATTTGAACCCGGGAGGCAGAGGTTGCAGTGAGCCAAGGCTGTACCACTGCACTCCAGCCTGAGCTACGAGAGCAAAACTCCGTCTCAAAAAAAAAAAAAAGATATGTTATTATGATACTTGTTAAAATAATAAGAAACACTTTATTTAAGACTATTACAGTAGGTGAGAGATATTGAGCTCAAATCTAAATGTAGCAAAGAGCTGAAATTTTATAGCCAGAGTGAGGGGGTAAGTAGAAAATTACTAAAGGAGAAGTGAAAAGAGGCATTGACATTCAACTGACTTATTCTTAGCAGGATTCTTATTAAAGATTGGGTAATGACTTAGATGTCAATGGTAAGGGATGAGGAATCTGATATATATCAAGGGTAGGGGATTGTTTCTTAACTGACTTATCAGGATTCCTGCTAAGAGTGAGTCAAGGTCAAAGCCTAGTTGAGAAGATGGCTAACAATTGGTCAATGAGGGCACTTTTGTCACCATGAACTCTGTTTTTTTATTTTGCTCTGCTCTTTTCTTTTAACCAATAGCATCTACCCCTAAAAATTCTTTTTCTGGCTAATTGACAAAACCAGTATGTGGTGGAAAGAGTAATAATGATAAGGTACGGTAAAGTTTACCAGTTTTCCAGACTTTGGAAGATTTTCTAACAGTTTAAACAGAAGAAAATAATGTAGTTCTCTGATTTCTAAAATATTTTTAAGAAAAAAAAAGTATGTTCCCTATGAAATGTCAAAAATGAAATGATTGTCCTCACATCTGTCAGAAAATTGTACCAATTTTGATCTTAGTTTATCCACTTCCTGCCCAAACAGAAAGCATGAAATAGTGTTTCTGCTAAAAATGGTGGAGCTTTGCTTTAATCTGTCTCCTCTCAATTTTAAAAACAAATTCCTAGGAGCCAAAGAAAACATATCATTTTGAAAATGTAGTTTATTTTTCAAAAATGTTATTATTTCCTTCATCACACAGTATGAGGTTTCATGTGGTAGCCCATGTAATTTTTACAGCTAAACGTGTGGTCTGAGGACAAAATAGTCATGGTCCATAGAAAGCTTGGAAATTTAACATGATGGCATCTGCTGCTTCAGTTAAATGGGCTGATACTGATTTTCTCATCTCTCTGGGGAAGTGTATGAAAGAATCTCCATGATTGAAGTATCTTGGGGCACTATTCTTCACAGGAACAAAGTGAAAAGAAACAAGTAGTTCATATAACGTTTACTAGCTTTAAAAATATTTGGTGTTAAATTCTGATTGCTAATTTGCCTTCATACTTATATTTAGTTATGGAAGGGTTCATTTCTCTCTTTATGCACCTTGGCTTCTGGCTGTAAGTAAGGCGGATACC
>NW_012105364.1:13897715-13898415 GCF_000951045.1 Mandrillus leucophaeus
AAAAAAAAAAAAAAAAAATTCAATCATAAATGTAATGAAAAACCAAAACAAACTAAATCAGTCTAGATTTTAGAAAGACACTTTATCACAACAGACTATTCTTTCAAAAAGATTTTTAGTATGAAAATGATTCATATTAGCAAGTAGTGTTCAATCACTATTTACACTAGAAAATAAATGATGTATATAATTAATTTTAAAATATATGAAAAGATATTTATCAAATTGTTTACAGTGATTATCTCTGGGAAAAAGAGTGAAGTAAAGAGCAACGAACTTTATATATTGCTATACTGTGAGTTTGCACAATAAGTATATATTCATGTATTACTTATGCAATTGAAGGTGAGTAACGGGTGGGGGGAGGGTGGAGGGATAGCATTAGGAGATCTACCTAATGTAAATGACGAGTTAATGGGTGTAGCACACCAACATGGCACATGTATACATATGTAACAAACCTACACGTTGTGCACATGTACCCTAGAACATAAAGTATAATTAAAAAAAAATAAGAAAGTGAGTAACTTTAAGGAGAGTAGGTGTTGAATGTGGTTTTATTTCGTTTTCTATAGTAACCTAGCATGTATTTCATGCCATGCTATTCAAATTGTTTTAGGTGGTAGTGTGCCAGAGAGCTCTCTAAGACCAAAAAAAAAAAAAAAAAAAAAAAAATGGTAGATTTACTCTACAGTTAATA
>NW_012105364.1:13900183-13918331 GCF_000951045.1 Mandrillus leucophaeus
ATACTTATATTTAGTTATGGAAGGGTTCATTTCTCTCTTTATGCACCTTGGCTTCTGGCTGTAAGTAAGGCGGATACCATTTTTTTTTTTTTTTTGTCTTGGAAAAGATGTTGGGATTTGAGGTTGGGCCAAGAAAAGCTAAAGAGGCTAGGAAGCACTTACAGATGGAGATAATTAGCATATTAAAAATAGGCCAGCCAGACTTTTTTTTTTTTTTTTTAAATCAGGAAGTAGAGGGGTAAATGCTCTTTCTGGCAAGACTATAGAAGCTGTGCGGACAGAGGAAATGTGATTCAAACTCTGGTATGAGAATGGTATTTTACTTGAACCAGGTTTCAAAAGACTAGAGCAGGGGTTCCTTTTACTGGAAACCATGGAGTTGGCGGGCTTTTTAGGGGCCTCCCTTGAAATTCTGCTCCAAGAGTACTGTTTTGAATTTTGTTTGAAAGTCTTAGAATGGGAAAAGCTTGGTTTCAGAAGATACAGGATAAACATCGTGAACTCAATTGCTTTCTAATGCATGGTAGAGGAAGTGGCATTTCTGATACTACCTCCATTCAAGGGGGATTATAGAAGGAGGCAGTAGGTGGGAACCAAGGCCCTAGAACAAAACCAGTCTGGCTTCATGAGCTATTTTGCCAATCCTAAAGCAAAGGTCCAAGGCTGGTCTGGGATTCAGGTTCTATCAATGGGGTATGCTTAATTGCCAGATAATTTACTGTGGTTTCCGCCCTTTGGATCATATATTCCACTCATTCTCTGAAGTCTACTGTCATTTAGAAGAGATTTTAGGGATATCTGGCCTAGAGCAGTACTTCTCACTGGGTGATTGGACACTGATGGTTGAATGCAGAATTATCTATTGGGCCAGGGAACTTACAATATTTAACAATTAACAATTTTTCAATTTCCATGGTCTTCAGCAAATATGCCTAGCCATCACCTGCTGACTATACTTACCATGGATTTTATAAATTCAAAATGTTAGTAACTACTATAGTGTAAAGTTTCTTTTTTTCTTCTGCAGGTAATTATATAGTATAAAAATGTAGGAAGGGATTACTGAATTTCTAAAAAGAGTTCAAAAATAGCAAGGAAATGCATTAGCCTGGGATGATTTCACTGCTGACCTACCTAGAAAAAGAGGTTCGACCAAAGGACTCTTGTCATCCCTTCAGTGGCTCTATCTTTAAATACCAAGGCTCTCCTTCTGCTGGGTTTTGGGTTTGTCACCAGGTGGAAGATTTCAAATAACAGATTTTCTCCCTCTCTCTACCCCAATTCACATTAAAGAGAAATAGTTTCCTTCTTTCTTTGTTCATCAGTCAACAGTTTTCAAATATCCTAAAGTTATACATATTTTTAAATTGACTATTCATAGAGTGGTAATTCTCCCTAACTCAAGGTTTGCACTTCTGGGAGGAGTATTGACTCATTTACAGGAGGTATGGGATTGTTTTTAAATAACAGGAGCAGGGGAGATACTCCCGGGACCCAGGAGATCTGCTTGGTTACCTCCTGATACTTGCCTTCTCTATTGCAATTTTTTACGGACATGTGCAGTAACCCTAATCTGAGAAGAGTATAATTATGAAAGACTCAAATGAAGCTTTTGGTCACACCACCAGGTAAGTTTCTCAGATCTGCTGAGGTGATAGCTCAGGGTAGCAGGCAGGGAATTTAGAATGATTAGGGAATGAGAGAGAAGATGAACACCAGTTACTGCTCTGAGACAAACTTCATCAATAGATGGTGTAGTGCATCTCACTAACTTCCCTCTTCTTGGTCTCCTGTCAGAAACAGGCCCATAGGAAACATGGGGGACCTGTTTGCCAAAGCTGTGTGGAGAGGTAGTTCCCGGTAGAACAAGATGTGGACTGCAGCAGCCAAGGAAATGAGTGACTCGGATCTCCTTAAAGAAAATCTGTTGCAGTGAGCATAGTTGACTGACAGCCCAGATGCTGCACCACTGCATCTCCCACCACGCTTCCCCTTGGCTCTCACTGCCAATGACTGAGGATAACATATGTTTTCATGTGAGCCATGGGATGCAGGACTCCCGAAATGGGCAACTTTGGATTGAGGACTCCCTAGCAGCCTGGACAAAATGTTCTCAGAACTGTACCACAGTCTGACTTTTCCTAATCAATTCTTTTCTGTTGCCACTCTTCTTTTCTATTTATAGGTGAACAGTCTAAAGTCATGTCCTGCTCATTCCTGCCTCTTCCTCTTTACCCCCTAATAAGCTTCTTGAGTATCTAATCTTGTCTGACATCTACCTCTCAGAGAACCTGAATGAACCCTGAATGCTATCAGTTTCTAGACTTAAGGGACTCTCTGAAGGTCCGATAAAATAAAAAAAAAAAAAGAAGAAGAAAAAGGATATCCTTACAAGCATGTTGTCATGTAACTGCAATATCATGAATAAAGAAAATAACTTAATATCCCGCAGAGGGGATTAAAAAAGTAAAAATCAGGAGTCACATATAAAAATGTCTTTGGATTTCTCAACGACAATTCTGGAATCTTGAAAATAATGGAGAAACACCATATATGACCAACAGTCAGAGATAAGAATAAAGACATTATTTGTCATCCAAATTTTCAAAATTTGTTCCTCTTTTTTTAGAAAGCAATTGGAAGCCGGACGGAGTGGCTCACACCTGTAATCCCAGTACTTTGGGAGGCCGAGGTGGGCAGATCATTTGAGGTCAGGAATTCGAGACCTGCCTGGCCAACATGGTGAAACCCCATCTGTACTAAAAATATAAAAATTAGCCAGATGTGGTGGCGGGCACCTGTATTCCCAGCTACTTGGGAGGCTGAGGCAGGAGAATCGCTTGAACCTAGGAGGTGGAGGTTGCAGTGGGCTGAGATTGTGCCAGGGCACTCCAGCCTGGGTGACAAGAACAAAACTCTGTCTCAAAAAAGAAAAAAAACAAAAGCAAGCAATTGGAGGATGAGTGTCACTAAAATGAAAAAAAAGAAAAACAAAGTAAAAGAAGACAGAATTCAGAATCTAGTATATCCAATTCAAGAAAGAGTTGAAGGGAAAGAACTGAAGAGAAGTTCTAGAGCAATAATCATGCAGCTGACCCAAAGAAAAGCTGTGTCTAGGGTAGAATAAGAGTACGGTCAGAAGTTTCCAGGAAAAACATGGAATAGCTATGTCATCTGTTGGTTTGATTATGTGAAAATAGGATTAGATTTTATTGATTCATAGACACTTTACGAAAGAAATACAGAGAAAGGGATATAGAAAAATAAATAAATGAAAAATGAGGCAATTGCTAACTTGAAGAAAGAAACAAAAGTGTTTTTAAGAAAGGATATATAATCATGGTACACTCTAGGCTTAGCAGGAATTAATGCTTACAATTTATAGTAATGAGTAATCAGCATGAGTAATGAGTGGACAAAGAAAGCGAAGAAACTAGACTTTCATCTTGAGAAGCATTAATATGAAATAATATCTAAAATATCTAGCACTATAAAACTAAAATGTGGCAGAATAATAATATAATTTAGAAAAACAAGTAAACACCTCAGAAAATTGCTGGTGAGTGCTTCATTAGACAGCAGAATCAGAGTGAAGGGGTGGAGCAAGGCACTGTTTTTAAAAATGCAATATTTGAGTTTATAAATTGTGTACATGTTTCTACATTTTCACAAAATCAAAAATTTTAATTGAAAATGGGAAATAACAAGCAAAAAATATAGATACATATTTTGGGGAAATTATTTAGCGGAAATTTTTCTGCTCCAAGTTTTCTAAATGTGAAGTATAATTAGTTTAGTTCTCCTCACCCTACCTCTCATTAAAAACAGAGCTCTGGCAGTTATAACAAAGTGAGATACGGGACTGTTATGAACTGAATGCTTGTGTCTCCCACATTTATACATGAAAGCCCTAACCCCAGTGTGATGGTATTTAGATATGGGGCCTTCGGGAGGTGCTTAGGGTTCCATGAGGTCATGAGGGCGGGGCCCTACGGTGAGATTTGTACCCCTATAAGGAGAGACACTAGAAAGCTTGCTCACTCTCTCTCCCTTTCTTTCTCCATAAAGAAGTCACGTGAACACACAGCGAGATGGCTGCCATCTACAAGCAAGGAAGAGAGCCCTCACCAGAAACAGATGGTGTTGGCACCCTGATCTAGGACTTTAGAATTGTGAGAAAATAAACTTCTGTTGTTTTTGCCACCCAGTCTATGGTATTTTATGTTGGCAGCCCACACTAACTAAGATAGGAGCCTACAGGCAGGTGCCATGATATATTTCATCAAATGTATCATAATAATAGCTATCCAAAATGTATTCTTTCAGGATTGTATACATTTTAGCAAAGGAAAGTAACAAATTAACATTAGAGAAACATTATGATCTCAATATCAGAAATATTGCCTCTAAAATAGCGTTGAAATGACTGTCAAAGTTTTAAAAATTGTAACACAAGAAATATGGTATTCTAGCATGTCCTTGGCTACATTATGGTAGTTGTTGAAAAATGCCCCCTTAATAGGGGTTACTACATCTCTGACCAGCTAAGGAATACGCATTCTTGTTTCGTTAGGTGGTCCTGTGCCCAAAAGATAGGATCAACACCTCCAAATGTAAACTAGTCTACCCGTTAATTGTCTCATTGTATGAAGATTTGGGTCAAATAATTTCCAGAGAGAAAAAAAAGATTAGCTTGATTCCGTAGACCACTGATGATACTGAAACTTGAAACTTGGTTTTACATTTATTTATTTATTTATTTATTTATTTATTTATTTATGTTTTTAACTCTATTTCTCATTTGAATATCCCTAGTGAGAAGTCTGACCTGGGGTAGTATGTGTGGAAATAAATACTATCAGCTTATTTTTACTGTAATTCAAACTTGTTTAAAAATTTTAAAAAGCATAGATCACAAACATAATGATAGTTAATGAGAAAACTTGGAATATGAGAATTCAAAGTACTAAGCTGGTCATGACGCTGTAGTAAGGATGAAAAATGGACAATATTTATATATTAGGTACCATAAAGTTATAAACAACATAAAAAGCACCTGGAGGCAGGTCTAAATTTCAGTTTTATTACAATTTATTAAATTGGAATATCCTGTCATCCTGAACAGAGTTTCTATGTAGCTTGTTTACTAAGAAGGATGCAAGGAGATAACTTTGCCATGACACCCTGGCAATCTGGTACACATCCATCTAGGTGAACACTTGAACTGCAGCTTACCTGTGTCTGGGCAGATCACCTTGTGATCCTCCTGTAATAAGAGAGGATGGAAGGTCTGAGGCCACCTCCTATTCACCTTCCTATCTCCTCTGGGAGACTTTAATGACGAGAGTTTCTCAACAACTCCTAGACTTGGAGGAAGTATGGGGCCTTCTGTTCCACCCTCTCAGAATGAAGCTGCAGAATACAAAGCCACTTCTCTGCAGTCTAGAATTGGCTCCTCAACTACGGGTGCCTCACAACTCACAGTGCAGCCATCCAGTCCCTTTGATTTTGGTGGTGTTGGGGTTTTATTGTTTGCTTTTGGTTTTCTGGTGTGTAAAACAAGGATCACAGGGAGCTGGCAACTTTGGCTTACTCTCCTCTTCACTGTTTATGTAAGTTATAAACTGTCTAAATCTAAGAGTGTCTCCTTGTATCTTTACCCATCCAGTGAGTCAAGCCTTGAACTTGGCCTTGCCTTGCTTTGTGTTTGTAACAAAGAAGCCATCAAAATTTTCTAACTACAAAAGCATTTTAATTTTGTTCATATCATTTACCTCTTAAACTTAAGGTTGTGCTACCACAAAGCTAGTTTATTAAAAATTTTACTTTGGTAAAATATTTGTTATAGAACATTGTATTTACCTATATGAAATGATGCCTATATGAAATGATGAGGAAAATATGCCTATATGAAATGATAAACTATCTATGAGAGAAAAAAAATCTATAAGAGAAAATAATTCAATTAACTGATTAATTAATTAACTCATCTTGTGATAATGAACCTATGGACTGGTGTCCTTATAATTAATATCACTGCTTTATAACTTGAATAAATTCTACCGCTACAGAGGGAATTTTTTTTAAACTCTCTTTTCTGGGGATTGAGCAAATAAAATAAAATGATTTTGCCATAAATCCAGTTTTTAAAACACCATAGAAATCTTCACTTTCTCACATGTCTGCTTGACTAAACAGACTTTAACTAAACAATAGGAAGATTCAACTTGAATTTTTGAATTGAATAGTGGGAAGAGGCAATATAAGGGACAGGAATCCAATCCTTGAATGTTGATGAGTTTTCTTGCTGTGACTAGTTTGGCAGATGAGAAATTGTTACAAAAACTTCAAGTCGGTTAACGCAAGACTATTTCATTATTAAATAACATACTGAGAATGAGAAGGTTTTTTAAATGCTTATCATTATTAATTTAATTTGCATTTGCTAAATTCACTATTTTCTTCCAAACATAGAATTTAAACTAAAACCATAGGCTAAGGGAGGCACAGCACACTTGAGTTAATGCAGAAAACATTACAGAGATTGCTCCATCTATCTACAATTTCTCTGTCTGATATCTACCCATCAAAGTGATAAAATATTTACATCCATCCATCCATCAATTCAAACAATACGATTCCCTTACCTCCTTGGATATATTCCCTTACAAAAAAATATAAGTTATTATCATTTCAAAGTGCTTATAAATACTAGCAGTTCTATTTTTGTTTTATAGGAAATTCTATTTAACACCATGAAGTAAAATACCCGACAAAATGATTGTAGAAACCAATTTGCATTCAGGAAGGTTGATGAGCTACGTACTTGCTTACACCTCTGAGATAATATCTGTTGCTGAATCCTCTTAAGGTATGTAAACCAAAAGTATCTGAGATAGGTCTTAAACAATTTAGAAAGTTTATTTTGCCAAAGTTAAGGACATGCCTGTAACACAGACTCACAAAGTCCTGACCTGTGCCCAAGGTGGTTGGGGTTTTATACATTTTAGGGAGACATGAGACACCAATCAATACATGTAAGACGTACACTGGTTCACTCCATAAAGGCAGGACAACTCAAAGTGGGGTGGGGGGCTAGGAGGTGGCTTCTGGGTCACAGGTAGATTTTAAAATTTTCTGATTGGAATTGGTTGAAAGAGTTATTATCAATAGAAAGGAATGTCTGGGTTACAATAAGGGATTGTGAAGACCAATGTCTTATAAAGTAGATGAAGGCTACAGGTAGCAGGCTTCAAAGATAATAGATTGTAAATGTGTTCTTATCAGACTTAAAAAGGCTGGTCTATTAGTACTTCCGAAGGGGAGGAGGATATAATGAGGCATGTCCACGACCTCTTTCCCATCATGGCTTGAACTAGTTTTTTCAAGTTAACTTTAGAATGCCTTGGCCAAGAGGAGGGATCTATTCAGATGGTTGAAGGGCCTTAGAATTTTATTTTTGGCTTACATTTGCATGGTTCAACTTCTTCCTTCTATCCACCAAATCTACAACAGCAAAAATCCGTCCAGATGCTATTTTTTCATCCTCCACCTGTTACTAGGTAGTGAAACCCAAAATAATATGCACATTTGGGAATCAAGAGAAATGTCGAATCTATATGAAATGATAAACTATCTATGAGAAGAGAAAACTCAAGAGAAAAGTCTAATCTTCCCAGGATCCAGAGAAATTCTAGTGCTACATGTCTTTAAGATGGTAATATACAGACTATTCCAATGTTAATGGGGGCTTAGAAGTGACTGTTCAAAGCAGTTATCACACAAAGAAGTAGTTTTTAAACATCCCCATGCACTCAGAAATAAACCAACAAAAAGTAAGACAAAATGAGAAACATCGATGAGCGTGTGAAATGAGGGATTTGAAGCTTTAAGGAATTCTATTAATCTAATATTCTATCACTCAGCTGTGTTCTTTCCCATTTTATAGCTTTAGCATTAAGTTAGATAGGAAGGAAAATTAATCCTAGGTGTAGCAGGGACAAAGTTTTCTAGGTTATTATTTGCAGGTCATTTAAACTGCCTATATAGATGATTAAAATGAAGTCCCTGGCCTAGAAAGAAACACCTATGTAAATGAAAAGGCCATTGACTCCTCTTCCCCAAATACAAGAAAGAAAGAGAAAGGAAAAGGGAAGAAGAGGAAGAAGTAACTAAGAGCCTAGAAACATGAGAAATAGGTAAATGTGGGATTAAAAGGAGCCAGAGTTACAATAATAATTCTTAATATTTAGCCAAGGCTTCTGTAACACTACCATATTGCCAAACATGTTGGGCCTAGTACCTTACTTAATATGTGGGAGGCATCTATTGACTCCTTTGTAAAGTAATTATCTCCAGTCTGCACAAATGCACCTTACAGTGGAGATAGAAGTTGAAGAACTACTAGTTAGGGCAGTGGTCTAGGGCAATAAAGAAAAACTGGGACAATAAAAGAAAAAAGAAATGATACAAAAATCCTGACAGGGAAGTGTTAGTGCCTTTCAAGAAAGAAATCCACTAAAATGAAGTAAAAATCGAAGAACCTCTGGGAGATGAGACGGGAAAATGCTGGAAGAATAAAGAATTTCTTCTATTTTGTCTTTCCCTCATGCCTACAGGTAATTGCTACCTGGCACAAACATAAATCATGGGATGAGATCTTACAATGCTGCCCTTATGTACTTAGTAGAGCTATTTCATTCCCTGCCCCTGGAAGAAAATGAAAATGTTTGGTCACTACAGTTGTATTAGTTGCTAAATAGTCTTGCTTCTTGCATGCAGTCATGTCCCCACCCTTAGAGTATGGTCAGCTTCTCTCTTCTGATCCAATGCTTTTTGCCCTCCTCTCCATTCATTCTTTTCTCCAAGCCTTCATCCACTTTCTGACACTTCTAGGCAAGAGCTGGAGAGAATGGGAGAGTGAAGGAGAGCAAGGATTCTTTGGTTATAGAGCAGCAGCACTACCTGGGCTTGACTGTTACTTAAAGCTGATTCTACTGAACGACACTTCAGTGAGTTATTTTTAAAATCTACCCAATTGCTTGAAAACATCCACCTGAAATTCTCTGGACCTGGGTAACTCTATGCTATCTGGTTACTCATGCTTTCCGTAACCCCTAGCAGAGTAGTAATGCCTCCTACTTCTCTCTGAAGCCCTTTTGGAAAGAACATAGTATGACTCCAGGATCATACTTTCTCATCCATGTCCCACATCTCATCCACAGGAAACACACCTGTTCTTAACCCCCAGTGAACCCCAGGAGTGCTGGGGAATCTGACAACCACTGTCCTTCAGCTTGACTGTCAAAGCTACCAGCCAATCTTTTACCCTTGAGATTTCTTAGTGGAGACCCAGATAAGAGTCCCTTGTGTCCTTCAACCTTGCTAAACACATATTAGACTTTCTAGGCAGTCCAGTTAAAGGTTTAGCTTAAGGTGTGGGGCAGACATCCTGCAGAACTTGCCCTTGTAGGGGGCATGGATTTTTAGTACAGCTCTCCAAAGAAATCTTCCTAAGAAGTAATATTTCAATCTCCTTCTTTACCCTTTTATATTCTTCTTCTTTTTTTTTTTTTTTTTTTGATAAGAATAAGGAGTTTAAGAATGATCTAGCAGTTCCTCTTCCTTTGTAAATCCTGGTCCAGGACTTTAACTTGGAATAAATAGCTGTTGTTTTGCAATCTAAACTTCCATTCCGTTTCATCATCCTGTTACAAGGTATTGTATATCTTGTATATTTAGTATTTTCCATTTTTACATACAACCCAATTTTCCTAGGCTTCACCAGATTTGAAATATAAAATAAAGTTGCAGTCTACTTTTATGCCCAAATTATGATGGCAAGAGCTTCAACTGTTTTGATGACTAGCAATTAGTGCATGTCCAAGTGTCCCCAAGATATTTTAAGGAGTTCTCCAAAAGGATGCCACACACAACCCACAGCCCAGTCTGTAACTGCATGGTATCTGCTTTTTCCTTCCTTTCCTACTCTGGCTTATAATTTTCCACATTTTCTGCCTACAGATTTGAGGAGTGTCAGATCATTGCTGGGTTCCAAAGGGGGATGGAGGAAATAACCTTCTCTCCAATTGTGTGTTGCATTTGGTCACCAGGACTCAGGAATGACTCTTTTCCAAAAATTAACTTTTGGCCATCTCTTACTTCCCATGAATCTGCCAAATCCGTCCTAAAAAAACAGTGCCACTATTTTTCTGACTGCCACTTTTCGGAGCTTGGGGCAGTCCAACCCAGACTAAAAGCCAGAAACACTTCCATCCTTAGCTCCCCACAACCACAGACTCTGCCACCAAAATTGCTCCCTTCTCTTCCCTCATCCCCCAGTACAAACTAAAATCCTCTGTGCACATTAATAGGTGGAAAGGAAGGGGATCCAGAAGTCTCACTAGTGACTTCTGGGCCAGTGCTCCACTGCTAAGGATGTCCAATATTATCTTTCTTTGACTTCCTATATTCAAGAGTCATACAGAAAAAAAAAAAAAGTGAATGACAATGTATATAGTCTTCTACTGATGGATGTGAAGTTATACAAATATACAAGTTTATAAATTCAAAGAATGTGTCCAGAAGGACCTACAGGAAATTAATTAATAGCATGATTGCTTCCACATGATAATTTGGTGACTGGGGAGCAGAGATGGAGAGAAGACTTACTTTTCATTCTATTTCATTTTGCACCTTTTGAATATTTTACATGATCATGTAATTCCTATCAAGATAAATTTTAAAAGAAGTCCCAGTAAAAATACTTTCAATTTCATGATTTTTAAAATTATTGCCTGTGTATTTTTCATAACTGCATTGAGAAAGGATTTGTAATGAAAAAAACCCTTCCCTTTCTTGTTCGTGATCATGTTGTTCAAAACAGAAATATTCTTTTCTAAAAACATATTACTCCAAACATTTCCCTCTTTAGTGTTCTATCAAATATAAACTCTTCCAGTAAGTCTCTGTGTCGCTGAGGGACTTAGACAGTGACAAACTGCAAACAGTGGCTATTTATTCATTTTATAGGGATTTAACATCTCCTGCTGAATACTACCAATGTCCTTTAAATGATCAAATAACAAAAGTTTCAAAGTCAGAAGCATGGATTTCAACATTATTATCCCATACATTTTTAATTTAGCCATTTTTAATTTATGTATAGTATTTCTGGGGTGTGCTTATACTGCCAATGAGTAAATGTATCACTTGTTCACTTTTCTCTCAGGCTCTGTTTGCAAGACACGTTGTAAAGTAAACACAGAAAGAGCAATTTGTTGTCTTTATGATACCCAAAGATTTTCACTGGCAATGAAATGTACATAGTTTCTCCAGATCCTTAGCAACTGGACTGGTCTGGGGTAGGAAGTTTGCTGGAGAAAGATAAGGTCAGTAATTCAGGAAATAATATACATAACCAAAGTGTGTGGATGAAAATAAAACACAGTAACAAAATAATCTTTTTCCAGACATCACAGGCAAAAATCACAGAAACCTACACCCTCTGAGAAACTCTCTCCTCCAACGACCGTTTTAGTATTCACAGATTTTCCTTTTGAGCTTTCCTTCTCACTAACTCTCCTCTACATAGAAATATGTTCAACTCTTTTCTGCCTTAAACACACACACTCTCTCTCTACACACACACACACACACAGAGACCCCATTCCGAGAGAGACATACAGACACTGCCACACACACAGATACGCAGACATAGGCACACACACATTGTCACACATCCACATGTGGACACTCAGACACACAAACACACACACACACACACACACACACACACAAATAAATAGACATATACAGACGCACAGACACAGGCTTATACAGAAACACACACAGAGACACAAACTCACACGCAGAGATACACACAAGCACATGACCCAGAGCAACAGTCTCACACTTATACTGGCCATCTCTAGGGGCTCCCTAGCTGCTGTCCTCTTACTGTCTTTTGCTTTACTGCTAAGCTTTTTGAAAAAGAGGTCTACACTTGCTACTCCAATTTCTCATCTCTCTTTCTCTCCTCTTCCCTCTGCAATCTGCTCCCCATTCGAGCACATTACTAAATCACTTTCTTAAGTCACCAGCAATTTCTTAGTGGCCAAATCCATATACACATTTCAGTCTTTAGCTTACCTAACCTCTCTCCTAACACTGACACTGTTAAATAATCTCTTGTTGAAACACATTTGTCAGTTGAATTTCAGAAATTACTGTCCTGATTTTCCTCTTACCACTCCTCATTTGACAACTTTATTGTTATTATTGGTTTAATATATATTATATATCAGGAACTCCAAGGTATGCGAAAGAAACCGTTTCTCCTCTGGTAAAGCTTACCAACAGGAGGGGAAGAAAAAACAATAAAATCAGCAGTCACCATAAAGGATAATAAATGCCCTGACTAGGGAAACACAGGTTGCCAGAGGAAGTGAAGAGACAGAGTGGGGACACCTCACCCTTTTGAGCTGTTGGCAAAGATGACTTCCCAGGGAAGTGATGTGTAAGTGTAATCTAAAGAGTGAGTAGGGGCCAGGCACGGTGGCTTACGCCTGTAATCCCAGCACTTTGGGAGGCCAAGGTGGGTGGATCACAAGCCCAGGAGTTCAAAACCAGCCGGGGCAATGTGGCAAAATCCTATCTCTACAAAAAATACAAAAACTAGCTGGGCGTGCTGACCCACGCCAGTGGTCCCATCTACTCAGAAGGCTTAGGTGGGAGGATCACCTTGAACCTGGGAGGTTGAGGCTGCAGTGAGCTGTGATCATGCCACTGCACTCCAGCCTGGGTGACAGAGAGAACCCTGTCTCAAAAAAGTAAATAAGCAAAATTTTAAAAAGAGAGAGACAGAGTAGGAGTTACCCAGAGAAAAAGATTGTAGAAAAAAAAGAGCATATATGGAGGTCTGGAGGTGAGAGAGAGCATCTCTTATTGGAGGAACTGAAGTGATTTTATGAGAGCTGAGACATAGGCATTAATAACTATCATCGCTGAAGGCTACTTGGTGCCAGGCTCTAGATTAAGTGCTTTTAGACATAGTACGTAATTCATTCCAAACAGTGCCATGTGGTAGCTACCATTATCCCGACTTTTACTGAAGATAATAAAAATGGTAGCTAATATATAGGGGTTACTATCTACCAGTTATTGTTATAAGTGTTTGATTTGTCTGAGTACTTTCATTTATTGGATCTTCATAGCAACCTTATATGATATATATTCTCTCTCTCTCTCTTTCTCACTCTGTGTGTGTGTGTGTGTGTGTGTGTGTGTACATATGTGTGTTACACAGCTTGCCAGAGGCAGAGCCAGAGGCAAACCCAGACACTATGTCCTTTTACAGGAGTTAGGGGACCTATTGTAAGTGGTGGGACTGAGACTGCTGAAGAGTTTGTTAGCAATAGAGCTCCAGGGTCAAGAGGGAGTGACCAGTGGGAACCTCAGTGAAAAGAGAGAAGAACAAAGCAGAACAGGCAGATAGCACTGGAAGATGGTGAATCTGCACAGGGACTCTCACCTTGAGGAAAGATGAACAACGACAGAAATAGAAGAGATATTGGCTTTAAAAGCTTCATAATTTTTTTCATCTAAACTATTCATTCTTCTTACTTTCGATTTTATTGGTGATTAAAACTGATAGAAAATTATCAACCCCAAATTTCTTGAACAATTCTTTGTAAAGGAAATTTTAAAATACACCAATAAGTTGTGATCACTCCTAAGAAATGAAATCCTTCATAGACTCATTAACGTTATAGAAGTTATCTCTTGGGAAAACAATCTTCCCTTTATGACCTAACTTTAAAAATAAAAATAACAAAAGTAAACTAAGACATGCCAGAAGTAGCTGTATGCTTTACATGTAGTATCTCATTTAATCCTCAGTGCAAACTACATGTTATCATATTCATTTTACAGATGAGGAAACTGAAGTCTACAAGTAACAAATAACTGGTCTGATGGTATATCTCATGAGTATAGGAGCCAGAATTCAAATCCCCAATGTCTGAGTCCAAAGCCTGTGCTTGTTCCACACCATTGTACTTCCTTTAGGATCAATAAATGAATCTCGGGTGTCCTAGGTTTTGTCCTGCTGAACTATATAACTCACACTGTTTTAGGGAGATGGGATCCATGGCTCCATACTTATGCTACCCAATAACTTTCCATACCCTCTTCTGCATAGCATGATGCTAAAAGCCCTTACTATTTCACAAACCAGGCTCAAGGAGTCTTCTCAGCTCATCCCTCACCACTTCTGTTTTTCTCTTTATCCCAGTATCATTACTTCAACCCTAAAACCATATTCCCAAAGAAGATGTAAGGTCATAGAAAATTTTTCATTAGATAGTCTCAGGTATTTCTTTAAAAACATCAAGTACTATGCACACTATTATCCCAGTTTGAAGAACCATGTATATGACTAGAACAAAAGAATACACACCAAAATGTTACCAATAGCTATTTCAGGAAGGTTTTATTTTAAGTGATTTTTATTTTCTTGTTTATGCATTCTCTATTTTTCCAATATCATCAATAAAAAATATATTTTAACAATAAAAAGCATAACAGTTTTATAATAGCTGTTCCACCAATGTAGCTTTTCCTTTCCCCATTGGCATATTTACCAAGTTCTCTGTTATTTGCTGTAAAAGAGAAAGGAGGTAGTTGGAGTCGTAGTGATATTGTCAGGGGTGGATACAGCACATATATCATGGATATTGCCATTTGAGGTGAAGAATTTACACTGAATCTCTTTTTGTTTAGATAGCAGTACCTCCTCTGACAGGAAACTTGTGTAATATTGGACTGAGCTGAAACCTCATCATTCATCTCTAGCTTCTAAACTTACAGAGGTGAAACAAAGCACACTAGGTATCTTAATGCTCTGTCTCTCAACCAAGGACTCTGGTAGGTCTGTCTCAGCTGGAAGTAGTTCTCTCTACATCTCTCAGAATCATGTGAAAATAATCTCTCTCTTGGAAATAAATGCATCTGATGTAGAGGTCATAAGCACAAAAGGAAAAAATATGATGTCATTAACCATCTTGACCCCAACCAATTGTAACCTCACTTACCTTCATATTATCTTTTTCTTTCTTATTTCAACCTAATGCTATCTGGTTCAAAGTTTTGAGCTCTTAGCACCGTTAGAAGCAGTCTTAGGAACATGTAATTTACATGGATAAAGGATTTTCATGCCAAAGAGCTTTCCCAAATATCTAATAAGAACCAAAATTTCCAAGTTACATTAAAAGAACAATGCTTTTCCTTGTCTTTTTAAATACAGTTTTAGCTATAAGGTTTTTTTTCCTTTCTTGAAGATTATCCTGTTCCTATACCTAAAGAAGATCCTCCTTTATATTAGTATCTCAACTGTCTTCACTACCTTCCCCTAGTCTCCCAGGAGCTCTTCAAAAAGATTCTTGGAGTCACAAAATCTTAAAAGGAACATTAAGATCCTCTGTTTCAACTGCTTCATTTTATTACTGATGAGGAAACTGGAGCCCACAGTGGCTAAGTGATTTGCTCATGGTTACAGAGATGATTAGCAGCAGAAGATAGAGATCCAGGTCTCCCAATTCCATATTGATATTCCTTTTATCGTACCCTATACTATCTCCAAGGAATCAGACAGTTCTTTGTAAGGCAAAGGCTTCTCAAATGAAGCCATTTTTGTGACCATGTCAGAGAAAACTCACCTCTCAGGAAAGCCAAGGCCCATTTATTAAGACTTTCCTGGGTTCTTCTTGAAACTGAAGGTCTCTATGACATTAATAGTAGCCATTCATTAAAGGGTTACCGACTGCCACGTTATAATATGCATCATCTCCATCTTCAAAGCAGTCTTCAAACTATCTATCAAAATCCCCAATTCACTGATAAGGAGACTCTACCATTGATGGGCTTAAGCAATTTGCCTAAGATCCTACAGCTGAAAATAGCAGAGTCAGGATTCAAACCCAAGTCTTAAATGCCTTTTGCTATAGGTTGCTTCCATGACGCTAAGTCTTAAATCCAAGGACAAAATAATTTACCTATGCTGCTTTTTGAGAGATAGAAAAAAAATTTAGGGTTTGCAACAAAACATACATCCATAGTATACTACTCTTGATTTCATTCATTCATTCATTCAATCATCAGGCATTGAAAACACAGACATTAATGCAATATTTCAGAAAGAAGCCTAAAGTAAAGGTATAGAATGTTCAGTAGAGCAATCAAATATTCACAGGTTTTGGTTACTTCATGTATTAAATACACTTACTTAGTATGTTGTTCTGGGCTGTAAACTTAAGAGAAAAGGGAACTTAAAAAGGACTCTGAAGATCAAGATGATTAAATGGTTGGAAAGCAAAGAAGAGAATTATTTTGTCAGCTCAAGAGGAAGCAACATAATAATAGTTTTCCAGTGTATGAAAGATTGTTATCCTGACAATGATGACAGACCATTTTCCATTTCCAAACAAAATTAGACCAAAAAAAAATAACGAAACATGAAAAGTTTGGCTAAATACATTCAGTAGTTGCTAGATGAGAGATTTAAAAGTTTGGCTTAACTTATAGGGAAAAAAAGATCATAGAATTTCAAAGGCAGTAGAATCGGTAATCCTATAAGACTTTATAAATTAGTGGTTTACACACGGTAAAGCTATGACTTTCTCTAAGTAAGGTACAAGTGAGGAGAAGAATGAGGACAAAATTGACTTCAATGTCCCTGACATCTCCATGATTCTATAAAATGAGACATTTTAATATTGCTATGTTATTTAATATCTAATCTTATCATGTCCCACCTAAAATTATTCTAATTATTCCAGAAAGGCTTGCCAACATTTTCATGAGCATACAGTCTTGGGTGCTGCAGCCACAGCTCTCTTCTCTCTGCTGTCTGCATGTGATTTGGAGCAGGTGGTTTGCTGTCTGTACACGCCAACAAGCAGCTCCATTAGCAGAAGAACAGTCCTCTAAGAAGGTCATAGGGCTGAACAGTGAGAAACACAGCACACAGAAGCTGAAGGGTGAACACACAGAACAAGTAAAAGGGATCAGAGGGGGTCTTGATAGAGCACCAACAGTGTTCACAATTATGCAAATTATTACCATTTAATTTACATTCAATCAGTCAGGCAGTAGCCACGCAATAAATATTGGCTCACTGAGGCAGCACTTCTTTCCTGAGCTCTGTTCCCTGACACTGGTGAACTGACTTGACTTTTTCTACCAAAAGCACTGTTATAGTCATGATAACTGTAACCTTAAATAACAGCTGCTCCTTCTGATAATCTCAGTTGTTGGAATTTCAGGGCAAGAAAGAGCATCCAAGAAAATAGGAGGGCAAGTAACTGAGATACAGCTGTGTTAGGGGGCAGTGACAAATCTCCTTCATGGAGATTTCTATTGTTAGAGTGAAAGGCTAGAGCCTTTCTGAGAGATACGGAAAGGAAGTAGAGGAGGGATGACCAAGTCTTGAATACCATTCTTATCTCTTTTCTCCCCTATTTCACTTTTCTTTCTGACATGAGAATCTGCACAAACGAAGTACTTGGGGCCTAAGTGTCCAAGATATTAAAGATGTAGAAATCGCGTCTTAGAAGTGAGGCAACTGTGCAGCCACAGAGCAACCTGTTGCTCATCATTCCTCACTCAACAAAGAAGAGAACTGACTCATTAAACCATTTATAACAAAACAAATTATTCAGGTTCCAGATTCTATATGCCTTCCAACTCTCAATCTACCACTCATTTATTTCATTAGTCTTACTTCTGATGAAATTATTTTTCTTAAATAATTATATTCCGAGGGAAGTTTGACTCTCCAAAATCATTTAATATCCCCAGAGCACCTGAAAAATCACTTATCTGATGAAATATTTTTTATTTTTATGCTCCAATAACCCAAAATGAACCACAGTGAATTTAATCAAACATTAAAAAAAAAAAAAGAAAAAAACAGTTCTGGATTGAAATTAAGAATTACTTAGAAACTTAGAACCAATGGGGATTAAGAAAGTTAGAATGTGAAAGTGCTTTCTCAACCAGAGCACTCCTGTTGAGACATGATAACAAAAATGTTCACAGTAATAAAGATAGTATTTTTACTTGGCACAATCTGAATAAAAGAAACAACCTT
>NW_012105364.1:13918381-13999785 GCF_000951045.1 Mandrillus leucophaeus
AGATCCCGCCACTGCACTCCAGCCTGGGTGACAGGGAAACTCCGTCTCAAAAAAAAAGAAAAAGGATGATGGATATTGGGCTAGGCGTGGTGGCTGGTGCCTGTAATCCCAGCTACTCGGGAGGCTGAGGCAGGAGAATGGCTTGAACCCGGGAGGCGGAGCTTGCAGTGAGCCGAGATCGTGCCACTGCACTCCAGCCTGGGTGACAGACCTGACTCAAAAAAGAAAAAAACAGTTCTGGATTGAAATTAAGAATTACTTAGAAACTTAGAACCAATGGGGATTAAGAAAGTTAGAATGTGAAAGTGCTTTCTCAACCAGAGCACTCCTGTTGAGACATGATAACAAAAATGTTCACAGTAATAAAGATAGTATTTTTACTTGGCACAATCTGAATAAAAGAAACAACCTTTTTCCAGAAGCATATGTCTTTGTCCAGATATTTAAGTCTTTCCTCAGACCAAGAAATGTCATTTTTATTGCTTATCAAATATTGAATTTGTTAGATTAAATCTTTTAGTTTTATTTCATTTTACAGAACATGAGACTATTTTCTTACAGTTGAGTAAGTCCATGGATGGATGGCATGTGTAATTTGATATTATGATTGTTTTACAACATAACTGAGCTAACTGACATGCAATATTTAATTCATTTCCCTATTGTGTTTAAATTTTTTAAAAGAAAAAAATTGAAAAGACTGAAAGCCAGCTGCAAATCTAATTACCATGAACTCTCAGGGATTGTCCCAATTCTATTGTCATACTAGAATGCTCTAATATTAAGTATTATGCGAAGTAAGTGGGCCAGAGCTAAAGCTGAAGAATAGTTTTTGACATTTAGAAATGGCCATTGCTGTAGTGGAATTTGACTTGCTATAAAATATGATTTAGGATAAAGTTTGCTGTTTTTGATTTGCCAGGAAACCATTCACCAAACAGTTACAAAACTAATTTACAGTGGCATGTTAATAGAAGGACACAAAAGTAATACACAATAATTAGATTATACATAATTCTTTAAAGGAATAATAACATTTGCATATATTATTTACTTATTTTAAGAGAATGTTTCAAAAACAGGGAGGGGAAGCTTAAGTTCTCGTTGAAAAGCCAAAACAAATATATCATATAATTGAAAAAATGAAAAGTACCTATGTATATAAACACACACATACATATATGTATGTATACATGTATATACACACATAAATATGTATAAATGTGTACAAACACATCTATATTTATCTGTCATCTGTATATCTATCTATATAGATACACAGATATACACAGATGCTAGAAGTTTAAAAGAAGAGATCTCTTCCCATATAAGTGGAAACATGACATCTTCCCTTCAGGAAATATTGGAAGAGGTGGAATTTATTGTGACTTTAAAATGAGTGTCCAAAATGGTAGAGAGAATCTTCAGACTCTGGAATATAAGTGATACAAACTCAAGATAAGTTTAGGTGGTCCCAGTGCAGACAGAACATGTGTTTTCTCTCGCAGGGCATAGCCCAAAAAGACTGAAAACATGGTTTCAGAATGGTAGCATAGGAAGGATGAGTGTGGTACCCAAGGAAATGCTCATGAAGGCTGCATAACCTGGAGTTGTGCAGAGAAATCAGAGAAGGCACAAAAGAAGCAGAAAGCAGATCACACACTCAAGGGAGCCAAAATCAATTACAGCTCAGTGGTGGCCAACAGATGCTATGAGATGGCTGAGGATCTGAGGTGCCCATACCTGGATAATTCTTAAGCCTCATACTACTTAGATCAACACAGTGGTTAAGGAAGAAAGAAAAGCAGAAACCAAGTTATATTTGTCAAGGGAGTTTTGTAGCTATAAAACTCACGTTAGCTAGACGCAAGTACACAATGATCCATTCATTCATTCAACAGCATTTGTTGAGGTGGAATTTTGAAAGACTGATATCACCTTTCAGATGATAGTCACTACGGTAGTTTCCATAAATATGAAGATTAGTGACCGGGTGCGGTGGCTCACACCTGTAATCCCAGCACTTTGGGAGGCCGAGTTGGGCGGATCACGAGGTCAGGAGATGAGATCATTGTAGCCAACACAGTGAAACACCGTCTCTACTAAAAACACAAAAAAATTAGCTGGTTGTGGTGGCGGGCGCCTGTAGTCCCAGCTACTCGGGAGGCTGAGGCAGAAGAATGGCGTGAACCCAGGAGGCAGAGCTCGCAGTGAGCTGAGATCGCGCCACTGCACTCCAGCCTGGGCGACAGAGAAAGACTCCATCTCAAATAAATAAATAAACAAATTAATAATAATAATAATAATAATAATAATAATAATTATATATATATATAAAGATTGGCAAGAAAAGGGACCCTGTTCTCAAGCTGGTTATGGACTAACACAGCAGAAAAGTATGTGAACAAATAGTTGCAATATAGAGCAATATGTGCTTTAATGGGTATATGTCAACAGTGCAGTGAGAATATAAAGGAAAACACAAACATAGCTTCTTGGAGGGATGTGTAGGAAAGTCTCACAGTGCAGGAGATGTTGAGTTGAGATTTTTAGGATTTTAGACAAGAGATTAAGTATTCTTTCAGCTGGAGGAAACAAAAAAGAGCAAAGGCTTACATATTTGTGACAACATAGAGAGTTACAAAACAATGTAAGTGGTCTAGAATGAATGGGGAATAGTTCCCAGTTGTGGAAAATAATGTTGGAGTGGTAGGTACAGACTAAAATTCTGGAATTTCTTACACGCTGGGCTGAGGAGTTTACTTTTTGTGTGTTGTATTTTTCCATCAAGAAAATACTGAATGGTTTTTAAGTGATTGTTAAATTATCAAATTTGGGTTAGAGAGTTACCCATGACTTGTTTTAATCATCTCCTATTCACCCCATTAGTGAAAGAGGGACTCCACCCTAACACACAACACCGGACAGAGGACAGCAGTTTATTAGTCACAAACACTCACAGCCCAGAGCGGATACCACATGTCATCCAGGGCCACACAGGGGCAGCACTGACAAGCAGAGTGAACCAAAGGGGACTGCAGAGGCAGGTTTGCAGTATTTACACAATGGCATACCCCCTAGTTCCCATGAAAGGCTGTAATTGGCTCGTTTGAATAATTATCTGGGCTGACAGGGAGCAGAAACCCACTGTTCAGGCCGGGCGCGGTGGCTCACGCCTGTAATCCCAACACATTGGGAGGCCAAAGTGGGTGGATCACCTGAGGTCAGGAATCCGAAACCAGCCTGACCAGCATGGCGGAACTCCATCTCCACTAAAAATACAAAATTGCATGCTTGTAATCCCAGCTACTTGGGAGGCTGAGGTAGGAGAATCGCTTGAACCTGGGAGGCAGAGGTTGCAGGGAGCCGAGATCGTGCCATTGCACTCCAGCCTGGGCAACAAGAGCAAAACTCCGTCTCAACAAACAAACAAACAAACAAACAAACAAACAAAACAAAAAAAGAAACCCACTGTGAAGAGATAAGTAGGAATTGACCATGATTCTCTTGACAAGTAGGGTTATTTGGTGAGGGGACCTTATGAACACAAGCAGTGTAGGAAGGAAACTTCCAATTCAGCTATTCAGGGCCCTCCTGCTTTCACCAGATATTAAGGGGCAGCATAATAGTAGACCTTAATTTTAGACCTTATGTCTCATGGCTCAATTTAACTAAAAAATTAATAGTTAATTAAAATTAAACTCAAATATCAGACACTACTTTTTTTTAGAGTGTTCCAAAATTTTAAATATTATTTGGAAAGAAATTTAGCACTTGGTATATACTCAATAAATGTTCCCTTCCCTTTCCAGCTTTCTTTCCTTATCTCCCCATGAAACAGTTTTTCTCTTTTCTTTGAAATTGTAAAACACTCTGCAACTCCATTATTACGCTTATGTTATTCTGTTTTGTCATATGACTGTGCCCAAGTCAATTACCTCTAGAATAAAACTTCGTTAAGGGAAGAGGTGGCATTGCACATGTCTCAGGATTCCCGACCCTGCTGTCAGACTGCCATGTACATGGTAGCTGCTTAAATTTATCAGACAGAATTGAACTCCAAAATTGTCAACTAATTTGACCAAAGCAAGCAGCAAAGTCAAATCTCTTGATACTAAGCACATCTTTTTTCAAACCCACCAAAAATAGACTGCTTGTACTGGAGATTTGAATACTTTATGTAGAGTTAAATATGTTATTTTATTTTGAGGGGACCACATTGTCTGTAGCAAAATAATCCCCAAGAATATGTATTGGTCATTTAAGCATGCCTCTCTAATGAGATACAAAAATAAATAAACATGCACACAATTAATTACTAAATTATAAAACGCTTATGACTTCAAAATGTTAAAACTAGTCCTTTATCACCTTTTAAATCATTAATCTTTTGCTCTCCACAATAAAAAATATTGTCATAAGCTACCTCTTGCTGCTTACTTAGATATTCTCCAATATCTTTCTTTCAAGTTGTCTAGTATAATATTGATTCAATGGAAAACATATGGGCCAATCCCCAGAGACTCATTTAGTTGGTCTAGGGTAGGGTGCAGACCCACATCTCTATCTCTAGGATAGACTCTATGGAGATTAAAAGTCGTATATCAAATATCTACTGGATATTTCTCCCTTCTGTCTCACAGACACCTCCAATGTATGCAAGACATTTCAAAGTGAACTCACTTTTTCCCTCCCATACTCACTCCTTCTATGTTCCTAATGCAGAAAAATATAATCACCCAACTACCCAATCCCCAAGCTCTCTAAGCAGGAAATCTTAGAGACATCTTCAATCTTTCCCTTTTCCTTACACCACCCCCCACCACCACAATCAAGATACAAGCCTTGTGCATTTTCACTCCGTTCACATCTCTCAGATGTCCTCAAATGCCCCCGAGTTCTTCCTAACTCACTGCTAATGGCTTAGTTTACATTCATCATCTCTTGCATCATCATAGAATTATTCTACTCAGCTTCTTTGAATTTATCCTCCATAAATTTACTGAAGAAAATGTTTTCATGAGAATTCAAATTGAATTATGTATTTCTTTCTGAAGAATTTTCAATGATTGCCCTTTGCCTAAGAATCAATTATGAGGTTCTCGGTATCCACCTTTCCTTTATCATCTTTTCTTAAGGCTTGCCACCCCATATTTATATTCACACCTTAGGCAACAGTCATGAGAAAATATCTGGAGATCCTGGAATTCCTTCTGCCGTTCCAGGTTTTCATGTGTTGCTCCCCTACCAAGTACGTCCTCCACCAGGCACCACGCGAAATACAAGATTTCATTCTCGGATATCACACAACTGCCAAACTTCAAATCCTAGATGTCTTCTTGATAGTTATGCATTATTTTGTTTCTCTAATCTTCATTTTATGTTTTTGTAGTATAGGGTAATAAAAATACCTGCTTCACTGAGATTTTATGAAGGTTAAATAAAATATTTAAATTTGCATATTACAATGTATGTACCTACCAAATATTCAATGAACAACAACAAAAAAATAGCTCAATGAACTAAAATCTTTAGGTAAGTTTTTCCGAGATTAAACAGGTCATGGTTTCCCAATGTTTCTCCAAGGCTGGACTGAGCATGTCTTTTATGTGAACATTCCCTCCATTAACTACAAAAGCATCTAATAATCAGTTAAAAAACACATCCTGTTTAGCTTTCGGGAAACATACTTAAGGGCTTTCTTATTTAAAGGAGGAAGCAAGAGCAAAAGTAGAGGGGGTTGTGGACAACAAACATGGTGACACAAAGGTAGGCTTGAACCTCAAACATATGCCGACTGCAAGATGACTGCTCTTGTTAAATTCACTATCTTAGCCCACTAACCGCTCATGACATCCTCACAGCACCCACCAACACCCACTGCCATCTCTGTTTAAGCATTTTGGCAGTATTTGCTTCACTTGATTTTATCAAGTGGGGAAAGAGTTTGCAGGGGAGCAATTCTGAGGCCACTTGGAGGCCCCAGAAAGGCAACCACAGTCTTAAAATGTTTCCCTCAAGGTTCAATTGAGCTATTTTACTAGAGTAGCTACACAGCACTTACCCCATTTAAAGCAGGCAGCATCTGACTTAAAACATTGCTTTGTAAATATGGGTCTGAGGAAACATGGGTCTAAGGTGTACTAGCTTATCAACATCGTTTTTGGAAAATGGTGAGATTGATAATTTGCACCTGTTGTTACTGAGATCTCTAAAGGCTCTGTTATTGATTACATTGCAAAAAGATACCTATGTGACCAGTATGATATAAAAAGGTCAGCCCAGACTCCTGGTTCCTGGATGTTAAATGGACACATCAGTCATTCCTGACTGGAGAGAAAAAGTGCATTCCAGTACAGCCCTGCAGAGGGAGGACAATTGGAACCAGCTTCTCCAGACACTTCCTTGTGAGGCAGCCTTTGGCTGGGATATATAGATTTACTTTAATGCCATTGCTCTATTGTATCTTTTCCCAGCAATAAACCATAAATCCACAAGCTTTGATATTTTTTGGACCTATATTAGCCAAATACCTTCTCACTGCTACTATTTGTGCCATTGGCCTCACAAGATCATCCCAGCCAATAAAATATATAAATATCTGGCAAACACACACAAACAATACGTGAAAATTTATAGATGTTATCAATGTGTAGAAATAGATCATCACTGCTTATTTTAAAATGCTATTGTGCTTAAAACATCACCTTATTCATGACACATATTTTGAGTTTAGTAATGTGCAAAAGTTATTATAAGGATTCAATAGAAAAAGCAGCCCACCATATCCAATAGAGTAAAGCATGGTATTCAAAAGTTAATGTCAGAAGAGTTAAAGGCCTAACTGGGAAAGTGAAGACTGAAATGAAATTAAGGAAAGCGTAAGAGATTATCTTTATAAACCTAGGAGTACAGAAAGGCTTCTGAAACAGGAGGCCCAAAATCTAAACAATAAGGTGAAAATATGGCATACTCAATTACATCAAAATTAAAGTTGAACAAGATTAATAGAAAATATAGAGTCTAAACAAGTCAAAAGATTTTATTTGTATATGTATAGAAACTCAGGGTACATCATTTAGAAAAAGAAGGAAAACCAGAGAGACTTAAACCCACTGGTAATCAGATTAATGAAAACTGAAATGATGACATACCATTTCATATTTCTCAGACTGGCAAAACATAAACTACAAAAACACCAAATGTTGAGAGCTATGTGGATAAATGAGGAGTCACTGCATTGCTAAGGGTCACATACTCTGGTAACAATTTCAGGAATGGTAATAATTTCATGAATAGTAACCTGATAGTACTCAGAGGACTTATGATCCAAAAAGCTCATTCCTGCATTTATATTGCAGAGAAACTCACATATATGTCCATAAGGGTAGTGAGCAAGGATAATCATCTTTTTGTTTGCACAGTCAAGAGTTTGAGGCAACAGTGGCATCTATCTCTAGGGCATCTTATAATGAAAGGTGGTAGATACGCACCGTGCAATACTATGTAGCAATTAGAAACAATGAATGAGATATACATATACCAACATAAATAGATCTTAAAACACATGGAGTGAAAATATGTAAAAAATAAAATTCAATCTGTGGTACAAAGTCTTCAGTGCAAATAGAAAAGCAAATATATACTTCAAGAACATACAAGTAAATGACATGAGACATATGGAGAAGGGAAGTGGGACGGGATGAAGAGGTGGGGAAAAGTAAAACAGAAAGAGCCAAGTAAGGACATATATTGAAAGTATGAGATAAGCTGAGTAGTATGCATTTAACCGAATTCCTTGCACATGAGGTTCAAAAACTCCATGTGGTTCTGAATTCTGGCAGAGTGCCAGGCTTTTGACAGAATCCTCATATGCATTTGAAAGCTTTATTTAGTCGGAGACAATTCTATGGTACTGTTTCAAACTTTAATCATTGGGCTCGCTAATCAATACACATAAAGAGAATTAAGGTGTTGCCATGTTTTAATCGCATTTGAATTAAAACAAAAAACTTAACCCAGAATTTTATGAATTATTTTAGTACTAAATATTAACATGCATCATTAAAATACTAGAATTAGAGTTACCAGATAATTTATCATCCAAACTAGGACACTTTTGTAAATAAAAGTAGACACAAAAATACTAAAAATTGCATAATATTTGATATACTTATTTACTGATTGATCATTTGATGCTATTTGTAGACAAGTGTAATGATTCTATTCACATATCATTTTCAGGGACTTCTGCTTCTAGATTTGATAATTAATAGCAAACGCATTTGATCTTTCACCTTAAGCAATTTTAAAATGGACAAAATACACAAAGCAGAAGATTTCATACATTGGACAAAAGGCAGCTCAGGAAAGGGATCCCTGAGAGAATAGAGCAAATGAGATAAGCTTAGGATTGTTCTAGCTTACTCCCGAAAAGAGTGTCCACGGAAGGGGGACCCAAACCACAGGCTGGCAGACTTGCTTAGTGGAAAAGACAGAGTTGCCAATTCGGGGAGGCCAAGAAAATGGAATTTGCAGTGCAGAATACCAGAGAAGAGAAAGCTGTATGGAGCAGAGAGAACTTTACAAAGAGAGAGCCCAGAAAAGTGTGGAGAGTTCCCCTCAAGTCTTCAGGTGAGTACCAATCAATACACGCATGTGAGAAAGCTACCTAAAACTGGAGGAAAAAAATATCAGAAATAAAGAAACGAACAATCCTCATAGCTCATGTAGAGTCTGAAATAGTGTTTTCCCAATAGCCAGAGTGTAAACCTCTCTTAATTCTCATGAGGAAAAATGAGTCCTGGACTAAAGGCTGCTCAGGCTTTGCCTAGCAAATTTTAAAAGCAGGTTTCAAAAGGATTGTACCGTTTTCAAGTAACTGAACTGAGCCTCAGAACAAGATTCAATAATATGAACAGGAGTGCATAAGTATCCAGCACTCGGCACGTTAAAATTCACATCGCAAGGCATCCAAACAAAACTGACAGACACGAAAAGGAAATATGACCCATATGGGGAAAATTAAATCAATAGAAGCAGATCCAGAAATGACACAAATATATAATTAGTAAACAAGGTCATTAAGATTGTTATTATAACTAGATTCCATATGTTCAAGAAAATAAAGGAAATCACGAGAACATTAGAGAAGAGCATAAAAGATGTAAAAAAAAAAGAGACCCAAATTAAACTTCTAGAGATGAAAATATAATATCTGAGTGAAAAATATATACTTGGATGGAATTAACAGCAGATCGAATACTGCTCATCAAAAATAGAAGCTACATCCAAAAAAATTGCCATAAGTCAATTTACTCCAAAATGAAATCATAGAATTTCAAAATTTGTACACCATCTGGGGCCTTTTCATTGATTTTGTTCAGTTTATCCCTTGCTTTTATTTTATAGAACTAAATTTCCATGTCTTTCTATTTGTAGGATTTGACTCTGTAACTGCAATTATCTAAAAATGTCAAAGATTGTTGACACTTTGACATTAAAAATGTCAAGAGATTGTTGCTGCTCCATTAAATAATTCATTTAAACATTTCCAACTGATTTTGAATAAAATGCAAAAAAAAGAGGACTCATTTTTAAAAGTTCAATACCACTATAAAATGCTAAAGGAAATTTATTAGGTTAATAGGCAGCAAAGAAAAACGCATGTGCCACCATAGTAACTTATTTTTTAACTCAACATCAACCTTGTCACAAAAAATCTATACTTCAGTTATTCAGTTGTGTATAGGTAAAAACATAGATAAATTTCAGCAACCGTAGGTTTTGATTAGTACAATACAGATGTTTATTTAGATATAACAAGTTGAATGTACATGACAATTCCAAGTATATTTACTCCATAAATTTTAAAATTTAATTATGACATTGTGTTTACCATGGCCCTGTTTTCCATAAACATTTTATTCACATTGTCTCATCAAAACATAAAACTTTTTCTTCAATATTGAACATTTAATTTAATGTATAGTACCAATCATAAGGATAGTCCCCAACTTACAGTGGTTGGACCTAATGCTTTTCAACTTTACAACAATGTGAAATCAACATGCATTCAGTAGAAATTGTACTTCTAGTACTCTACAACCATTCTATTTCCACTTGCAGTACAGTAGTCAACAAATTACGTAAGATATTAAGCACTTTATTATAAAATAGACTTTGTGTGAGATGAATTTGCCCAACTGTCGGCTAATAGAAAGTTGCTGAGCACGGTTTAGGTAGACTAGGTTAAGCTATGATGTTTGGTAGGTTGGTTATATTAAATGCATTTTCAACTTCTGATATTTTCAATTCATGATGATCTTTTGGAGAGGTGATCCCATAGTAAGACAAGGAGCATCTGTAGTGTCAGCTATTTCACTTTCAGTTAAATTAAATTTCAGAAGCTTTTCATTGGTTCCGTGAGTTGAATTTTAAAAACTGAACCATTGGAATTAATTTATCTGACTTTCTATGTGAAGCATCTGATGCCACTGCCAAAAAGTAGACTTCATGTAACTGTTTGTGAAATTCTAATTTCACCAACACATTAATAACTATTGCTTCACTTTTTGTACATGTAAAAAATGGAAATCAGAAAAGAGTGAAGTCAATTCAAAGAAGACTTGTTTAATTTAAATGAAATATTATGCACAATCTTCCTAACATGACTACCTACCACCAGCTTCTGAAGGGAATGCTCAAGCATCTTAGGAATATTTTTATTTTTGGATGTTCACGTGGTCAGTGATGTTACTACAGCTATCAGAGTTGGATGGTAAACATCCTCAAAGCTTGCACAAGCTTATTGTGTGCATCATTGCATTTATTAGGAAATGAATGTTAGGTGCTTAATTTCCCATTAAATATAGACTTTGGTTTTCTTGTTGTTTGTTTGTTTGGTTTTAAGCTCATTGATGTCAGAAAAGTTTGTTGCAAAATAAAAAAAAGACTAACCAAAAAATGTGATCCCTAAGGGAATACTACTTATTATACCCTATATAATAAATAACAAAACACTGTAGCAAGAACATTCAGCCCACTTTGATGCATTATTCAGAATGACTGTTCAGACTTTTATTTCCCCAAATTACTTCATGTACATCTAACTTATAGTTTCCTGTGTTTCCCAGTGATGCAGCAGATTGGTGACTGCAGGGCTGTGAATCTTAAAGGCTAATACAGAGCTGTGGCACATGGGCTTATATGCTACGTGGCCAGCAGGGGCAGAAGCTTCAAGTATGTTTCCATCCTGCTCTACACTGGAGCTAATCTATCCCTTGTCACTCACATTCTAGTGAATTTATCTGCGAGTGTCTTTCATGCTGACCCTGAGAGAAAGGGGATAATTGTGTTTTGTCTGAAAAGAGATGGGAAAAGATGAATAGCTGATCATCTTCTAGATTGAAGTGCAAGTTTAAGTAAGAACTCTATACATTGCACACCAGAAACTCTAAATACAACGTGAAGGTCCACCAGATCTATCCCCGCTTATTTTAATGCAATTGTTAATGTTGCTCTTTTATTTTAAAAGTTAATAAACAAAGAATCTAGGATGTATGCTAAAATTGAAAGGGTCCCAGAACAAAGAGAATAAATGAGAGTTGTAAGCCAAGTCATACGATTACCCAAACTGGAATGGTAGATACTATGTCTGGTACAATTGCTTATTTTTTGCTTCTATTACTTGTATTCCTCTTTTTTTTTAAGTGAAGTACTGATTGCTTACTTTAAGGTAACACTGTACGAAGCATTTTCAGTCATTATCTCTCAGAATACTTACAGAAAAACTACTAGAGGTTATACAAGTGGCATGAACCAGTGCTCATTGCACAACTGGAATTTTCATCTAGTTCTAATACCAAACCCTGCACTCTTAATGGCGATTATGTTTCGTTCAAGTGCTCTATATTATAGAAAGCCTTGCCTGAAGTTCTCCTGTTCTAATTTTCTATTGCTGCCTAATAAATCCCCACAAACTTAGTGGCATTAAAAAACCACATTTTTATTGTGGTTTTATTGCTCATGGATTCTATGAGTCAGAAATTTGCACCAGACACCACCTAGATGGCTTGTTTCTGTCCTGGGATGATTGAGGCCTGAGCTAAGAGAGACACAAGTGGCTCAGGCTGGAATCATCTAAAAGTTTCTTCACTCACACATCTGATGTTGGGGTTGGATGAGCCTGAGGCTGGGTTCAGGAGGAACCAGACAGCCTGCAAAGGGCCTCTCCAGGGGGCTTGGGCTTCTTGCCACGTGGCAGTTGGGTGCTGAGAGGAAGTATCCAGAGCTTGAACATTCCTAAGGAACCAGGAAGAAGCTTCAGCCTCAGAAGTCACTTTGGCTCATTTCCACTACACTCTGTTGCTCAAAACAGGTACAAGCCTCCCGAATTCCAGGAGAGAGAACATAAATCCCACCTCTCAGGGGGAGGAGTCTGAAGAAATTTAAGACCATGTTTAAATGACTGCATCTCTTTACAACACACACACACAGACATACAGACACACAAACACACACTTCACAACTCCTGTATGTTCACATGGTACTTTGTACAGACAGCTCTCTGGTCACCTCCTACCTCTTATAGGACTAATGTGTTTACATACAACCTTTCTCTACTGAACTGTGTATTTCTTAAGGTGCAGGACTCCGTTTCATTCCCAGAGTTTAGCACAATGTATGGCACATAGCAGTTGCTCCATAATCTTGTGTTAAATGATTGTTTGAGGGATGGATTGGTTTAAAAGAAAATTAATTAAAAACATTGAAAAATAAAAATAACTCTATTGGTCACACCTGTAATCCCAGCACTTTGGGAGGCTGAGGTGGGAGGATTGCTTGAGCTCAGGAGTTTGAGGCCAACTTGGGCAACATGGCAAGACCTTGTCTCTACTAAAAATAAAAAATATTAGCATGGTGTGGTGGTGCATGCCTGTAGTCCCAGCTACTCAAGAGGCTGATGTGGGAGGATCAATTGAGCCTGATACGTCAAGGCTGCAGTGAGCTGTGATTGTGTTACTGCACTCCAGCCTGGGCAACAGAGTGAGATGCTGTCTCAAAACAAAAAACAAAAAACAAAAAACAAACCAAAAAAACCCTCAATCCTTCCTTCATTCCAAAAACATAGCATAAATCCTCTCTTAGTAAAGAGCACATGAAAAACAGTCTATCTTCCTGTTAGAAAGGTCTTCACTGAGAATGGAGTCACGTGGTAGTCTAGGTATAGGCTTCAAATAGTAGGTATGGGCACCTTCTTTCTCCTTTCCATCATTCCCGGTAAAGAAAAGCCAAAGCTCTTCTATATCTCTCCAAATACTCTTTATCTTTGTGTTCATAGGCATGACAGGGCCCTGGCAAGATCCTCTCTGTGTCCCAGTGACCATGGTCTCGGACCCTGGAAAACGTGGCTCTTGGTTTAGCCACACTTGTGTGCCCCAAGAAAGTACTGGCTATACCTCCCCACCTTCTTGTCCTTCACTTACTTAGCTTTCAACACCACTCAGAGGTCTGAACTTTACCCAAAATGTTCTGGTCTCCACTGAATTTTAAGAATTGATGATTTTCTAAACCATATATGGAGAAAAACCATAATACTTATGTTAGTACAATGACAGAGGGTTTTTACTCCCTATTTTCCATCTTGACATTTTCCCTGATTTATGAAATTGATTTTTTATAATACTTTGATATTTTAGATTTTCTTTCCCTCATTGAAAAAAAAAGGAGTGTTGAAAATATAATTGAATGTTTTCCTATATTAAAACGATATACTTGTTTGCTGTCATTTAATCACTAGACATGTTAAATTTTCTGGATGAATGGAATATGCCTAAAATGAACAACATGTGGTTCAGTTGAGTGTCCTGTAAATATAAAATAGATTATTCAGCAAGATTCCTGTGGCATAGAAAACATTATTAAGTGGTTCCCCGAAACAAGTCTGGCTGAGGCGTGAGGCTTGGGATCTCTACCTTCCTGAGCTCTGTGGGATCCTCACCAGATTCAGTTATTTCCATGGAAGCTTCGCCTGAAGTCTCTAATAGGCCTGAGGAGGATGGGTCCATGGTTGTATGTAAAATTTGCAAAAGTGAGACACACGAGCTATAATTTAAGTTAGAGATCACTGTCTCTTTTTACTCTGGTCTTTTCTCTACCCTTCTCCCACCTACTGAAGACATTTGAGTGGCTGTAACATTTTTTAGGTTCAACTAAGCAGAGGTTGGGTTGGAACTACAATTTGCAAAGAGATTTAAAAATGTTTCAACAAAACCTGTTAGAAATAATGTATTCCCTATTTTCTAATATGGATGAGGTAACTTATTTTCACATGTATTTATTTATTAAATAAATGAGAAAAACTAAAAATTCATGAGATATAAGCAAAGGCTATAAAGATAAACAATGAAATCAAGAGAAATTAATCTGCCATGGAAAGTGAGCTGTAACCAAAAAATTCAAATTACATGAAAAACAATAATTCATTAGGAAAGAGATAAATGGATGAGAAATAACAAATAAGACTCTTGTATTATTTGATAACCCACAAAATGAAGATGAGCAAATTATATGAACATATTAGAAAAACTGTTTAAAATTCTTCTTCATTTGACATAAAATATTGATACCAATGAATAGTGTGTGTGTGTGTGTGTGTGTGTGTGTGTGTGTGTATATATGTAAAATTACCTGCAGGGTTTGTCAAAATGCATCTTGTCATGCTCTACCCTCAGAGAATTTGAATCATCAGGCATGGATTGGGGGTATGTGAATTTGCTAATATAATTAGCTCCCAAACAATGTTGACACCACTGATTCTGGATCCACACTTAAGAGAACCACTAATTTTTAAAAAATAATTACCTTAAGTCTTTTCTTCATTTCTTCTTTTTATCCACGTTGTAATAAGCTTTGTAGCCTGTTCCGTACTTTAAAAATGATTGGTCTTAGATAAATATTGTCTTACATGAATAGTGATAATATTCTAATTATTTCTAGTTATTTGCTCTTTGCTTTCTGGAATAGAAATTTTCTCTTTAGGCTATCTTTACCACCACATTTTATCCAATATCAATTCATTTCCAACCTGAAAGGGTGTATATTTGAATTCTAAAAGATTATGATGAATAATTGCACACATATTCAAGGTTTTCAAGAATATGTATAAGAACCATTTAAATTTTCTTTAAATTTCAAGAGATAAAACAAAAACCTGAAAATCATTGCATAATAGAAAAGCCTGTTAATTTCAGTATGGTCAAAGTGATCATAGGACTGAATTTGACTACTATGCTTATTGAGAGGTTGTTAAATTAAATTGTGGTTTTGGTTAACTGTTTCAGAGAACCCACAGGAGTGAAAGGATTTAGGGCATTTGGGTCATTTTTAATTAGTTGGCAAGGTGATAATTGATTTTAGATTACCTGGCACATATAACTGTACCTGGAAAATTTCTGAGTTCCACCAGATGTTGGGCACTGCTTTTAGCATGCTCATGGACAGCTTCTCGTCACTGTGTGTCACTCTACTGCTGTGTGGAAGCAAAACCATTGTGTTTCAATTCACAGAATGTGACTCCTTAGCCATCTCAGTCTTGCATATCACATTTCTTACTGTCTGATGGGGTCAGACACCAACTCATTGATCTGCTCAGTGGAGTGTACGTCATTGACTTAAACATAAAACGATAATTTAAGTAGATTTAAGTGAAAACTTACCTTTTTCCATGGCATACTAATTTCCCATTTTCCTCCTTTGTATTTACAAGTGAAATATAAAACAAAGGTTCCCATATGTTTGCTAAAAGAAAATAAGAAATATTTAGTGACTCATGGCATAAAGCAGACAGTTACACCTGCAACAAAACACATTCCCAATATGGTATTGAATTTCATTGTTGCTTCTAAAAGGAACTTTTAAAAAGCAAGTAAGGGAGTTCCACTTCTGGGAAGCTGCAATAGACATAATCTTACCTACTCCTCCTGCTAAATACTTCTAAAACCCCTTGACAAAATATATAAAGCAAACATAAGAAAACTTTGAATGAGGACGCGGTGGCTCACACCTGTAATCCCAGCACTTTGGGAGGCCAAGGAGGGCAGGTCACCTGAGGTCAGGAGTTTGAGACCAACCTGGCCAAAATGGCAAAACTCTGTCTCTACTAAAAATAGAAAAATTAGCTGGGCATGGTGGTGGGTGCCTGTAACCCCAGTTACTGAATATGCTGAAGCAGGAGAATCATTTGAACCTGGAAAACAGAGGTTGCAGTGAGCCAAGATTGCACCACTGTACTGGGCAACAGAGCAAGATTCATCTCAAAAAAGAGAAAATATTTAAAAAAAGAAAGAAAGAAAGAAAACTTTGAATGCTTGAGAGAAGACAGTAGAAAGGGACCTCAGGACCAAACGAACAAAATGGAGATGAGTTCCGTCGGGGGAGGGGGAGCTGTTGTTTTGTGTGTATGTGTGCTTTGTTTGTTTTGTTTTGTTTTGTTTTGTCTCATATATACCTAGACTTTGGGAGCTGAAGAAGTCAGTTACCTGGCAACAAGAATGAATGCAGAAAACCTATATAGCTCCAACAGAGTCTATTCTTTCTAATCAAAGATCAAGCTAGAAACACAGAAAAGTTTTACACAATAACTGACTTCAGCCAAGCATTGCAGAAAAAAAATCTGTGACTCCACCACCACTCATGCTGGCAAAGACCAAGAGAGTAGCCTAGACTTCCAGCCCACCCTATAATTTGACACTTTCCTCTCCCCACTAGGGTTCTGGTAGAAAATCAGGACTTGTGACTCTACTCCTCCTCTGATGAGTTGGCAAGATGTAAAGAGGCACTACTATCTCTCCAAGCCAGGAGACTATCAGCTGGACTTCCTGTGGGGCTAGACAGTGAGGAAGTACTCAAGCTACAGCCAAAAGGGAGAATAAAACACTGTGCTGATGGAGGTATGTCCAAGCAGCACAAGAACCAACTGAAAGGACTCCCAGTGACCAAAGTTAGAAACATTCATGGAATAAACGACATTTTAAAAGTATTGGAGGCCAGGCACAATGACTCATGCCTATAATCCCAGCACTTTGGAAGGCCGAGGCAGGTGAATTGCTTGAGCCCAGGAGTTCGAGACCAGCCTGGGCAACACGACAAAACCCTGTCTCTACAAAAACTTAAAAAATTAGCTGGGTGTGGTGGTGCATGCCTGTAGTCCCAGCTACTTTGGAGGGTGAGGCAGGAGGATCACGTGAGCCCAGGAGGTGGAGGCTGCAGTGAGTCACTGCACTCCAGTCTGGACAACAGAGCAAGACTCTGTCTCAAAAAAAAAAAAAAAAAGTATTAGATACCTAAAATATAAAACAAATAAAAATAAATATCAGAGAATCCATTTTGATGTAAATAATGATTGAATAAATTAATAAATGGGGGAGAAGAGACAAATCTCCCATGCAGAAGATTCCAAATTATTTCCATTAATACTCCACTCTCTAAGAGGTGGCATAACTCCCCACTCCTTAAGTGTGGGCAATGCATAGTTTTTTCCTTGCAAAGACTATAGTTATACAAAGGGGAACAAGCACAAAACCTCACAATGAAGAAACCTGACAAACACTGCCTTAGCCAGGTGATCAAGGTCAACATCAATAGTAATAAATCATATTAATAGTATGTACATATCCTTGTATGTATGTCTCCTTGCTGTGATGTGATAACAATGACAGTTCACCTCTGTTATCTTCCTTCCAATACCCATAACCTCCACATCTAATTATGAGAAAATCATCAGACTAACTCCAGTAGAAAAACATCCTACAAAAATACCTGGCCGGTACTTCTGAAAAACTATCAAAATGATCAAAACCAAGAAAAGTCCAAAAAGGCATTACAGCTAAAACAAGCTAAAGGGGAAATGATGACTTAAGGTACTACGGTACCTTAGATGGATCCTTGGAGAGAAATAGGACATCAGATAAAAACTAAGGAAACATGAATAAAGTAAGAACTTTAGACAATATGTAAATATTGGCTCATTAATTGTAACAAATGTACTAATGTAAAGTGTTAACAACATGGGAAACTGGTGCACAGTATATGGAAACTCTCTGTACCATCTTCTCAATTCTAAACGATTCTATAAAATAAAGTCAAGTTTTTAAAAGTACACAAGAAGAAAGTTAATGATACTAATTAAAACCTATTTGACTGATTATTTCAGTTTTTATTTTTTTATTTACTAGCTATCTATCAAACTTAACTCCTGAAGAGAAGAGCTAGTAGAGCAGATCAATTTTGAAAAGAAATAGAAATTAGCAAAGTTGAGAGCTGGGAACGTCACCCAGATGAGAAAACAGTGGGTGATATGGTTGAGAAGAGTTGTGGAGAGAAACAAAGATGGACTAAGGAGTACTGAGAGAGAGGAAGGAGGTGCTGAGTAAATCTCGGAAAGAAAGGAGTCCATGCAGGGAAGGGGGCCTGGATGGAGGAAGCCCAGCCAGAGGTCGTGCAGAGGGGAGAAGCTGGGGCTTGTGACAGTCAAAGCTCTCCCTTTTCCTGAAATTTAAACTAAACCTACAAATGGAGAGTTGAGGGATGGTAATAATAAATCATTATATTCTTACTACAATAATTTCTCTTCCAGCTCAGCCATCCTTGATCTTTATCTGAACCAGACTATAATCCCCATCTGAATGAAATCTAGGCCAGGCCTTCAGTCTTTCTCTGCTTTCATTTCTCAGCCTTCAGTGAGACAGATATAGGTTTTAAGTGGTCTGAAATGTATATAATATGCAAAAATAAATTTAGACATATAAATCAATTTTTATTTAAAACATGAAAGGAAATTATAATACACATTTGGGAAAAACTATCAAAAAAGGGACAATAAATATGTTATTTTTTTCTGGCACACTTCTACATGATTTGCCACAGATGAATTTATGTCTCTGAGCATGGTGAACCTTGCTGCTTCTCCACTACTCACCGCTTTCTGGTGCTGGAGGTGGAGGACATACGCTCTTCATGATATGAATCCTGGCCAAGCAACTTTGTGTCAGCATAGTGAGTGTAGGAGTACCCCAGGATGGCTGGCAATAACTACACACAGAAGTAACTACAAACCACAAAAACATATTCCTCTAAGTCCGGATGAACTCAACTTTCCCTCAACTCGATCTCAGAAATACCCATGGCCCACTCCAATGGCACCTGACACAGGAGAAGAAGGACAAACGGGAAGTCAGAGTGGACAGAATCAAGGTTTATAATAGATTGCAGTTAAAAATCTTACTTTTGGCCAAGCATGGTGGCTCACACCTGTAATCCCAACACTTTGGGAGGCTGAGGCAGGTGGATCACTTGAGGTCAGGAGTTCAAGACCAGCCTGACCAACATGGTAAAAACCCATCTCTACTAAAAATATAAAATTAGCCGGGCATGGTGGCCGGTGCCTGTAAGCCCAGGTACTTGGGAGGCTAAGTCAGGAGAATCGCTTGAACGTGGGAGGAGGAGGTTGCAGTGAGCAGAGATTGCACCACTGCATTCCAACCTGGGCAAAAAGAGCGAAAGTCCATGTCAAAAAAAAAAAAAAATCTTACTTTTGCAGATGTATGAAATATGTTCTAACTGCCAGCGCATTTCCCAGGGCCTTGTTCTGGCTCCAGATTTTTAGCTTCATTACCTGCAACAGTGAATTTGCCTCTGTGCACCCAGTAGTATCCACTGCATATGACTATGATTTCAGGAAGCTGTGAAAAGCCTAAGCCTACCAATTTGTTCATCTTTTTTTTTTTTTAATCAGGTAATCATAAATTGTAGCAGAGATCTGTTTTAATCTTTATATATCAAAGTAATATTTATAATTGATAACATACATACATGTAATGGCTTTGCTCAATAAACACCAAATAAGAGTGTGGTTTTTTGTTTGTGTGTTTGTTTTTGAGATGGAGTCTCACACTGTCACCCAGGCTGGAGTAGAGTGGCACCATCTCGGCTCACTGCAACCTCTGCTTCCCAGGTTCAAGTGATCCTCCTGTCTCAGCCTCCCAAGTAGCTGGGATTACAGGCACCTGACACCATGCCCAGCCAGTTTTTGTATTTTTAGTAGAGACAGGGCTTCACCATGTTGGTCAGGCTGGGCTCGATCTCCTGACCTCAGGTGACCTTCCAAAGTGTTGGGATTACAAGCGTGAGCCACTGAGACCGGCCATAAGAGCATTTAAAAAAAAAAATTTAATTGGGAGGTCATTGGGCTGAGGTGGTTCTAGCACCTTGGGTTCCTGTGTAAGCAAACTCAAACCCAATTCAGTGTAAATGGTAAAATAAAACTTTAACCCAGAAATCACCAACTAACCTCTAACTAGGAACTTCACAGGGGAATGAGTTGAGTGAGGCTACCTCTCCCCAAATGTTGCCTTTGCCCTGCTCCCTCATTCGCCTATAAAAGTACTTTTGCCTTTCGTGGAGCCCCCAAACCACTTGCAGTCTGGAAATACCCAGATTCATGGATCATTAAATGCTCAAATAAAGTCTTTAATAGAGTTTTTAATGCTTTAATGTGCCTCAGTTTACCTTTCCACAAGTGCAAAATAAAATATTGGCCTAAGTAAATGAGATCATGGTTGTGCCACCTGTGCAGTCATATGGGGCCACCATGCTCAGAAGGGTCCTGCATTTGATTGAAGGTTCTTTTGTTGACATCTAGAAATTCTTTAAAATTTTTGAACAAAGGGACTTGCATTTTAATGGTGCATTGAGCAAATTTTATAGTTGGTTCTGATTGTGAATTCTACTGTGGTATTTGTGGAAAAAGCTTTTTTGGTGTTTATCAACATTACTCTGTCAGAAAAATAAGAGTAAATGTTTATCAGATAAAGTCTTGTCATACTTCTTGATCATTAACTATTTAAGCTTGCTATGCAAATCATATCTTTACTGTCATTTGTGCTAAAATAGCAAGCCACCAACAAATGCCTACATGCATAAGAGGGCACTGCACTCAGCAACCTGTCTGAGAGATGGAACAAATAGAAGATTCCCAATGCTCAGGTGATTCCCTGCTGTTCCAGTAGCTCTTGATCACAAATATGCTGAACTTGGTTTACAACAGATAGAGCTTATGTATGGAGGAACTGAAGGCATTTTACACTTCTGTACATTTTTGTCTGAGGCAAATTTACATATTTTATTTCGGTAGCTCTGGGAGAAAAGGTGTTTATGATATTAGAAATCAAAACACTAAATGTTTTTACATTCAGCACCTCTAACCCTGATTGTTTTTCAACTTTTTCAAAACCAACTTCATCCTCTTCTTCCATGTTCTTTTCCTCTAATAGAAATATCATGTACACATATCAAGTCTGTTCTCCAAAAGAAAACATCTATTCTTTTGTTTTCGATTAGAAATTACTGCAACATTTCCAATTGAAATGTCAAATAGTCCTTAAGAATTAAACAAAATGATTTTTCTTCTAATTTGCAAGTTTCAACATGAATTTTAGGTCAACTTACAATCTCAAATGTATATTCTAACTTTCCATTAACTTCGGTTGGAAATGTGTACAAAATTTATTTGAAGAGAAAATGGTACCAGAGGTTGATGCACATTTCAAGGATAAAGGTACAATTAAAATGTTCACTGAGATCCATATCTACATTATTAAAATGATGCTACATGCACATCAAGGTTACACAGTGATTTTTTCTTAGTATCTGAGGACAAACTTAATAAGTGCAGGTTGTTCTACTGCCTGTTCTTTTCTGCAGAGTAAGGTCTCTTGGGTTTACAAAGCGTGAGTCAAATATTGATGCTATTGCTTGTATATTTCACCAGATGGCGCTAGGAGCATCTATAATAGCTGAACATCACACAGCGTTCTGAAACGTCAGAATTTCCTTAAATTGCAGAATATTCCATTTCTGAAAGAAAAAAAAATTTAAAATTACTTGTGAACAATTATGTCTACCTATTTATACCTAGACAAATTCACATCTCTCAATGTTTTTAAAATAGCACATAATTCCATTGGAAGTACTGTACTTTTTACCTTATTTAATCATCGCCATTTTTTCAGAACTGGTTTTCCTTCTTTGCTTACGAACATATCTGGTGATTATTCCGCTCCTGTAGCATTCTGCCAAGCTGCAGTGGCTGCATCTGTAGTACCATAAAAGTCTTTTCCCCAAAACATGCGTAAACATCTACAGGAAAATTAGAAATAGTGGCTGGTGGAAGGTAAAATGCCTTATCTAATGTCAGATAAACAAACATGCCTTATCTAATTGCCACACTGAATCCAGTTTTCAGACTACATAATCAGGGGTCATTAAATTATAGTTTTTCTGATTCTAAGACTCACTGCATGAAGCAGCCATTGAAGTGGGTTGGATAATTATGGCTTCAAATAAATAAAGTGGAATCCTTTATTTTGCTGATGTTGGGAAACAGCTTCTAATTTCCAAACTGCTGGCCCTCTGTTAAATAGTTGAAATTTTTTAGTATACAATTTCCACTAGTGTATAGGAGAAATTTTTTCCCTACCCACTTATTATTTCATGAAGATGTCAAGGTTATGGATAAAGTGAATATGCAACTAGATGTCCACAAGGCTGGAGTGGACTCTCCCTTAGTATGGGTAGATGGGTGGAACTGAAACACACAGACAGGAGGGAGGAGGACAGAGACAAACCTACACATGCAAGTCCAGAGGGTGTTCAAGAAGACAATAATAAGCTTAACAATTGCTTGAAGTTTGCAATTAGACCAGACACACTCTCTCTCATAGGTGGCTCCAGGAATTTTTTTCACAATACCTTGAAGACAAATCTTTTTGGACACAAATATGTCCTTATTTGTTAGCACTCATTGATGTTTTGTACAGAACTGCCCTGTAAGAAGATCTTTCCTGATTAAATATACCAAATAATTAAAACTTTCTTTTGGTTTTCAACTTTGTTTTGATTCAACTCTGCATTTATATCTCCATTTTACTTAATCTGAATGCTGGTTTATGCAAAAATTTTCCAAACAGTGAAAACTGTTTTTTTAAAATGGGTTTTACACATTGAGTTTGATTTCTGGGGGAAAAAAATCTGCAATTTTGGAACAATAAGACATAATTTGTAATATTCAATAAGTTTTATCAATAAATACTATATGAGTACAAGGCATAGATGTGTGTTTGTCTTAATGAGTTCTAAAATTCACAGAATGTTTACTAATTTCTGAAGAATTATCATCTCTGAAGGCATATAAGATGTTAGGAAAGCATAAAACTCTATCAGTTACTAGGTGTGTGATGCTGAGTGAGATATTAACACCACCAAGCCTCAGTTCCTTATCTCTAAAATGGAGATAATGCCTACCTCACCCAGGTTGTTGAAAGGATTAAATGAATGTAAATGTCTAGCCCAAGTCTGTCACTTATTGGATGATCAACAAATATGCTTTCCTTCCTTTCCTCAACTCCCCTGCTCAGAGTAACTAGAGTTTTCTTAAAAATAGAGAGGCGTGCAGTAAGACATGTTTAAAAATAATAAAACAGCATTTTTTTGGTAAATAGGTAAACTTGCTATAACTGAGCAGTAAAAATTGCTTTTAAAAATGTGTAATTGCCTACCTCTGAAGTAGAAATTATCCACAGAATATATTACTATCTATCAAAGTCTTATTTGATGGTTCTTTATTGCTTTGTTTCTTTTACTTGTTCTGGAAAGTAGAAAGAAAAGGAAATGCAACTCTCACTAGCACCCAATCACCAATGCCACCCAGGGAATTATTCTCAGTACTGTTTAAGACAAAATGCACCAGACAACTGAGAAGGTGATATTATTCCAGCTAGTGCCATAGGGAAAGCCCCGCAGATCAGAAAATTAGAGTGTCTCTGCAGAGTGGATTTGCTTTCAGGCATTTACAGAAGAGAGTAGACAAGTTGCAGATGTGGGGATTCCCAGCTGTATTGTTTTGCAATCAGAAGAGGTCTCTGTTATTTAGGTAGGCAGAAAATGTTTATTTCTATGTCTTGCTAGTTCAAAAAACAAACAGTTGTAATCTTAGCTAATCATTCATGAGATAAAGAATAAGAGTTTGTAATCCCAGCACTTCGGGGGGGGGCCGAGATGGGCGGGTCACTTGAGGCCAGGAGTTCGAGGCCAGCCTGGCCAACATGGTGAAACCCCAGCTCTACTAAAACTACAAAAATTAGCTGGGTGTGGTGGGGTGCACATGTAATCCCAGTTACTAGGGAGGCTGAGGCAGGAGACTCACTTGGACATGGGAGACAGAGGTTGCAGTGAGCCGAGATTATGCCACTGCATTCCAGCCTGGATGACAGAGTGAGACTCTATCTCCAAAAAGAAAAAAAAGAAAAAAAAATAATGGGACGTTGGGTAGAGGCAAAGGGAAGGTGGAATTTATAGCAGGCTTTTTCAGCAGGTTCAAACAAAAGTGAAAAGTGTGTGTTTGGCCTTGTCACAGGTAAACAAGAAAGCCATTCACAAGCCTTATGGGGGTCGCAAAAAAGAATGGACAGTGACTGCTATGTGAGTCACATGGAGAAGGGTGATTCATTTCCTTAAACTGTTTTTCAGAACACAAAATGGTGAGGCATTTCTGAAAACAAAAAATTGGTGAGATTTCTTAACCACAACTATTTTCTGAAAGCACAAGGCTCTGGAAAAGTTCAACATTGTTAGTCCTCCTTCCCTTTTGATCAAGACAGATAAATTTCATTCACTGTTGCACAAGTCAAATGTGGCCATAAATCTCCTGAGTGAGGTGAACCAGGGTATAAGAACTATTCTTGTGAGGTCTCTTAATGACATTGTGTCTTCAATATTAATTGAATCACCATCAAACAATAAAATGACAATATATTTAGTTTAAATTTATAATTGACCTTTATTTTCAATTCTACAATCAGGCAACACCTCATTCTATAAAATAGAATGAGTGTTCCAATGAACTGAATGGAGGAGGTTAGATTTATAAAATGAAAAGGGCCAAAGGAAACAAAAAGAGAATAAAAAACAGACTCATCCTTTCAATGTTACTTTCCTTATAGGGTTCAAACAGGAGACATCTGTTGAATACTATGCTGACTCAGGTACTAGAATCTGCTGGGGTTTTTTGGAAAACTGGCCTGTTGGAAAGTTCAGTTTGATTATGTGGGACTTAACCCAAGCGACTCCATTCTAATTTGGTCTTGTCTGCTGGGGCCTAACACAGGAAACTAGTCCAAAATAATCACTTCCCATAAACACATCTATTGAGAGGTAGTGGCAAGGGTCAGTTGTTTTAGAGTCCTAGAGATCAGGCATCTTATATGAAAAACAAAACAAAAAAAATTAATATAAAAAGTTGGATCAAAGTAAAGACCCAAGAGTTCAACCCTGGGAAGGTTTGGACCGGTGGATTCCAGAGTCAGTGGACGAAAACCTTTCGATTATGTAGCACTGCTTATGGAGTTTCTTGAAGTTAAGAAGTTAATGTTCTTGGTGATGTTGTCCAGTCTTTGTTACTTCTCATATAATGTTATGCATGACCTGAGCATTTCACTGAGCTTTCTTAGTGGCCTAGACAGTGACTTGCTGAGGGAGAAATTCAGTCCATTATGGTCTTCTGTGGTGATAAGTCCCTCAGGGTATATATCAAGTCATCAGGTTTTAGCCCCGAGTTGTTCTTCAGATCTGGAGGTGAAAGAACAGCTACAAGGCAACCTTGAGTCTCGATAAGGGTCTCTAGATAGTCGGACTTTTGTTCTCAGTGATACCAAGTTAAGAGGGAGGGAGAAAAGTTGGAAACGTTAGTTTGAAAGGTTATAGCCAGATATTGAAAAAAAATGAAAAGAATTGAAAACTTGGTAAAAGCTGACAGTTTGTTCAAGGTAACAAAATCCAGTCTAATCACAAGTAGGTAACAAAACCAGATATTGCACAGTGGGGAAGGAAGCCAATTAAACCTCAACCAAACAGAGTTTGCACATCCATCAGTTACCTACAATTTATAAAGAGGCACAAATAGTTCAAAGACAACTGAGTTATTGTTTCAAATCTGATAACCCAAAAAGATCTGCTATAGTTTTCCACTGAAACAAAGTTTCACCGAACAGATAGTCTTTAAAAAAAAAAAAAAAAAAAGGGCCAGGCATGGTGGCTCACACCTGTAATACCAGCACTTTGGGAGGCCGAGGCGGGCAGATCATGAAGTCAGGAGATCAAGACCATCCTAACATGGTGAAATCCCATCTCTACTAAAACAATACAAAAAAAATTAGCTGGGCATGATGGTGGGCACCTGTAGTCCCAGCTACTTGGGAGGCTGAGGCAGAAGAATGGCATGAACCCAGGAGGCGGAGCTTGTAGTGAGCCAAGATCACACCACTGCACTCCAGCCTGGGCGACAGGGCAAGACTCCATCTCAAAAAAAAAAAAGAGAAGAAAAGAAAAAAAAAACGTGATTATTCTTGATCGTAAAATAATGTGGTTTCATTCTTACTGGATTTAGCCTGATTATGTACACAGGCACAGTAAGAATAGTAATTTACCATATACATCTTTTTAAGTTTGCTTTGCTGGAAGTTATCATTAGGAACTCTTGAATCAATTTCAACTGTTATTTATTTAGTTATTTAGGTTTTGTTTGTTTGTTTTCTGGGACAGAGTCTTGTTCTGTTGCCCAGGCTGGCGTGCAGTCACACGATCTCAGCTCACGGCAACCTCTGCCTCCTGGGTTCAAGCAATTCTCATGCCTCAACCTCCTGAGTAGCTGGGACTACAGGCATGTGCCACCACACCCAGCTAATTGTTGTATTCTCAGGAGAAACAGGGTTTCACCATGTTGGTCAAGCTGGTCTCGAACTCCTGACCTCAAGTGATCCAGCCACCTCAACCTCCCAAAATGCTGCGATTACAGGCGTGAGCCACTATGCCTGGGCAATTTTAACTTGTAAATGCCCCTTCAGGCTAGTATGCCAAGCCAATAATTCATAATCAGATTTCACCTATATATTTAGATTAATTCCTTTCTTCTTAAGGTCCCTCAAATATTCTGAAATTCGTAGGATTACCAGGAAGTAGCCTTCCTTCTTCAGCTCTAAGGCTAAGAAGGAACACTGGAGGCCCTGTAAGTCCTTTCAACCCTGTAAGACAGGTAATGCGCAAGTTTTCCTAAGAGGGCTTCAAAAGCACGGGCTCCATCAAGTCAATCCAAGTTTCTTTAGTGCCTGGTCATATCTGACTAAATATGCATCATTATCAGATACGAAATAGCAGGCCTGGTCTTGGTTGGTTAATAATAAGGATCATCCTTATTATTAACAGGACATAATTGGAAACATTGTTGCTTCCTTGTTCATGACAAGGAATACAATATAATCTCTTCTTAGTGAACCTAGGCATATAACTCTGTTGCTGTGAAAATAAGAATATGTAATAAGTGTTTCTGATTTCTAGAGGGAACAAGCAGGAAAAAAAGATAAGAGTTCTATTTCTGTTTATGAAACAGAGTCTACTAAATTGTTATAAGTTATAAACAGCTTAAGAGAAAAGAGAGAAAGGGTTCCTTACATCCAGAACACAGAACATTAAAACATCAACAACATTCCAAACAAAACCAACAAGTGTTACCCATTAGTTTATTTAGCCATATGCAATGAATTCTTGTTCCACACAATCCTGGGGTAGCAATATCATAGACCCATTTGTGGACTGAAGTCAAGAAATACTGACTCAGTCCACTGGGATGCCCTCCAAGTTGTTCATGCAATACCATCAGAAGCTGTACACCAAAGTACAGTGCCTGGTATATCCTTTCCCAAGGCTCTAAGACAGTCTTTCTTTGTTGGTAATAACACACTCTGACCTGTAGCTTATTGCAAGTGGTTTCAGGGAAGCAATCATGGCAAAACAAACACTTTCTGTAGATGATAGAGATTTAAAATGGGTCTGGTTAGCTTATTATTAATGATTTTCAAAACAAAGATCTGAAGAAGATTTGTTACAGGAATAATGTAGTTGACAAGGAAGTTTGATTCTTTCTGTGACATGTAAAATAAAATCACTCCAAAAAATTAAAGACAAAATTCAAATAAACACATTATTAGCCATATTTTCAAAAAGTAGGTATCATACATAATTTATGAAAATGGATGAACATAATTTTTACAGAGAAAAAGCCTTCAGATAGCATAATCTTCACACATAACATACATGACTAAGCAAGCACACAATTAGAATAACCCAAGAATGTATCAGAATTATTAAGTAAAAAGACTCAGTAGATCTGGAGGAGGTACTAAACATTTGTTATATATTTTTTTTCTAGTGCAAAGTTTTTTTTTATTATTATACTTTATGTTCCAGGGTACATGTGCACAACTGCACAACGTGCAGATTTGTTACATATGTATATGTATGTTTATTGCGGCACGATTCACAATAGCAAAGACTTGGAACCAACCCAAACGTCCATCAAAGACATACTGGATTAAGAAAATGTGGCACATATACACCATGGAATACTATGCAGCCATAAAAAAAGGATGAGTTCATGTCCTTTGTCGGGACATGGATGCAGCTGGAAACCATCATTCTCAGCAAAATATCGCAAGAACAGAAAACCAAACACCACATGTTCTCACTTATAGGTGGGAACTGAACAATGAAAACATCTGTTATATTAATAAAACTCCAGATATGAGTTGTGTGAATCCCCAGTTGAAAACCATTGGCCTAGAATTCAAATTACATAAGTAAGGTTACTATCTAGTTAACATTTTCAAAAATAACTGAAATTATGACAAATAACACTATACTGATGTTGTCTAATTTCAGACAAAAAAAGATAAGACTTGATATTTGTATATCAAACAAAATTTACTGAAGTCTTTAAAGCAACTGGCTTCAGGCTATTTAAATTTACTTCACACAATGTAATCTTCTATTAAGCATTCTTTGTGATTCCTTTCCATCATGGTTATGAAAAGACAGTCTTCATCCTGGGACTAATAATGTCCAAACAAATACAATTTTGATTTTAAATTTAATAGCCATCTGCACCACATTTAATTATGTTTCCAAGGAACATAATTTTAATTAATGTTAACTTGTTTATCTCCATAAAAACTCAAGATAGCAGCCTTTAAATAATTTTACATATGGGTGTGTGTAAATATATAATACCCATATATATATATACATATACATATATACCATATACATATACCATATACATATATATATAGTTAGAGGCTGCTCTCCTGAATATATATCATTATATATGTATAAACACATATATTATATATATATTGAAACATCATGTTGTATCCCTTGAATATATTTGATGTTTTGATATACACACAGTGAATTAATTGCTAAAGTCAAACCAATTAATATACCCATCATCACACATGGTTACCTTTTTTGTGTATATGTGGTAAAAGTACCTAAAATCTACTCTTTTAGCAAATTTCCAGTATACAATACAGTATTATGAACTACAGTCCTCATGCTGTACACTGGATCTCTACTTATTCATCTTATGTTACTGCAACTTTGTAAGCTTTGACTTCCATTTCCCTCACCCCTGTATCAAGCCTGATAGCTACCTTTCTACCCTCTCTTTCTATGTATTCAAACAATAATCATTTTTCAAAAATGTTTTCTGATTTGTGTTAGTCCATTCTTGCAATGCTATAAATAAATACTTGAGACTGGATAATTTATAAAGAAAAGAGATTTAATTGGCTCACAGTTCTGCAGGTTGTACAAGAAGCATGGTGCTGGCATCTGCTTCTGGTGAGGACCTCAAGAAACTCCCAATCACGGTAGAAGGCCAAGGGGAGCCAGCACATCACATGGCAAGAGAAGGAACAAGAGAGCAAAGGACGAGGTCCCAGACGCCTTTAAACAACCAAATCTCATGTGAACTAACTGAGGGAGAACTCATTTCTCACCAAGGAGACTGACATGGTTTGGCTCTGTATCCCCTCGGGAACCTCATCTCGAATCATAATCCCCAAGTGTTGAGGGAGGGAGGTGATTGGATCATGGAGGCAGTTTCCCCAATGCTTTTCTTGTGATAGTGAGTGAGTTCTCACGAGATCTGATGATTTTATGTGTTTGGAATTTCCTCCTTCCCTCTTCTCTCTTTTGCCACCTTGTGAAGAAGGTGCCTGCTTCCCCTTCCACCATGCTTCCCCATTCCACGTAAGTTTATTGAGGCCTTACCAGCCATGCAGAACTGTGAGTCAATTAAACCTCCTTTGTTTATAAATTACCAAGTCTTTGGTGGTATCTTTATAGCAGTGTGAAAACAGACTAACGCAGGGATGGTGCTAAACCATGAGGAATCTGCCCCATGATCCAATCACCTCCCACCAGGCCTCACCTCCAAGGTTAGGAATCACCTTTCAGCATGAGCTTTGGAGGGGACAAACGTCCTAGCCATGTCATGACTATTTGAGGTTATAGTAGCCTCTTTAAAATTTAAACTACATAAATATAAATACTCCCTGATTTCTGCATCTGATAATTCTTTTAATTAAGATTTTCATTTCAAATTTTGTTTGAAAGGGGTTTAGATAATTTATTTTAAAGGATCTCTTCATTATTCCTGCTGATAGACCTGTGAGAATACATGTTGACTAGACAGGAGCACAGGTCAAACTCTAGCATATAGGCATTGAATTTCTGGGTGTAGCCACTTCATGGTCTGGGTTTCTTTAGGTTCACAAGTAGAGAGTGATTCTAACTTTACACCATAATTGGCCATTTCCACCCAGTTCAGAGCCTACTCTTTCACAGATTGTATACTTTTTTATTAGCTTAACTTAATAGCTTCAGTCAAAACTCGGTTGAATATAAAATATGTATGAGACAGAGAGAGAAAACGTTTTAAAAAGATGAAGAAAATAATCAAATTACAGATACAAGCATATAGCTCTAAAACCAATAACAATTCACTTAGGCCTTAAGTTCTTTCATAAGGTACAACTGTGATTAAGCTATCAGGAATTACTGATTGACATTTATGAAACTTATCTTACCACTGTGCTTGGTTGGAATTGCCAAATGAGTAATTCATTAGTGTTTCATAGGTATAATTAATACCACTAAGGAAAGTTAAACAAATTTAAATTATTGTTCTTTTTTTTTTTTTTGAGACGGAGTCTGGCTCTGTTGCCCAGGCTGGAGTGCAGTGGCGCGATCTCGGTTCACTGCAAGCTCCGCCTCCCGGGTTTACGCCATTCTCCTGCCTCAGCCTCCTGAGTAGCTGGGACCACAGGCGCCTGCCACCTTGCCTGGCTAATTTTTTGTATATTTATTAGAGACAGGGTTTCACTGTGTTAGCCAGGACGGTCTTGATCTCCTGACCTCATGATCCGCCCGCCTCGGCCTCCCAAAGTCCTGGGATTACAGGCGTGAGCCACCGCGCCCGACCTAAATTATTGTTCTTTAAAAACATATTTCAGCTGGGCACAGTGGCTCACACCTGTAATCCCATCACTTTGGGAGGCCGAGACGGGCAGATCACGAGGTCAAGAGATCAAGACCATCCTGGCCAACATGGTGAAACCCCGTCTCTACTAAAAATACAAAAATTACCTGGGCATGGTGGTGTGTGCCTATAGCCCCAACTACTCGGAAGGCTGAGGCAAGAGAATTGCTTGAACCCAGGTTGCAGAGGTTTCAGTGAGCCAAGATTGCACCACTGTACTGCAGCCTGGCAACAGAGTGAGACTCCATCTCAAAACAACAACAACAACAACAACAACAAAACACATACTTCAAAGGTACTTGAGATTAGAACTGGCAAAATCTCTATAAAATAATCATTAGAACCTACTTTATGAAAGTTATTCCATTTCTGCGACATCCTTGCTTATTCCATTTTCACTGAAAGATGTGTTTTCTTTCTTCCAACTCTTCTATTTAAATCATCTTTTATTTACTGTATGTACTATACACTTATATGTATATACATAAGCATTCAGGAACTATTTTTTGAGTGTCTTCTATATTGCTGATACTATGTTGGGTGCTGGAGACTTATAATTAATGATAGAGAGCTACTCCTGCCCTCATGGAGCATCTAGTCTGAAGAAGGACACAATTATCATACGGTTTGGTGAAATGTGATAAAATGGGAAAAGTTGAGCATGACCTGGGAGTTTCGAGGAGGGGCATCAAACAACTTTGAAAATGGAGAAAGGAAAAGTCAGAAAGGATTCCTAGAGAACATAGCAAATAAAGTGCAAAGGTAAGTAGAAGTATGCCATGTAGGGATGGGAAGAGAGGGCAGTCACCCTCAGAAATTTCCATGCACCCTATGTATTCACAGGTTATAACTTTCAGCACAAGAACTCTGCCTTACTTATGTATCCATGTTGCCTAGGTTGGGAGCTGACATTTACTAGGCGCGCCATAAATGGCTGATGAAAGAAAGAAAGGGAAAGATGCAGAGAGTTATAGTGTGTACAGGAGTAGACACAGATCTGCTAAGGGATGAAATTTCCTGATGCCCTTGTACAAGTAAATCCTACTGGCTTATGAAAGTTAAATGTATCAGGTCACAGATGGCGAAAGTACGGGAAAAGAGACCTTTTCTTAATAGCAGTGCCTTCTTTTTGGACAGGTGTAAGTCATGAGACAGGGGAGAGATGTTTCTTGTGCTTACGTGGGACACAAGGCAGGAGTAGACCTAGATGAGAGTTAGGGACATGAATCAAAGAAAATCTGTGGAGAAGATAGAAGGAAGCAACGAGAGCAGGAAAGGGTAAAAAGCAATCGATTTTAAAAAGGTGGCAAAGGAAAATGTCAAAGTCTGCGGGCAAGAAGATTGAGGAAAACTGGAAATAAGAGGATAAAGAAGCGAAGGAAGAACAAATATAAAGCAACAGCAGTGAGGTTTGAATATCCATTCCAAGTCAAACCCGTGGAGAGTGACTATAACGGGTTATCACATGTTTTTGGCTCTCTTATCCAGAACCTAAAGTCTTTGGACTAGAAAAAAATATACACCTTTTGTTATGATAAGAAACTAAAAGTTTTGATAATATTATGGAATCAAATGCTTGTGAGACAAATAGATGATAATTTTTGGAAACAATTGACCAAGTTTTTCCCTTCAAAAAAGATTTTTTTCCAAATACATATTTATGCCATTTGTTTAGCCACAAGTAAACAGTCAAATTATTTTGTTTATAACCTCAAACCCAAAAGCTTGTTCGGAACAGAAATATGAACCAGAAATAAATTACATGGTAAATCAAACCCTTATTTTGGGGCTAGGACACTATGCAAAGTGGTTTACAATTTGTTCTTTGCAATGTAAATGAAAACCCCAAGATATTGGCAGGAGAATAAACTCCTTTTTTTTTTTCTTACCCATCAGATGGGCAAAAATCCAAAAGTTTGAAAACTCAGTCTGTTGGTGAAGCTACAGAGAAACAGGCCCTCTCATTTAGAGCTAGTGAAACTGCAAAATGTCACAACTTCTATAAAGGGAAATTTAATAGTATCTAATAAAAGTACATATGCAGTTACCTTTTGACCCAACAACTGCACTTCTAAGAAATGATTACTAAGATATACTAGCAGAATAAGAAAATACATAGACTTTAAGTAATTCACTGCCATTTTATTATGATACCCAAAATAATGGATACAATCTAGATGTCTGATTATAGAACTGCTTGAATAAGCTATGGTGTATCCACACAATAGAGTGGTATGTATCTGTAAAAAGAATAATAAACAAGGCCAGGCACAGTGGCTCATGCCTGTAATCTCAGGATTTGGGGAGGCTAAGACAGGAGGATCACTTGAGCCCAGGAGTTTGAGACCAGCCTGAGTAACATAGAGAGACCCTCATCTCTACAAAAAAATTTTTTAAAAAAATAGTCAGGTGTAGTGACTCCTACCTGTGGTTCCAGCTACTTAGAAAGCTGAGGCAGGAGGATCGCTTGAGCCTGGGAATTTGACATTGCAGTGAGCTGTGACTGCACCACTACACTCTAGCCTGGGTGACAGGACCAGATTCTGTCTCAAACAAAAAAGAATCATGCGCAAAAAATAGAATTTTCTGTGTAGTATGAAGTTATCTCTAGTATATATTGTTGAATTAAAATGTTAGTAAAATAAATAAAAAGGTTGTATATCATGGTACTATTTAGCTTTAAAAGGGTGATATGGGAATATTTATATATTTTCTTGTATTTTAGATAATGGAATGATTATGCATATTTATTCAGCTATCTACACAGAAAGGAAGGAAATTGTGTGAAAGAGAGAGGGATAGAAACTAGATTTCTTAGCATGTACAACATTTTGTAGATTTGACTTTGAAATCACATAAATATTTTAGTTAGGTATAAAACAAACTTATTTTTTAATTCCTAAATCTCTAAAGCAAATTGAAATACATAAAATTGTAAATCTGTTAACAATATCACTATACAAATTGACTTTAAAACTCAGTAATTTAACTGTCCATCCCCAATAGGATGTACCCTAAGAATAAAAAGGGTTTGCAAAAGAATATTAAACTGTGGTTAAGAAACTTTTTATTGGCATGGTAGGATTTGTATTGTAATTTTGAAACTAGTATTGTGGGAAAAGTAAACACTTTTATTAACAGGTCTTTTCACCATAATAAAAAGTGGATATGTGTATCATACATATATGTATTAAATCATATGTATGATACATAATCACATATACATGATAACTTAAAAATCTCTCTAGTCTTGAATTTTATTGGAAGTATTAAGAATCAGTATAAGCCGTAAGTATTTTATATATAAAGACTAATGACTTTGAAGATGTATTCTGTAGACTGCATAGCCTATAGAAACTGTACAAACTGAAACAGAGAAGACTGAAATAAAATCCCAAAGTCTAATGACTGCTGGAAAAATATATAGCAGTGTAACATCTAACATTTGTGTAATTGGTGTCTGAGGGGGAGAAAAGGGAATATAAAAGAAAAACATATTTAAAGCATTAAGGCAAATATTTTTTCCAAATTCCATTTTTAAAACTCTATCCAGAAGTCCAAAAACTCATCAGTACCCCAAGCAATAAAGATAAAAGTCCCTAAACATATTATAATCAAATTGCTAATTACCAAGTATACCCAGAAAAATCTCAAAAGCAGACAGAGACAAAACATGTATTGCACATGTGAAACAATAATAATAATAATCATGGAACTCTCATCAGAAACAAAGCGGTCTAGAAGACAATGGAGTCACAACTTTAAAGTGTTGAAAGATAAAACAGGATGTATAGTCAAAGAAAATGTAATTCAAAAATGAAGACAAAATGAAAAATATGTGCAGATAAAAGCTGAGAGAATTCACCACTAGCAGACCAACGTTACAACATAAGTTGAATGAAATCCTTTAGGCTGAAAAATCCTATGTATCTAAAACATGTATCTAAAGAAACATGTATCTAAGGAAACATGTATCTAAAGGAAGGAGTGAAGAACACACCAAATGGTTCAAATACAGGCAACTATAACAGACCTTTTCCTTGCTTCTTAATTTTTAAAAGACAATGGACTGTTCAAAGCAAAAAAATAATGACTGTATTTTGGTGGCCATAGCATATTTAGAAATAAAGTACATGAAAAAAACAAGGAGGGAGTATATGAAAGTGTACTGTTGAAAGGATCTTACATATGAAGTGTGCAATGTTAATTCAATGTGGACTATAATAAGTTAAAAGTGTTTATTTTAATCCTCAGTGAAACAAATTTTTTTAAAAAGCAGTTTTAGCTAAAATGCCAATAGAGAAGATACTATTAAATATACTTGGTAATTCAAATCAAGAAAAGGAAGGGAAAAAAAGGAATGAATAAGAAATGAGACAAATAGAGAACAAATACCAAATGGTGGACTAAGGGCCAAATATATTAATAATTGTATTAAATATAAATAAAGATTTTATTAAATCAAGATTGTCAGATTGAATGAAAAAGCAAGACCAAATGATGTAGTGTTTATGGGAGATAAACTTTAGATATGAAAAAATACAAAAATTTATTATTACAGTTGGATACTTTAACACACCTCTCTCAGTAATTGACATAATTAGTGGCAACCAAATCAATTTATATATAGAAAATTTGAACATCACTATCAATCACCTTATCCTAATTGATATTTATTGAATGTTATCCCCAAAATTGGAAGAATTTATTTTTACAAGTGCTTACGGGTAAAATTATACATTAAATTCTTATACTAGTAAAGAAGAAAGGTCACAATCATTTATGTAAACTTCTACCTAAAGAAAATTTTAAAAAGAAGAACAAATTAAACCCAAAGTAAGCAGAAGTAATGAACTAATAAAGATAGGAGAAGGACAATGAAATAGGAAACAGAGGAGCAATAAAGAAAGCCAATGAAACTGAAAGCTGGTTCTTTGAAAATACCAGTATCATTGATAAACCTTTAATCAAACTGAACAAAGAGAGACAGGGAGGGAGAAAGAAAGAAAGTGAGCACACAAATTCACATTTTCAGGAAAGAAAGAAGGAGTCCTGGCACAGTGGCCCACACCTGTAATCCCAGAACTTTGGGAGGCCAAGGTGGGTGTATCACTTGAGATCAGGAGTTTGAGACCAGCCTGGCCAACATGGTGAAACCCCATCTCTACTAAAAATACAAAAAATAGCGGGTCGTGGTAGTGAGTGCCTGTAGTCCCTGCTACTCGGTAGGCTGAGGCAAGAGGATCACTTGAACCCGGGAAGCAGAGGTTGCAGTGAGCCGAGATCGTGCCACTGCACGCCAGCCTGGGCAAGAGAATGACAGTCTGTCTCAATTAAACAATTAAAAAAAAATAGGAAGAAATAATATCAACTTTACACAGACTTGTAGACAAATAGAGGAGGAAAAGTCACTTTCCAATTCATATTATGGGGAAAGAATAACCATACTAAAACTATATATGGACCTTATGAAAAAGGAAATTAGAAACCAATGGCACTCATAAATATAGGCATAAAAATCTATTTCTAAACCAAATTCATTAATTTATAAAAAGAATAATACAATGTATCTAATTATGGTTTAATTCAGTAATACAAGGTTGATACGATAGTTAGAAAATTTAACACATTAACAAGTTAAAGAAAAATCATATGAGCATTTCAATAGATGCCAAAAATGTATTTGACAAAATTAAATACCAATTAATAATTGTTTTAAAACTCCCAGCTGACTCTAAATAGAGACAGTTTCTCAATCTGTTCAAAGACATTTGCAAATAAACAAAACCCGTACAAACATAAAAAACATTTATACCTAACTGTGAAAGGATACTTCCCTTTTAGTATGGATACAAGGAAAAGATGGCCACTCCAACCACTTATATTGAGTGTTAGACTTTAGAGACTCATTGTGGTGTAGCACGGGGCTCGCTCTCTCCTTGGAGTACTTCTGTAATGCATCTAGTCTGCTGACCCAGGTAGGCCTCTGTCTGCTGAAACTTTAGCCAATGTGCATTCAGAACATCTATACCTACCCCATAATGTGGAATAGTGAGACTTCAGGGGACTGCATATAATGCACTACTTCTCTGTTTTTAGGTTATCCCCAATAAAACCTATATTACATCTGTATTTTGTTTGTGATACCTTTGCATGGATACTGAATATATCCTGGAATTTATTCATACATGTTTTAAACAAACATATTCTAAATGATGTTTGTGAAAATTTGTTACACTTTTAGTAATAGCAAAATATTAAAAATGAATAACTGCTCAGTAATAGAGTGCTGGTTAAAATAACGTATGTACATCCAACAAATAGAGTGTTAGTCATAAAAAATGAAGAAATTCATTATGTAGCATGTAATGATCTCCAAGATACAATCGTAAGTGAAAAAACAATGCAAAGAAAACTATGTAATTGAAAACTAAGGGATAGAGATAGGCAGGTAGATATGCATTTATTTGTATATGCATAACATATCTCTGTAAGGATATACAAAATGTGTTTAGTATTAGTTAATTCTGAAGCAGGGAATTTGTTACCAGAGTAACAATATGGAAGGGAGAGTTTTGTTATACCTTTTCTTCCTTTCGACTGTTGAACCATCTTAACGTATTAACTAACCCAAAATGAAATCAAATTTAAATTTAAAAAAACTCATTGCTGTGAATCACAGTAACATTTAGTTTTGTACATGTAATTCTATACCTAGCACATGGGATGTCTCCTGCTGTTATGCATAAGATAGGTTGAGATGTGATCATGGGATTAGACTCTAGACAAGCAGATAGGACAGTGCAGAGACAGATGATGACAGTGAATGTTATGTGCCAAGTTCCACAACACAGTAAAAACAATCTTTAGTTTATATGAGTCAGACTTGAAGTCTCTTATGCGCAAAGCTGTGCTGAATAGACATGTCGTAGGGACAGTTCTACAGCCCCACCTTTCTTCCCTTGCCACTACATGCCTGTCCTCCTGCTTAATACTGCTGCCATGTAAAAACAGCTGCCTCTCACTTGTCTCCCACTTGACCTTATTTTTTCTGATGCTTTAAAATCCCATTTCACACAGTCAAAGCTAGCACAGAAGATAGAGCAGGATTTAGAATAAGATGGATAATAGAAGGGAAAGGAAGATAAGCGTTCCTGTGATAAAATCTGGAAATCTAACCACCAGATTATAACATAATTTACATGGGAAAATTCATTTTTGTTTTCTACACAACCAGAATATCAATAAAACACTTTGAAAGGTAATCTGTTTGTAAACTGAGGAACTTCTGTGCTTATACTTCCACATGGAGGCATGAAGACCGGGTCATAACAGCAAAAAACAAAAAAAACACTCAAGGCTGATACTTAGACCCATTTAGCAAGGAGGCCTTCTTTTTCTTGAAAATAAATATTATATTGAATTCAATTTAGGTATAGTTAATGCTGGCCAGTTTGTGGAGATTGTGGAAAAAGCAAAAAAAAAAAAAGTTAGCACAGTCTTCGAGGGACAATTATAAAGGGCTTCAAGTGACAATTCTAAAGAGCTTCAAGACGGTGACTTCAAGTAGGTTTTTTCCCTCATCTATCACTGACACAAAAATATGTGAAACAGATGGTGCTTCTTGGCTATATATAGTTTTTGTTGAAACTTGTTAAAGACAGTTTGGATCATGATTAAGAAATCTTACCACCTCTTAACTGAAACATACCCCAGGGTTTTTCTTAGAAGGTGTTAGAAAGGCAGTTGATGATTATAGTCAATGTTTCCTTCTTCTACAAATAAAAAAAATCTAAAACCACCAATGGCCTTCTGGATGCAAGCAAATAAATACAGAAAATCAAAGACAACTGGGAGATTTTCATAACTAGTCTAGTTTTTTAATTGAATCAACAAGCGTACTTTGGGTTATTGACATATATATACATTATATGAACTCTTACTTTGACTTAACATTTTTCTTGAATGAGTTGTTGCAGTCATTAGACTGTTTGCTGACTATTTCCTGTTTTGCCCTCTTGGGTGCCGGGGAGATTGACACGTCTTTGCTCCCTTGTGTTTGGACAGGGCTGTGTGACTCATTTGAGCCAGAGAGTTGTGAACAGATGTGTGGTGTGGCTTCCCTGGGCCTGTACACGTAAGTACCAATGCCAGACTGCAAAATATTTTTTGTTCCTTTGTCACGTTAACCAGAAACAAGTAAGATAGTGGCTACTCTTGCAGTTGAGTTCCTTGACTGACCACAAGAAGCAAAGTTTCATTACCAAACTGTCGTGGACATGCATCAGGAGTGAGAAACAAAGCTGTATTGTTTTAAGCTTCTGAAAGTTTTTAGTTTATTACTGTAGTGTAATCTAGCCTAGCCTGACTGATACAGATCATGCTGAAGTCACTGGCAGTAAAACAACAGCCAATGACTTGCCAATGGAAAGGCAGAGAAAAGGAAGGTCTATTCCCAGAGACAGCATTGCTTTTTCCACATGAACAGGACAAAAAAGCAAACAAACAACAACAACAACAACAAAAAAAAAAAAAAAAAAAAAAAACCAAGTATTCCCAGGCATATATCTGCAATGCTACAGCTTTCCTGTAAGAATGACTCTCTTAATTATGTTCTCATGATTGCCAAAACCTAGAAGCCACTGGAACAAATTTGAGTAAAAAGGATTATGGGATCATTAGTGTCTTGTAAGTGAAGAAAATCTTAGGAGGTGGATTGAAAAAACAACATTAGGAGAAAAACATGTAAGAAAATTAGACAACCAGTTTAGGAAGTTGACTGGGATTTCTACAAGAAAGAAAAATGAAGGAGATAAATTAGGAATTAAATACAGTTTTCTAGAAATGAAATTTTTAAAATTTCAGATTGAAAAAAAATCCACTGAATTCTCTGCATAAATATTGAAACCTAGAAAGACACACCATGTTGAAATATCGGAATACTGGGGACCACGAGAAGATTCTAAAATGTCTAGGAGAAACAGGGGTAGGAAGAAAGAAAGTGAGAGAGAGGAAAAAGAAAGAAAGGAATGAGGAAGGAGAAGCAGGAAGGGAGAAGGAGAGAGGGAGGGAGGAAGGATGGAAGGAAAAAGGGAAGGAAGGAAGGAAGGGAGGGAGGGAGGAAGGGAGGAGGGGAGATTTCTGACAAAGCATCAATAATCATAATGCATTCTGTATTAAGATGGCATTAGGTATTGTATAAAATAGAATCAAACTATAACATTGCTCAAACATATTAGTTTATTTCTTGTTCAGGCAAAAATCCAAAGTTTTCTGGTTAATAGGCAGTTTTTATTTAGTACATCAGGGACTAAGGAACTTTCTCATATTGGGAGTTTCTTTTTTTTTAATTAAAAACTATCTTTATCTTTTTTTATTTTTTTGTATTATTATACTTTAAGTTCTAGGGTACATGTGCATAACGTGCAGGTTTGTTACATATGTATACTTGTGCCTTATTGGTGTGCTGCACCCATCAACTCGTCAGTACCCATCAACTCATCATTTACATCAGGTATAGCTCCCAATGCAATCCCTTCCCCCTACCCCCTCCCTATAATAGGCCCCGGTGTGTGATGTTCCCCTTCCCAAGTGATCTCATTGTTCAGTTCCCACCTATGAGTGAGAACATGCGGTGTGTGGTTTTCTGTTCTTGCGATAGTTTGCTGAGAATGATGGTTTCCAGCTGCATCCATGTCCCTACAAAGGACACAAACTCATCCTTTTTTATGCCTGCATAGTGTTCCATGGTGTATAAGTGCCACATTTTCTTAATCCAGTCTGTCACTGATGGAGTTTCTATTCTCTAGAATGTCATTATCACCTGCATTCAGCTGGCAAAATGGTGGGTGGAAGTATGCAGGAAAAATATTATTTTCTTAAAACCTTTGATCAGGAAGAAAACACATCACTTGTACTAACACTGCATTAATACCAGAACAATCATAACTACAAGCAAGGCTGAAAAAACGCAGCATTGTTGTGTGACATGGAATAAGAGGGATAGGATTTTTAGTGACTAGCTAGCAGTGTAGAAGGAGCAGTGTAGAAGCAGTGTAGAAGGTCCAGTGAGTTCACTAGCAGTAAAGAGGGCTTGTTCCCTTTAGGATCTAAGAAAATAAAATGATGCCTCTGTGCAGGTGTGCAACTGTGCAATAAAAAAGAGCATCAGATAATAAAAGTTTGCAATGCTTGCTTGGAACTGAATCATTTTGATATGACTAATTGGGAAATATGGCTTCATGTGTATTACTGTACTGGCACCTGCTCAGTGATATAAATTTGATGGATCTCTTTAGGGATATGTCGGCAATACTCCCTTGCATGGAAAATGCTTAAGGAAGCTTCAGCTGGAAAGAAGACCCTCATGGGGATCCTGTGACACAGGAGATTCTGGTTACCATCTTTGCATCTTTTTCTATCAAACAAACCACACTCCACAGCAATATCTGGAGTAGTGCTTTTGTCCTGCAACAAGAGTGGAGAATTGTCTTCAAATTTTCACCTGGAATGTATTTCTATCCCTACAATTTAGTACCCTGCCAAATTATCAATTACACGTGAGAATAGAATAAAGACATTTCCACATATGCGGTTTCAAAATGTTTTCTACCCATTGGTCCTTTCTCAGAGATATATTGGAGGATGTTTTCTACCAAATTGAGGGAGTAAGCCAAGAAAGAGGAAGACACAGGACACAGAAAGTGGCTGATCCTTTCCAAGAGATACAGAGAATTCCCAGGACATCTGCTATTAGAAAGCCTCTGAAAGAAACATCTCTCAAGAAATGAAATCAGTATATTCCTGGATTTGTTTAAATGGTTGAGATAAGATTTACACATCTAGAGGAGGAAAATTAGTGACAAGAAAGTGGAATTTCATAGAAAAAATGGCACGAAATAAATCTCTAGTACAGACAATTGCTATTCTTCTTCCTTTCTTCTCCCCACACATTCCTCCTTTTGTCCTCTTTCCATTGCTCCCTCCTCCTCCTCTCTTTCTTACCTCCTTCATATTCTGCTGTATTCTTCAAATAATTTGATATGCTTTATATGACATACATGCAAACACTAAAGGATAAAACAAAAACTGAGAAAGTTGGAGCAAAGGGGACCAATGAGTGCAAAAAACAGTTAAATAAAACTAATTATTACCTCAACCATGCAGAGGTAGAAAGTAGGAATTGAGAAGACTTTCAAACAAGTCTCGCCAGAAAGTTTCAATGTTTATACCAGTTGTTTATTGAGGGTGTCCATTTCATTTTCTGTGAAGGTCACCTCATGATCAGAAAGAATGAGCCCAGGTATGAGACTGGAGTTGGTCTTATTGCAGGTGAATGAGGAGCCTGTGGCCATCAGGCAAGGGAATTTCTCGCTAGATGAAGTGAGGTCCTCTCCTCTACACAATGCCAAGTTCTCTGTAAGTATCAAGAACCTTAGCAGCAGCTGAGAAAAAGGTCAATAAATATGTTTTAATCAATAAAGTCTGTATTATATATGAAATATAAATATACATGTGTTTTATTATTTTATACTTTGTCTAATTGGTGACATTTTGGGAGGTATTTATATTTCTCCATCTCAAATGTTTGTCAGTGATTTTGCTTACGATATATTCCTACAGGATGTATTTGGATTGTTTGTGATATATATGAAATACATATATAAGAACATCAAGTTCAATGATATAATCATATAAAATAAGATAAGAAAAATGTGGCGCTCATTCCTAGCTCACAGAGTCTCATGGCTCGTTTGTCCTTTTTTTTTAATTAAAGGCAACACAGTCTAGTGAAATGTGCATAAACGTTATAACCAACATCCTTGAATGAAAGTCTTTGCTCTAAAAATTAATAAATATATTATTACTTTTAATTTTTTAAGGAAGGAGCTTATGTTGTTTGAGCCTCAATTTCCTTCCCTATAGAAGTAGGGATGGTGACAGCAATCCCTAGGAGTTTCTGTGATGATAAAGAGAACACTGACCTCTAGGTGGGCAATGAAAGAATGTTAGTTACTATATCTATGTATAATATGCTAAACACTCTCCACCCTCCGTCTTCTATCTTTTCCATGCATATTTAATAAGAATACTTCTTTTGTACCTGAAATGTACATTTTCAAATGTCCATATTCATTTATATATGAGCATGTATGTTGTAGGGAAGACCTTACCATTTTAACTAAGTGACCTGTGATAAGTTAGTGGTGAAACCACTAACTAACCCCTCCAATATGTTTAACTATTCTGTGGCTATACTACCACCCTTGAAGTTAGTTAAGTACACCATGTGACTATGTTCTCCCAACTGCAATGTGAGAAATGATATGGGCCACTTTCAGCCAGAAAATATGCCCATCGTGCTACTCTTAGCTCTTTCTCTTTTCCAGATAACTGCAGTGGTAACTATCAGGCTGTGATGGTTAATACTGATTGTCAACTTGATTGGACTGAAGGATGCAAAATATTGATCCTGAGTGTGTCTGTGAAGGTGTTGCCAAAGGAGATTAACATCTGAGTCAGTGGGCTGGGGAAAGCAGACCTACCCCTAATCTGGCAGACACCATCTAATCAGCAGCAAATATAAAGCAGGCAGAAAAACGTGAAAAGGAGAGACTGGCCTAGCCTCCCAGTCTACATCTTTCTCCCATGCTGGTTGCTTCCTGCCCTCGAACATCAGACTCCAGGTTCTTCAATTTTGGTGACTAGGACTGGCCCTCCTTGCTTCTCAGCTTGCAGACAGTCTATTGTAGGACCTTGTGATCATGCAAGTTAATACTTAATAACTCCCCTTTATATATATGTAGATATATCCTATTAGTCCTGTCCCTCTAGAGAACCCTGACTAATACACAGGCTGATAATAAAATCGATATTTTTAGGATGACATAGTCATTGTCAGTCTAGATCTTCAGTGATTGTGTGGAGAAATTACACCCTACTGAGCTAAATACCTCCCAGGTCTGCTAAGTAAGAAATGAATGGTATTTATCCATTGATGTTTTGTGGTCACTAAATGGGCTAACCATCTAATCTCAGTATTTGTATCTGAAAAACAAGAGAGTTGGATCAGATTACTACTAAGATCAATTTTGGTAATAACATATCTATGATCCTTAACTCTAGGTCAGTAAAAGATTTCCACAAATATTAATTTTTTTCCAACTTACAGAGAGCTGCACATTAAAAAGAATACTTAAAATACAGGTATTTGGAAAAGCTAGAGAAATATGTATAATTGAGAAAAGAACTGGTGAATCCAAGAGACTAAGGGGAAAAGAATCCAGGGGAATCAAGGAGAGAGAGAGACTACAAGAGTGTGTAGAATAACCAGATTTCTGCTTGACCCCAAATCAGGGAGCGGTGCAGCTTCAAAGCCAACAGAGGAGCCTTGTGCCCACAAAGAACGAGAGAGTGTAGCATGATCGCTTGACTGAGGATAGAAACAGGGCTAAATTGAGAAAGAAATAAGACTTGGGCAAAGTCAAACAAGAAAAACCCATGTTCAAGACTGGAAATTGGAAACCCAGTTAGAACCACTGGAACCTAACGCTACCCAGAGTCAAACCAGGGGGATCCAGCAGCCCACTGTTATTTTGCCTTTTTTGACCTCAAATGTGCATTCTTTTTGCCTTTTCTAGTTTTATTACATTCTCCTAAAAGTGCAGCAACAAATTTTGCAAATAAAATAGAAACCAAATTCCACAGGAGTGTAAACAGTGGTTTTAGAGTGGAATGGAGTAATAGTTTCAGTTTGTTTGCCAAAGCATTTGCTTCATGTCAAATTGCTGAGAGGTGGTAAAAGTTAGGATACTAACCAAGTGCAGACAATGAGTAGCAATGACAGAAGCCGTCTAAACCTGAAGGCAGAGCATCATCCAAAGAACCAGACCAAAGAACCAAGGTCTGGAACCAACCATTTGAGATGCAGTAATAAAGCAGACTCTTTATTTTGGTGCGACTACATGCCAGACATTGTTTTAAGGACTTTATAGCTACTATTTCTCATATTCCTCCAAAAGAATTTTCTTTCCATTTTACAGATTTGAAAACTGAAGTGCAAAACAGCTAGAGCAGTAAGTAGAGAACAACTTCTAACAGAGACCATCTTACTACTTACTATCAATATCTTACATACTATCAATATCTACTTGGATTAGCTACATCCAATTGCTAAGTGAATTAAACAGGTGCTGAAGAATAAGAATCAAACATCGTTATTAGAATCACACCAGGTTCAAAGACTGAGTCTGAAAATAAACTTTTAAATGTGAGTTTCTTCCTCTATCCCAGTCTGACTGGTTGACAATAGTCCCTAGACTAATTGCCTTTCTGGCCTCCTCTCCTTCCAGAGAGCTTGTCCTTTTCACATGTCCCTTCCTACCACCCACCTAGCACAAGACCTAACCTGAAACAGATAATCCATTGGCCACTTAATAATCAATTGGATTTTCTCTATCAAATATTTGAACTAAGAGTTAGAAACTGACATTAGCTGGGAAAAAGAAGATGAGCAATTCAAAGACATTCTTTCCTGTGATAAATAAAAGGACAGGATAAAGGAGAATGAGAAGAATAGAGAAGGAAAAGGGGAAAGAGGGTTCAATAGCCTGTGAGTATCAGAATGTATCCTCGGGTCTTGACTTTCCAGGTCCCATGTTTGGTGTCTTAAACATCAGGCTCTGCCTTTTGCTTTCCTATATTCTGGGATTCCCCAGTTCAGAAAGTGATTGTAAAATAAATGGAAGTACATGCTAAGTTCACATATTGAAATACTCAGTAGTGTAAAGATGGTAATTCATTCCAAATTGATCTATAGATTTAATATAATCCCAATCAGAAGTACAGTAGCATTTGGTTTCTAGTTGTTTATGGAACTAGGCAAGCTGGTTCTAAAATTAATATGAAAATTCAAAGGCATGGAATAGCTAAGAAAAAAGTTGGAGGACTTATACTAACAGGCAATAATTAATATAAAGCTACAGGCCGGGTGCGGTGGCTCACGCCTACAATCCCAGAATTTTGGGAGGCTTAGGTGAGAAGACTGCTTGAGCCCAGGACTTCGAGACCAGCTTGGGAAACATGGCAAAATCCCCATCTCTACAATAAATACAAAAATTAGCCTTGCGTGGTGGCGTGTGGGAGGCTAAGGCTGGAGGATTACCTGAGCCCAGGAGGTTGAGGCTGCGGTGAGCTATGATCATGGTACCGCACTCCAGCCCAGGCAACAGAGCAAGACTCTGTCTTAAATAAATAAATAAATAAATAAATAAGCTACAGCAATTACATAAGTAGTATTGGCATCAGGAAGAAATAATAGGTCAAAGGAATGAAATACAGACTTTAGAAATGTACTGGCACAATAATAAACATTAATTTATCATAAAGATCACAATACAGAGTACAGCAAAAAAAAAAAAAAAAGTCTTTTAAATAAATGTTTCTGGGTTAATTGCCCAATAGTATGCATATGGGGATAAAAGAATCTTGACTCTACCTCATACCATTTACAAAAATCAATTCCAGGTGGATTGGGAATGTGAAAGATAAAACAAAAATTACCTAAGATATTCATAGGAGAATATCCTCGTATCTTTAGGATACACAAAGATATCTTAAGTCACTAAAAACAAAGAATAAAAGATAAAAAAATAAACAAATGTTATTGATAAATTGGACTGCAGGCAAATTGGGTTATTCAGAATAAATAAAGAACTCCTGCAATCAATAAGAAATCAGTAAGAGAGCAGATGCGGTGGCTCACGCCTGTAATCCCAGCACTTTGGGAGGCTGAGGCAGACAGATGACTTGAGGTCAGGAGTTTGAGACCAACCTGGCCAACATGGTGAACCCTATCTCTACTAAAAATACGAAAATTAGCCAGGCATGGTGATTCATGCCTGTAATCCCAGCTACTTGAGTGGCTGAGGCAGGAGATCACTTGAATCCAGGAGGCGGAGGTTGCAGCAAGCCAAGGTCATGCCACTGCACTCCAGCCTGGACAACAAAGTGAGACTCCATCTCAAGAAAAAACAAAAAATGAAAAAATTAATAAGTTAAAAGAAATCAATAAGAAAAAAAACGGCAGCTTAATAGAAAGTGAAAAAACTTCAACAAGTTCTTTACAAAAGATTAGCCAAATGTCCAATAAACATAAAAACGTGCTAAACATCATTAGCTATTTGGGTAAAAATAAATTAAAACCACAATGAAATACTACTAAACAACCATCAGAATGGCTAAAATTAAAACACACACACAGAAACTGACAATTCTGAGTGTTGGTTAGGCTGAGGAACAACTGTGATTCTCATTTATTGCAGGAGGAAGAAAACATTTGTTAAGCCATTTAGTATTTTGAAGAGTCTACAAACATTTGTACATGTGCTCGATATAGCAATTATATATATATATACGTGTGTGTGTATACACACACACACACACATATAGATAGAGATGTAGATAGCCCCAACAAAAATGCACCAAAGGATGTGTTCAAGAATAGTTATAGTAGCATTATGTAATAGCCAAAGATTGGACTCAGTCCAAACGAGGGAATCATGTGCCTTACTGTAGTCTCTCCTCTGCAGGCGAAGACCCTAGAAAAGCCAAAATCATGACAATTGCAATGATAAAGTGGCATAAAGTGACAAAGTGACACTTTATGGAGCAAAGTCTAGGTATGCTGATTTCCTGAAACACTTACAGAATGTACACTCAATCCTACCTTCTAATCACAGGATGGTCCCAGGCAGCTGGTTTGAAATGCGTCATGCATTCAGAGGTTTTGTGCAAAGATAGATTGGGAAGTAAAGGTAGTCTGCTGCACCACATGAAGTCCCTGAACCTGGGGCCAATATGAAAGCAAACTGGATGAGGGTGTGGATTCTGCTAAGCCACAATTTCAGCAATACGTCCAGTATTGCTTTTAAAGAATGAAACGCTTCCAAATGAGATTTAGCAGCAGCTCACTAAAGTTTTATGGAAGTTGTATTGCCAGGGAAAAAAAAAAAAATTGCAGCTTGCAAACGGGGAACTGTGCCTGACTCAAATCAGCTCAACAGGGTATCTGGCCATTCATGACTGATAAAAAAATATAGTGCTCTAGAGGGTACCCAGCTCCATGAGGGTATTCTCCCTGATATCTGTCTCAGGGTGACCCTAAAAAAATAGGGAAAATGGTTGAAATTTTCCTGATAGGCAATACCCAGGGAACTTCCTTTACTTCAAGAGAGTGAGATGGCATGCTGATGCCCATGGCACTCACTGATCTAACTCATCATGTAACTTACAGCTCCTGGCCTCTTAGTGCCGATTGAAAAGGCCATTGTGAAACTGAACTTCTTCCCTGAAGGCTGTTAAAACCTGCTTAATATAGGAGGTCTCTTCTCCAACTCCCACTTCCTTTTTATACTATTGATTATTGAATGTTGTCTTATTTGGGGACCAGTTGTTTGCAAGGAGTCTTGATTTATTCAAAATGTGAGAAAAATATGAGAATTTCTCAGAAGGAAACTTAATGGCAGGACACACCAGATTTCATGAGTGGAACTAGGAAAAAAAAGAAGTTGAAATGGACTTGATTCTGTTCTTTTTAAGTGTACATGATGTGTTTTTACTGCCCTTTTCTCTCTCTTCTCTCTCTCTCTCTCTCCTCTCTCTCTCTCTCTCTCAGCTACAAAATATAGGTTACTTCTCTTAAAGTTTTGAGAAAATCACATAAAACTTGAAGGGAAAGTTGTTTCTGTTAGGCAAAATGCTTCTATTCCTGTTTCCAGTGTGTTAGTAGTGGTTAAATTTAGAATTTACTCCAGAAAATCTCAGACTTTTGCACAGATCAGAATCATCTGAGAGGCTTGTTGTTAAAACACAGACTGCTGAGCACCATCCCAGAATTCCTGATTCTGTAGATCGGAGGAGGGGCCTGAGAATTTGCATTTTTCATGAGTTCCCTGGTGATGCTGATGATGCTGCTCAGGGTCCCACTGTGAGAGCCACTCATTTATTGCACAGTCTGCATACTGGTGAAGACTGGAGAGGAGGAGAGGACAAGCAGAGGAATAGATATCACCTGGTGATAGAAGGCCCTGATACACGGGAACTGGCTGTGATTGTCCTCTTCCTACCAAGTTTAGGGTGAGCATTTTTGCAGTTGTATGTGTGACAGGCCGTAACTGGAGGTATGTGTATGAAGGAAAAGATGTTTGTGTGTTTGGAAGACTAAAGAGTTCATTAGACAGGTCTCATTGCTTGTCCTCTCTCCCACTTCTTCTAGAAAATCTATGCCACTCAATCCTAGAACAGGCAGTAGTTCATAGTTCTGTTGTCCCAGTTGGCCTGTGTCAGTTTGCATCTACATCTGTTCCTGGTGTAATTAATAGTGCTCCTTTTACTCTCAAAAGTGTGGTCATTCAGTACATAGCAGATGACATCCACTTCTTTTTCCCCTCACCTCCCTCCCTCAAAGTTTACTTGACCGGGAAAACTACTTCACCCAAGGCTAACCAAGCCATTGGCTGGTTAGCAATGAATCAGATGCTAACTCTTGAAAATTTATGCTAAAAGACTGTAAGAGATGACGTCAGAGGGTAGCTTAGGGTCCTAAAAAGTCATGTGGAGTCAGGGCTGCGGAGGCTCTTGGGAGACATAGTTAGCCATACTCAGGATGACTAAACAGAGAAAGTCAGCCAGGGAGCAGTGGAGGAGTAAGCCTGAAGAGGAAATGAAGCAGCTGCACAGACAGAAACCATGAGATGAAGAAGCTGACTAAGATACAGCAGTTCCTGAAAGACAGGGTTCCTGACTTTTCTGTTTCCAGAGTCTCCAAGAAGCCCGGCTGTAAATATTTTCCCAGGGTTCTCTAAGGTTTCTTAAACAGCCATCCTTTATGGGAGCTAGCTTGAAAGGGTTTCTTTCCTGTACAAGCAAAAAAGCATTAAGTAGAGTGCTACTGACATTACACGGTCAATGTGCCCCAAGCAGCCTCTTCAGCTCTGGCTCTGCACGTCTTCTTTGCTTTCTGAGCTGCAGAGACACTTTAGTCTGACATCATTGCCCAGTAACTTCCCTGTTCGATTCTTTTCCAGTGCTGCTGGGCGAAAGTGGAACAGAACAAACATCAGCAGAGGTAACTATATGGGTAAGTGGAGCAGAGACACACAATTATAGAATTCACAGTAAAATTTGAGATCACGGAGACTCGTTCCTTTCTTTTACATATAAGAAGGCCTAAGGGAAGTGACTTTTCCAAGATCATAAACAAGACAATCTACCCCAAAGATTATTCTTCACTCCCCACTTTTGCCCTGCCAGATTTGCTTTTGTGCAAAATGTATTTGATGGGGGAAAAAGTTCAATCCACAATTTAAGTTAAGGATGGAAATGAAAAGGGCCTAGAAATGGCAGCACTAAGTTTTATTGACTTGGAAAGCTGTAATCCAATAGATGGGAAAAGCACAAAAATACAATCCTATTCCATCATGTAAGACCTAAGTACCTATATGTACTCAACAGAGAAGTATAACCTGAAAGTATCCAATATTTGGTTCAAAACAATTCACTCTAACTCCTGCAAAAGCATGTCAGTATTGAGATTGATCTCACTGGTTTCCTTCTTTCTACTGTAGCTGAGGACCCACATAGAAACCACATGAAAAATATTAACAGCATTTTTCATGTGTCCTTCCACTAAAGTATAACCTGGCCAAATGTGCTTCGAAAGCATTTTAGGAAATTTTAGTATTTATTAACTTATACTATTGGACATATTGTCAAATTATACAAAAGAACTATCCCAAATATTATGATAATTTATGATTACAAATATTAGAGGAATCTTAAAAAGTAACATTGCCTTTTCCAATACCATCTTTCTCACTAAGATGGTACCACAGCTGTGAAGTGAATACCTTCCTTAGGAGAAATCCTGTTTTTAGCAAATATAGTTGTCTGAAATCAGGAAGAAAGTAACAAACATCAGCCTTCATCTGAACTGTAAGACTGACACAGCAAACCAGCTCTTGATACCACTGGCCCACTTGTCTCCTAATCTTCAAAAGGAAGTACTATGTTATCCCTCAGCAGGCGACCCCAGTACAAGTTACTCTTAGGGAAGGTCTCCAAAAAGCATACTTTCAAATTGCTTGCCCACTACCTCAACCTCTCTCTCTCAGTGTTTACTCATGGTTTTATTATCAACTATCTGAGGAAAAATCTCAAAAAACAAAAAACATGTCTTTGCCCAGTTCAGGATGAGAATGAGAACTTCTGCTTGTCTCCCATATCCTGTCCTTCCACTCTCTTCTCTTCATCTTTACATTTCCCATCTCACATCTCCCTTCACTGACTCTTTCCCTTGCCCTATAAATATATTCAACCCTCTCTCCTTCTAAAAACCAAAAACTTTATAAAATCATATTTACCCTCAAGTGAATTTCCCATTTCCTTTTTTCTTAACCACTAAGCTTTTCACCTCCAACTTGTCACTTCAATTGCAGCAATTCTGTATTAGTTGCTTCTCATATTGCTGTAAAGAAATACCTGAGACTGGTAGTTTATAAAGAAAAGAGGTTTAATGGGCTCATGGTTCTGCAGACTGTACAAGAAGCATGATGCTAGCATCTGCTCAGTTTCTGGGGAGGCCTCAGAAAACTTACAATCATGGTGGAAGGTGTAGGGGGAGCAGGCACATTACAATGGCCAGAACAGGAGCAAGAAAACAAGAGAGTGAGGGGGAAGGTTCCACTTTTAAATGACCAGATCTCATGAGAATTCACTCACTATCAGTGACAGTACGAACGGGGATGGAACTAAACCATTCATGGGAAATTCACGCCCATGATCCAATCACCTCCCACGAGGCCCCACCTCCAACATTGGGGATTACACTTCCATATGAGATTTGGGCAGGGTCACACCTACAAACTATATCAAATTATTTTCCCACCTTATTGAAAGGAAGTTTCTCGTCATCTATTATCAAAGTCAACCATCTCTTCTCATTCTTCATTTCATTCTTCCTCTTGGCAAGAAGCAGTTCTATTGAATACCACATACTTATTTAAATTCTCACCTTCAGCTTTAATTCGCTTCTGTGATTCCCTTCCTACCTTTCTGAGTAATATTTCCCACAACGCTTGGGAGTTCCTCTTCTTTTCCACACCCAGTGAGAGGAAGTTTTCCACACCCAGTGAGAGGAAGTTTTCCACCAGCTTCATCTCCCTGCTTTAACACTCACCTCTACCAGTTTTTCCCTGACCTCTACAATTTCAGGACTGCCCTCACTTCTGAGCCTCAGACTTAAATCTCTGATGTGGTTAGAATGTGTCCCCCAAAGTTCATGTGTTGGAAACTCAATCCCCAGTGCAACATTGTGGATAGGTGGTACCTTTAAGAGGCGATTAGGTCATGAGAGCTCTGCCTCCTGAATAGAGTAATGCCATTATAGATGGGTTCCGGCTAAAAAAGATGAGTATGTACTTTGGGAGTCCGAAGAGGGTAGATCACCTGAGGTCAGGAGTTCGAGACCTCCCTGGCCAACATGGTGAAACCCCATCTCTACTAAAAAATGCAAAAATTAGCAGGATGCGGTGGCAAGCGCCTATAATCCCAGCTACTCGGGAGTCTGATGCAGGACAATTGCTTCAATGCAGGAGGCAGAGGTTGCAGTGAGCCAGGATTGCACCATTGCACTCTAGCCTGGGTGACAAGAGCTAGACTCCATCTAAAAAAAAAAAAAAAAAAAAAAGGGGTGGCCCCTTCCTCTCTTTCTCTCAGGCTCTCTTGCCCTTTTGCCTTCCACCATAAGCTAACACAGCATGAGGCCCTTGCCAGAAAGCTGACTCCTTGATAGAGGACTTCCCAGTCTACAGAACTATGAGCCAAACAAATTTATTTTCTCTGTAAATTACCCTGTCTCAAGTATTCTGTGATAGCAGCAGAAAACAGACTAAGACAATCTCCAGCTGCTTGCTTGACACCTCCATATGCATGACCAAAATCAGATTCATGTTATTCTCTACAAAACCAAATTCCTGTAATATTCCCAGTGATCTGACCCTAATATAATCTCTCAAACTTCTCATCATGAAGCTCACTGCCATTAATTTCTTTTCCACTTACACAGAACAACATAGTATTTCTGCCTCTAATGTTGCACACACTGCTACAGCTCTTTAGCATCTATTTCCTCTGTTTTCCTCTTATGAAACCCCCACCAATCCTTCAAGGCCTAATGAATGTCACCTTCTCCATAAGTTTCTTCCCATTTTTTCTGTCTTAGACTAGGCTGTCACATAAATGGAGGGTTTGTATTCCTGTTAGAGTTTTTATAGCTTTTAATTTATACTGTACTGTCTTTCAGAGTTTTGAACATTTTTAAATTACTAAATGTATATCACATTTGCTGTGTGCCTATTGTATGCCTAAATTTTTATGTATGTTAACATTAATCCAGTCCGTTTCTTCAACCAATGTTAATTAAATGATTAATTGTAATTGGCTTATATTAAGTATCTTTAGGATATGACAATGAACAAGATAGACAAGGCTCCTACTCTGTGAACCTTATGGAGGTGGTAATTTTATATAGACATAAGTGCTGTGAAGAGAGTTGAACAAGATAATGTGGTAACGGCTGGGGGCCGTTTTTGCTAAATGGTCAGGGAAGGCTTATGTGAGGAGGCATGACAGAGCCAGCCAGGTGTGGCTTCATATGCAAACACTCATAAGATCAGAATGAGTTATGCACATTTCAGGAACAAAGGGCCACCAATATGACTAGAAAGATATGGCCAGGAGATCAAGTGGTTGGACACAAGAGGGAAAGAGAGAAAGAGAGGGCGAGGGAGAGGGAGAGGAGCCAGATCATGTAGAATCTTGAAGGCTATGTTGAAAAGACTGAATTTCACTTTAAATGAGTTAAGAAATCATTGGAGGAGGATTTGGAACAAGGAAATGAGATGATCTATTGTATGCATTTAAAATGTCATTCTGGTTCTTGTGTTGAGAATAACTAGGACTCAGATTGAAGTGAGCATTCTTCAAACTTGCTAAAATATTGAATGTAGGCATGAGGATAAGAAAGTAATCAAGTATACATCTTCCATTTCTGTGTTGAGAAATTGGGTGAAAGATCCTGCTATTTCGTAAGTCGGGGAAAGCCGGGAAAATCTTTTTTTTCCTTCATTAAGGAAAGGGAGGCCAAGAGTTCCATATTGGACTTATTAAGTCTAGGACATATTAGACATTTATAATCCTTGCAAAAATCTTACAAGATTGATATCATCATTCCATTTTACAAGCAAGGGAATGAATATTCAGGAATGTATTAAGTCTTGTCATCCCGAGAAGTGAAACTAGAATCCTTTCTTGTGTCTTTCTAGTATCATAGTACCTGATGCTATGGTCTTGAATGTTTGTGTCACTCTGAAATGTCTATGTTGAAATCCTAACCACCAAGGTAGTATATTAGAAAGTGGGGCCTTTGGAAGGTGATTAGGTCCTGAGGGTGGAGCATTTCATGGACGTGATTAGTGCCCTTAAAAAGAAGGAATGAGGGAGCTTGGTTGCTCTTTCCACCGTATAAGGACACAGTGAGAAGACACCATCTATTAACCTGAAAGTGGATCCTCACTAGACACTGAACCTGCTGGAATCTTGATTTGAATTTCCCAGCCTCCAGAACTGTGAGAAATAAATTCCTTTTGTTTATGAACTACCCAGTTTATAGTGTTTTGTTATAACAGCCAAAACAGTCCAAAATACCTGAGGGATATTTAAAAGTGCCCTATTGCTTCCCTATAAGGTATGCAATAGATTTGATTTCCCTTCCTTGAGGGCAGAGGTTACTCAGTAGGATTCTCCATATCATTTAACATCACCTATGTAAAACATGTTTCTGTAAAAGCAAATCATCCGAAATATTTTACAGTTTAAATCTTACATATATGCATTACATTGGAAACTTTGAAAGTGGAGTCACTTTCCTCTGACTCGAGGAGTATAGTCTTCCTTAGAGGCATCCTTCCATATCCTCAACAAAGAAGGCAAACTGGGACAGTGGGAAGAGTACCTTTCATCTTTATATTTAAGTACCTGAGAACTGCTTTATTGTGTACCTCGGCTTCGGCTTCGAAGAAAAAGCTAAGCTGTTATGTTGGTGAGCAAAATAAAAGAACTAAAACAAGTAGGCAGACTTCACAAACATGTAAATTACAAAATACAAGCCTGCCTTCACAATCCCCACATCATGTGCTGAAATTCATTTTTATTGTGACCGTCTTAAAAGCTATGGTTTTATTAATAATTTAAGTCACTGTGATAAAGATGGTCTAAGTATATGTCACTTTTTAAAAAACAGACATTTGTGTATTACTAAAAGCCTTTATGAATTATATAGTAACCTTCCTGATTCTAATAGCTAGAATATTCCTATTCATTAGCTCCATGAAACATTCATACTAGTCTTTGCCTAGGGAGTGATTGTTCACTGTACTCAGAGAGCTTTCATTTATATTAATGTGTGTATGCATAACAAGAATAACCCTTGAGTTCTCTTAAACTTTCTAATAGTTGCTATGTTGTACTGCAGAAATAGCCATGTTTTTATGAGTACATTTCTTATTTAAGTTGATTCAATCTGCCTTTTCTTTTTCTAAAACTATTAAGCTGGATATAGAGCTTTGATCTTTTTCAGCATTCTGCTTGAGTGAACCTTGGATGGAGCAAAATGATGCTTGCACAACAACTATAGAGAAGATGAAGTGTATATGGCAAACTATTTTCTCAGACAATGGGACCCTTTGATTCAATCCAGTTCAGTGATTAAGGCAGTGATTAAGAGTACAGGATCTGGAGTCCCACTGTCTGGGTTCAAATCCCAGATCTACCAGTTATTAGCTCTCTGAGTCTGGTCTTCATCTGCAAAGTAAGCATAATAGTAGTATCTCCTTCAGAGACTCTTTGAAGATTTAACCAGTAAATACACCTTTGTTTTTCTTCCAGTTGTTTCTGGAGTTTGACCACAAATATGTAACATGTTTAATTTCCACTTTACCAACTATTTAATATTTTTCTCCTTAAAGCAATTGCCATTTAGCAGAGAAAAAAAAAAAAAAATTCAAAGTTCATGGCCTGGTTGTGGAAATGAGTAAAGAGAAGGTAGAGCTAATTCAGACCTATGCATCAATAATATGCCTCACAAAAGTCGAAACATATATAAACTTCAATAGAAGATCGTTTAAAGATGTGAGAGTTGTTAACCATAACATGTTTGGCATCTGAGAGATAATGTTTGAGTAGTAGAAACAGTGCTTTCTCAACTGAATTGCCTCTGCCTAATTATGTACTGGGAAACCAAGCAGAATTTGAATTAATATGTTTTTAAAGAAATTGTAAGGCAGAAAATGAATCCATGCACTATTCCACTGGTCTGGAAGCACAACTATTTAGGGATCATCATATGCTGAGCATTCTGTGGGTTCCTAAATATAGTAACAGCCTTATGATTATTTTTCAATACTTCACCAAGATCTGGCTCCTGAGCTACCAAGAAAAACGTTGTGTAGAATCATGAATAATAATAGAGAACAATACCATGCTTAGTATTTCCTTTCTCTGGAATTCTCTTCCGCCAGCTATCTGCATTTCTATGTCCACTGTCAATTTACAGACAGGCTGTCAGGGACCACAATACAGAAAAAGAATATACCATCCCCCTACCCTAAACTCTATCCCATTGGTTAGATTTACTTTTCTTTATAGCTCTGAAAATCACTAGACATATTTTAAATTTGTTCATAATATTTGATACTGTTATTTGGTCACCGTATATCCCCAGTTCTTGGTAAAGAGTCAGTGCTAAATAAATATCTGTTAAGTAAATGACTCAATTTATCTCCACATTCAAATATTATATATGTGATATATATGACAATGTTCCCTTTGCACATTCTGAGGAACCGTGAAAATGACTGTGCAAACCAAATCCAGGCAAAGCAGTCTTAATAATTGATGCCAAAAAATTATGTCTGTGCATAACCTTTCAAACTTTTTGTTGAAATATTTAAAACTTCTTACTGTCTGTTATGAATGTACAGGTATGTCAAAAAATAGTAAAACTAACATTTAGTACACTATAATCAAAAACAGCAGAAACTTGAAAATTAAAATGCTTTATTTCTTTGTAAAACATGTATCAAGAATAGTTTGATCAGCGCTTACTTTCTTCTCATTGTGAAACTTACAATAGGGAGGAAACATCTTTTACACCTCGGCGAATTGTCACTCTCCTTTTCAAGTTTAAATTAGCTTCCAGTGTTGTATGCTTTGTGCTTTCAATGTCATGACATTTCTAAGAATTCTTTTAATTCTTCATTCTTTTCATCACAACCACTTTGCTCGTTTATGCTGATGAAGTCACCTTTACTGAGTACCTCTGGCTGTCTATCTAGAGCTTCTACATCTGTGGCAGATGTAGGAGCCCAGGGAACATTTCCCCTTCACCCTCTGATCGTTTGCTGGAAAATCAACTGACAAAAGGCAGATTAATTGGAGAAAAGGCATACAAATGTATTAATGTGCACATGGGGGACAACCACAGAGTGATTACCCTAAACCCTCATAGGGGCTCAGAGCATGGCCAACAACAGATTATGGTGGTAAATCCCATCACATTGGCAAGACCAGTTATGGAAGTGGGGAGATGAGGAAGACTGGCTAGCAAAGGGGGTCTTGTTATATAGGTGAAATCTCAGAGCTAGAAACCCTCAGAGAGAATAGATGGTAATGTTTTTTCAGACCTTTAAAGGTGTCAGACTCTAGGTTCATCTTTCCTAGGTCTAGACAAGGGAAAGCTTCAGAGAAAATCTGGCTGCATCAATGCACATTCTCTACAAATGCAAACGTCCCCATTAAGAGACAGCTTTGCAGGGGTACTTCTGTTTGCAGGCCATCTGAACAGCCATCTCAAAATATCTTTAAAAATTATATTTTGAACTGGGCACAGTGGCTCATGCATGTAATACCAGCACTTTGGGGGGCCAAAGCAGGTGAATCACTAGGTCAAGAGATCGAGACCATCCTGGCTAACATGGTGAAACCCCATCTCTACTGAACATACAAAAATTAGTTGGGCATGGTGGCGTGTGCCTGTAGTCCCAGTTACTGGGGAGGCTGAAGCAGGAGAATTGCTTAAACCCGGGAGGCGGAGGTTGCAGTGAGCCGAGATTGTGCCACTGCACTCTAGTCTGGTGACACAGCAGGACTACGTCACAAAAAAACAAAGAAACAAACAAAACTATATTTTGGGGTGAAATATTTTTATTTCTTTCACAGGGTTACCTCTCTACAGTGAGCTATTTTAACTCCATTTATGTTTAATTTGTATCTTGCAAAGTTACTTGCACAGTGCTGTATGCTACATAGGTATTACCCAGGTTACCTTTGTTAGGAATGATAAATTCCTCTTCAAAAGGTTTAATTGTATAATGTTCTTGCCCTTTGTTCAAAAGCCCAACCTCCTTGTACTCTTTGTTTCCAGCTTGCAAACAACTCTTCCGCTCTAGTTGCACCCTGACATGCCCAGACATGTCCAGATATGCCTTGTATTCTAGCAGATGGACCACTCTTACCCCCTCCTCCTCTTACAGACTGTGCATTTACCCTATTTAGAAAAGTTTAAGTCTTAGCCAGTTGGGATCAGTTTACAATGGACAGTCCAACCCTAGACAAGGGAAGGACACAGGGATAGGAACTGCGTTAGGGATAAAAATCACTTCTCTCCTTTGTTCAGTATGCTCTTGTGATTGTGACTGACACAGGCAGCACCCTTCTGCAGAAGCAAATTGCCTTGCTGAGAAAAATTCTGTATAAGTGCTGGTTCTTTCTTGTGGCACCGAGCATTTGTTTTCAACAAGCTTGGGGCTCGTCTGGGATTCCCATTCTCCTCCAGGGAAGTGTCTCTGATCACCTCTCATGGAGAGATGTGTCCCACTGCCTCATTGTGGTGGCCTTAGGGGTAAGGAATTGAGACCCACCCAGCATGACAAATAAACACAGACCCTCAGCAACGTGGGAAGAAAAGGCCTACAAACACCATGGTGACCAGGTAACTCTGTGCACAGACCAAGGTAAGAAAAACTGCAGGGGCGATGAAGTATTTCCTTGGTGGTCAGGACATTCTGGAGGTTGAAAGTGTGTGAATGAGATGCACAATTGAGTGCTAAGTGAGTGTGGAGTCCTGATCTGTGGTTCCATGGTCACCTCATAAGGCTTATGGTAGCTAGCCTGTCGGGAGTTTCTACCAACCCAGCAATGTTAAGAGGGACCTAAATTCCCTCTGCGGAAGCGGTCAGAGACAGAAAAAGTGAAAGCATAAGAGTGCAAGAAACTTCCAGCAGGATGGGCTGAACCTCTAGAGCAAAGTGCAAGAAACTTCCAGTAGGGGCAGGGGATGAGCCTCTAGAGCCAAGGCAGCAAGAAATCTCTAGTAAGAGAGGTTGAGCCCCACACACTTGGGGCACTCAGGGAAACACCTAAAAACTTCCAGGATGGGAAATACCTCAAGTAAGATAGGGGATAAAAAGGAAAAGACAGACAATACAATCCCCTCAGATAGCCCTCTAGGTCTCATGTTAAAATATTGGAAGGATAATGAAAGAACGAAACATAAAAAAAAAAAGTAGCAAATGATAAGATATTACTGTTTTATTTGGACTAAAGAACCTATCCTCAAACCCTCAGTCTTCTGGCCCAAGTTTAGGTCTAGTGAGGATTGGATTTGTCAACTTTTAATAGAATATGTCAGTAACAAAGGTCCTATCTCCCAGGAGGAACTAGACTATGCCTTGTGGTGGCAGCAGAGGCCTCTTCTTTTGTATTCCTTAAGAACTACGAAAGACAAACAAGGAACTGCTTCCCCTGAGGAAATTAAGATCCCTAATCTGTAACAGTCCATTAGCACATGGGACCCTTTATACCACCTTCCTCCAACAGCATCTGCTCCCACCACTGCCATCTCTAACCTCCCTTCCCTTCAAGCAAATGCTGATGCCCCTAGTCCTCACCCAGCTCACTCTGTTCTCCACCTCATATCTCTGACTCTTGGAGTTATCCCCAGCCTGAATACCCTCCCTTGGGAAGGCTTCAACATGAGATAGAACAATGTAAGAAGGATGTTCAAAACTTCCCTTTCCCCTCTACCTCCAGAGGATTGACCACCAACCTTTTTTCCTTAAGGGAAGTGCCTCTAGGAGGAGGGGGCATTGGCTTTGTGAATGCCCATTTAACCAGCTCAAAAGTTAGAAACCTAAAAAGGGAGCTTAGACCACTCTTAGATGATCCCTATGGCATGGCAGATCAAAGCGATCAATTTCTGGGACCCAAGTTACATACTTGGGCTGAGTTGATGTCCATCTTAAGCATCCACTTTTTGGGAGAGGAAAGAAGCATGATCCACAGGGCTGCTATGATGGTTTGGGAATGTGAACACCTCCCAACCCCCACCTGGCTCATAACGTCTCTGCAGCTGAACAAAAGTTCCTGGCCCAAGATCCTCAATGGGATAACAATAACGCAGTCCGTCAAGGAGATGTAAGGGATCTCAGAGATACAATAGTTAAAGGGATTCAGGAATCAGTTCCTCTAACTCAAACTATTACCAAAGCTTTTAACATACAACAGGGAAAGGATGAAGGACCTATGGAATTCTTAGAAAGGCTTAAGGAGCAAATGAGGAAATATGCTGGATTAGACTTAGAAGACCCCTTTGGACAAGGGATGTTAAAGTTCCATTTTGTTACTAATAGTTGGCTGGACATTATAAAAAAAAATTGCAAAAGATAGAAAGTTGGAAAGACCATCCCACAGAAGAGCTTTTAAGAGAGGCCAAAAAAGTATATGTACAGAGGGACAAGGAAAAGCAAAGGCAAAAAGCAAGAATTATGTTTTCTGCCATGCAACAGAGAACTCTCCCGCAGAAAGCCCAGGAAAATAGAGCTTGTAAATCTTCTAAGTATCTGGCTGTTAGACCCTACATGGGAAACAAAGGGCTCAAACCAGAGGGTCAAGGAATGAAAAAGGGAAAAAGGGCAAAATAGGCGTTTCAAATATGAGAAAATAGGTCACTTCAAAAGATAATGCCTCAAATGGGCAAAGGAAAGTAAGGTCACTCATGGCCTTTGAGGAAGAGTAGGGGGGTCAGGTGCTTTGTCTCTTTTATTTTGGATCCCACCCAGAGCCCTTCATAAATTTAGAGGTGGGACTTAAATCTGAATTTATTACCTTTTTAATCTACTCAGGGGCAACTTGCTCCTCTGTCTGTTGTTATTCCCCATCTAGTGTAACTTGTTCACAAGAAGAACTTCTAATCTTAGGAGTAAAAGAAGGATTTCGAGCAAAAATCTTAGAAGAAACAAAGGTCAAATATCAGAATCGCTCCACTAATACTAAATTCCTGTTAATTCCAGAGACAGGAACAAACTTATTAGGGAGGGATTTAATGCTAAAATTAGGCTTAGGACTCTATGTTAACCAGGAAAAATTTCTTACGTCCCTAAACTGACTCACCACCATAGATGAAGACTATATCCATCCTGATATCCGGTCAAAAGAAGGAAATTGGGGAAAATTAAAAGTTCCTCCAGTTAAGATCAAATTAAAAACCCCTGGGGAAATAGTAAAAAGAAAGCAATACCCTAGTCCTCTAAAAGCAAGAATAGGTTTAAAACCCATAGCTGAAAGTCTTATCCACGATGGACTTCTTGAGCCCTGTATATCTCCTTATTTTGCCTGTAAAGAAGTCAGACAGGTCATACCAGCTGGTACAGGATCTCAGGGCTGTTAATCAAATAGGTCAAACTACTTACCCTGTTGTCCCCAGTCCTTACACTAACCTGGAGATCAAGTCCTTGTCAAGAGCTTGAAAGAGAGAAAGCTAAAGCCCACTTGGGAAGGACCTTATCTAGTGCTCCTGACAACTGTAATGGAAGTTCGAGCCGCTGAGAAGGGATGGACCCATCACACCCGAGTCGAAAAGGCATCACCCTCTCCAGAGTCATGGACCACCATTCCAGGACCCACCCCAACCAGAGTAATGTTAAAAAGAAAAGTTTAATCTGTCTCTTCCTCCTTTTCCTCTTCTCCCCAGCTACCTCGCCCCTTATTATTAATATAACTAGGTCTAGTTCACCTGAAACCATTACCTTTGATGCTTGTCTTGCTATGTTCTGTGGAGATCTTCAAAGCTAAAGAAAGCTAGCCTCTTCAGAAAAGTACCTTTGTCCTTCCAGGATAAATGAAAGTGCCTAGAAGAGTGACTCTTACACCAAAGAGCACAAGGTAGTCAGTGGAAGTTCTTTTTTGGTTGGGGAGATGTGGTCTGGACTACCAAGTATCAAGGCTGGACCTCCCCAGGAGGAGGTTGCACTAACCTAAAACCTTACATCCACTTTACCAGAAAGACTACTCCCTCTAATTGTCAACTCCAACAATGTAACCATGTGCAAATCTCTACCACTGTCCCCACCTTTACCGACACTAACCCCACTGTAGGTCGCTTCTATGGCCTAGGAGCTGATATTCTTGGAATAGACCCTATGGGATCCTTTGAGATCTACGTCATTGCTCCTCCACTGCCTTCCCTTTCTCCTCCTTCTAAACCTTCTCCCAATCATGTAGTTGTTCTTTCCATACCCAGTGATGAAACTACAGTAGACATTGTAGAAGTTAAAGATTTAAAACAAACTTTAGCCATTGAAATGAAATTCCAAGGTGCGAATGCCTGACTGGCACAGATTAAATATTCTGTTCGCACGTTAAACAAACTTGTGCAGCAGGCAGGCCAGAGGCCCACATAGTCCCCTTCCCACTTGGATTGTCTTCTGACCGACTGGACATGAACTGCATGGTGAGTCTCTTTCAAAACCCCACAGCCTGGGGCAATGAGGCGTGCAAGACTCTAGTTAAGTGCTCTATGCGTCAGCCACTGAGGGCCATCTGGCCTCCAGCTTCTGATGTTAATTTTTCCTTGTGTCTCTCATGGCAGGGGGAAAGATTATCGTCCCTTGGAGACCTGAAAAAGTACAGTGAAACCAAGCCTTTCCAAGAGCTTACCAGTCAGGCTGCCCTTGTTTATTCCCAAGAAGATGTATGGTGGTATTATTGTGTACTACTCTTGGATACTCTGCCAAGTAACTGGAGCGGCACTTGTGCTGTGGTCCAATCGGCCATCCCTTTCACACTGGCATTCCATCAACATAACAAGAAGGAGAATCAGACAAAAAGAAGTGCCCCTCATGGTCTTTTGATCCTCACATTTATATGGATGCTATTGGGGTCCCATGAGGGATACCAGATGAATTTAAAGCTCAAAATCAAATAGCTGCAGGATTTGAATCTGCACTGTTCTGGTGATCAACTATAAACAAAATTGTAAACTGGATAAATTACATGTATTATAATCAATAGCAGTTTGTCAATTACACAAGAGACACAATCAACGGAATAGTTAAAAAATTGGGCCCCACCAGCCAAAGGGTCTGGGAAAATAGAATAACCCTTGACATGATGTTAGCAGAAAATGGTCTGTGTCGTGACTGGAGTCCAGTGCTGTACTTTTATCCCTAACAACACAGCCCCCAATGGAAGAATTACAAAGGCCTTACAATGGCTTACCTCCTTATCAAATGAGTTAGCCAAAAATTTCGGAATAACTGACCCCTTCATGAGTCTCATGGAAATGTGGTTCGGTAAAGAGAAAGGGCTTATGTCCGCAATATCAACCTCTTGCAATTGCCATAAGTGTACTCATTTTTGTAGGATGCTGCATCATACCCTGTATCCATGGGTTAATGTCAAGACTTACAGAAACAGCTCTCACAAAACCCTCCCCTATCCCTCCTCCTCCATATTCAGATAAGCTCTTGTTCCTAAATGATCAAGAAGAGTAGCAAAGCCAAATCATGCTAAAAAATTTTGAAGAGGAAGAATTGTCAAAAGGCAAAGGGAGAAATTGTTAGCAATGATAAATTCCTCTTCAAAAGGTTTAATTGTATAATGTTCTTGTCCTTTGTTCAAAAGCCCAACCTCCTTGTTTCCAGCCTGTGAACAACTAGTCTCCTGCTCTAGTTGCACCCTGACATGCCCAGACATATCCAGACATGTCTTGTATTCTACCAGACGGACTACTCCTACCCTTTCCTCCTCTTACACATCGCATGTTTACCCTATTTAGAAAAATTTAAGTCTTAGCCAATCCGGATCAGTTTAGATTGTGCAGTCCAACCCTAGCCAATAAGGGAAGGACACGGGACAGGAACTGCATTAGGGATAAAAACCCCTTCTCTTTTTTGTTCAGCGTGCTCTTGTGATCGTGACTGATGTAGGCAGCACACCTCACAGAAGTAAATTGCCTTGCTGAGAAAACTTTTTGTCTAAGTGGTGGTTCTTCCTTGTGGCACCCAGCATTTGTTTCTAACACCTTCCTGCCATAATGCTTAAATGTTTTCAATCGCATGCTTTATGCCACATTTCTCCAAAAAATCAGTTAAAGAAGTTGCATGATTTCCAGCTGTAGTATCAACAGCCTGTCTTCAAGAAATGAGCCTTTAAAAGTTAAAACAACTCCCTTGGCCCATTGGCTGGATAATGTAGTTGTGTCGGTGCTAAAAAGCAAATTTTCACATTCTAAAGTCACCAGGAGAATGAGGGTAACAGTAGTCGTGCTTTAAAAGTTAAACTACTTTGCCAACAGTATCTCTCTACTGCTGGGAAACCAGGAGGCAACACAACTCCTTGTTTTGCTTTCTGTGAGTGGACTGAATAACACATGTGCGGTGACCAATCACTGACAGACATTTAAAGAGGTGACATGAAGGTCACTGATCATGATTGGTTGCATCTGTTATTTACATAATGATTTGTGGACCAACATGCTAGCAGCAAAGTTCGTACTTCCTGAAACATGGTCATGGAGATTCCAAAGAACACCTCACTGGTTGTGTCATATACAAGGAAATTTTGAATTATTTCCACAATTAAGACACTGACTCCTAATCAAGTGTGTTAACCATATAAGGGATGTTAACAACCTGATATTGTTTGGTTTGAACAACACCACAGTCTTAATTGTAAGAGTCAAATGGGCTGTAGCACCCCCAGAAGCCTATGTGTAATATTTGGTAGGTTCTGAAAATGTTTGAAATATGTATTTACACAGAGAAAAGCAATTTATAAAGTGTAGGAATAGAAAACATAAATTTAGGAAAATGATAAGAGTGAAAGAAGCAGAAAAAGAAATGAGGGTAAAGGAGATATTCAGTCAAGTGTCTCAGTAAGAAACTAGAATTTGCCTGGACTACATTCTTTAGCTAATTCAAGGAATTTATGGACACAGGAACCAGGAAGCAGAGAGTGAGTCATCAGCTCCTGGCATCAGGAGACTGCCTGGTGGAACAGTTTTAGCCTAAAGGAGAAGGTTCTACTAGATTTCCATTTAAAAGAACCTTGTTTGTAAGGACTGCATTTAGATAAACATCCAGTGGACCTGGGGGGATTGAAGCCAGGTATAACTACAACCCCTGTGCTCCTACTGCCCAGGACAGCAATCAGTATTGGCTGCCATAGTTTGATGCTGTGAAGTGTGAAGTCCACACTGAGACCAAGAAAAGAAGTGGGGCCCTGAGTACCCGTGTTACCAAAAAGGGGTCCAGGTCCACGTCTCAAGAGAGGGTTCTCACGCAAGAAAGAATTTTAGGTGAATCCATAAAGTGAAAGTAAGTTTATTAAGAAAGTAATGGAATAAAAGAATGGCTATTTCATAGGAGGGCTGCGTGTTGCCCATTTTTATGGTTATTTCTTGATTATATGCTAAACCGGGGTGGACTGTTTATGCATCCCCTTTTTAGATCATCTAGGGTAACTTCCTTACATTGCTGTGGCATTCGTAAACTGTCATGGCACTGGTGGGAGTGTAGTAGTGAGGAGGGCCAGAGGTCACTTTTGTTGCCATCTTGGTTTTGGTGGGTTTTGACCAGCTTCTTTACTGCAACCTGTTTTATCAGCAAGGTCGTTATAATCTGTATCTTGTGCCGACCTCCTATCTCATCCTGTGACTTAGAGTGCCTAGCCATCTGGCAATGCAGCCCAGGAGGTCTTGACCTTATTTTACCCAGTCCCTATTAAAGATGGAGTTACTCTGGTTCAAAGGCCTCTACAGCTGGAAACTTTTTATCATGAGAAGAAGAAACATATTTTATTTTGCTTATAAAGGTGCACACAGCCACTCAGCTCCACTTAACCCCAGCCAGACACCCACACCACCATCCACTGCTACTTTCTCATCAAGATTTCTCCTTATCAGCACTGCTTGTAAGTACAGGTTTCTAGGCTCACATCAGGCACTGAGTTCCTCGGACTCTTGCCTCCTCTCCATTCACATTCACCAACAAGAATCTTTGGGTCCCTGCACCAGGCTGTCTATATTATACAGCTTTGCTTTCCAAGTTGGTGAAAGAAAGTCTTACTTCCTAGATCCAAGACCCAACGCACCTGAATACTCATTCCTTTCTTTTTCCCTGGAGAGAACAGTGTTCATTATTGAAGTGGCTACGTTGCCTGGGGTATATACGCTGCAGTTCATCATCGTGTGCCACAAAAATTTAGGACACAGACACACAGGAGTAGTTTAGGAGCAGAGGTTTAATAGGCAGAAGAGAAAAGAAAGATAAACAGTTCTCTATAGGGAAAGGGATCTCTGAGTGAAAAGGACCGGCTGGTAACAAATGCACTGGATTATATAGTCCAGTTTGAGGAGGTGGTGTCTGATTTTCATAGGGTTCACAGATTGGTTCAATCAGGTATGACGTTTACATAGTGCCTGGAGAAGGCTGGTGGCCCCACCCTAATCCTATTATGCAAATGAATTCTCCTTGGCCGGTGCCATCTTGTCTGCTCTTTACTATACACATGGCTGGCAGAGAAGGGAAGATGGTGCTGCCATTTTGAACATGTCTAGTTCCTAGTTCCTGTCAGCATTCACCCCTGCAAGCTCCCAGCTTGCTTGTCTATGTCTGCAGCTCGACTTTATAGGCTGCTCTTTCTTTGTTAGATGATTTGGGGCTGCTTTTCATTAAAAAGCAAGGCCTTACCGAGGACTCCCATACCTTTACTATCTGCCTAAGTGATTTCTTCTTAACTCCTATATCATTATCTATTACTGCTGGGCATGATTCACCCTTCCTCATGTTACTCAACTGAATTGGGGTCCAGCTGCCTGGCACCATAAAGCCAAATACCCACACTGAGGTATGCAGTGGGAGAAAGGAGGGGGTTTATTTCGCAGGGTGCCAAGCAACAAAAGAATCAGGCACTTCATGCTTAAGACCCGACCTCTCTGATGGCTTGCTAGCAAATATTTTTTAAAGTCAAGGGTAAATTCAGGAAAGCAGAAGTTACAGGCAAAATCATAAATTAATACAAGGAGGTTATACGTTGGTTTGGTCTAAAAAGGTGAGCTATCTTAAAGTAGGGGCTTACAAGCCTTAAACAGATTTAAAGATGTTCTGATTATGCAATTGGTTAGGGAAGAGCTTTGTTTTAAAATTTGGGGTCAGCAGAAAGATGTGTTAGGTCTGGCTCCTAGGCACGACTTCTAGGCCCTTCAGGAATAACTTCAGAACTAAGAACTGGAGTTGGAGTTCAGTCCTCAAATTCTCCCTTATCTGAGGTCTACCTGCCAGCGGGTTTCTTCTTGTATTTTTAGACAGACTATCACTTTGTCACCAGGTCTGGAGTGCAGTGCCATTTGCTGAAAGCAAAAAGCTCCAGTGAAAGGCTTTTGGAAATATCTACTTAAAAGATTTTACATTTTGGGAGGCCGAGGCAGGCGAATCGTGAGGTCAGGAGATCGAGACCATCCTGGCTAACACGATGAAACCCGTCTCTACTAACAATACAAAAAATAAGCCAGGTGTGGTGGCGGGCACCTGTAGTCCCAGCTACTCAGGAGGTTGAGGCAGGAGAATGGCGTGAACCTGGGAGGTGGAGCTTGCAGGGAGCTGAGATTGCACCACTGCACTCCAGCCTGGGCTACAGAGTGAGACTCTGTCTCAGAAAAAAAAAAAAGATTTTTACTTATCTGATGGCACATTGATTTTTAATTTTTTTTTTTCTTTTTTTTGAGATAGACTATCTCTCTTTCTCTCTGTTGCCCGGGCTGGAGTGCAGTGGCATGATCTCTAGGCTCATTGCAACCTCTGCCTCCCAAGTTCAAGTAATTTTCCTGCCTCAGCCTCCTGAGTAGCTGGCATTGCAGGTGTCTGCCACAATGCCCAGCTAATTTTTGCATTTTTAGTAGAGATGGGGTTTCTGCATGTTGGCCAGGCTGGTCTCGAATGCCTGACCTCAAGTGTTCCCCCCTCCTAGGCCTCCCAAAGTGCTGGGATTACAGGAATGAGCCGCTGTGCCCGGTCTGCTAGTGGGTTTCTAAAAAAAAATTCAGGGATATATACTAAGAGGTTATCTTTAGCTTCTCTAGAGAACATCTCATGATTCTCATTCCCTTGGCTATTGTTTGAAGCTACTATTACCTTCTTGCTAACCAAGTTACTCATTTACTTCATAAGGATAGCTAGGTGCCTGGAATTTCCCTTGAAAGAATTCAAGATTTTCCTTTATTTCCATACTTGGGAAGAGGAGGGCCCTACTCCATCTTGTCTGGTTTCTATTTCCAATTTATCAGTTATAGGTCCCTACCCATATCCACTGATTTCTTATTGGGAGTATTTTATCACAAACTATAAAATGTACTTAATTCTTATTCCAGAACGTGAAGTCAGTTATTCTTGTTTACATTTCTTCATTGTCACACATTTTCAGAACAGTATGCTGCAGCCCATTTGACTCTCACAATTAAGATTGCAGTGCCATTCGGCCGGGCGTGGTGTCTCACGCCTGTAATCCCAGCACTTTGGGAGGCCAAGGCGGGCGGATCACGAGGTCAGGAGATGGAGACCATCCTGGCTAACACGGTGAAACCCCATCTCTATAAAAATACAAAAAAAAAATTTAGCTGGGCATGGTGGCGGGCACCTGTAGTCCCAGCTACTCCGGAGGCTGAGGCAGGAGAATGGCATGAACCCGGGAGGTGGAGCTTGCAGTGAGCCAAGATTTTGCCACTGCATTCCAGCCTGGGCGACAGACCGAGACTCCATCTCAAAAAAAAAAAAAAAAAAAAGGTTGTAGTGCTGTTGAAACCAAACAATGTCAGGCTGTCAACATCCCTTACAGAACTTTATTTTATATAAGGCTTGTTTTGTGTCCTTGTAATTAAATAGTTGCTTCCCTTGTCTGCAAGTTTGGCTGCAAGATTTCCTTTAGCGTCCTTGAAATAAGTTTTTTGCCTCCTCCAAACAACTAAGCGACTAAGACATGGTTAACACACTTGATAAGGAGCCAGTGTCTTAGTTGTGGAGATACTTCAAAATTTTCTTGTATATGACACAACCAGTGAGGTATTCTTTGGAATTTCCATGACCATGCTTCATTTATCTTCTGTTTTTGTTTGTTTGTTTGTTTTGAGACAGAGTCTAATTCTGTTGCCCAGGCTGGAGTGCAGTGGCACGATCACGATCTTGTTCACTGCAAACTCCGCCTCCTGGGTTAAAGCAATTCTCCTCCCTTAGCCTTCGAGTAGCTGAGATTACAGGCATGTGCCACCAGGCCTGGCTAATCTTGTATTTATGTATTTACTTTTAGTAGAGATAGGGTTTCACCATGTTGGTCAGGCTGGTCTCTAACTCCTGACCTCCTCACCTCAGCCTCCCAAAGTGCTGTGATTACAGGCATTAGTCACTGCACCCAGCCCATTTATTACTATAGTTTGCTTGTCTACAGGTTAATAAAGCAGTGACTACTTAGAGACCTGAAATTAGGTAACTGGTTACAAAGAGTGGGTCAGAGAAGCTGGGGATTCCAAAAATAAAATGGCTTTTATGTAGTATAGCATAATACTATGAGGAAAAAGACAGAGGTGGCCCCAAATGGCCTATCAAACAGGCTTTAAGATAAAGAGACCCAGTTTCTTCCTGTGACTTAAACAATGCAAAGTTAATCCACACAGAAACTCCTCTGAGTATAGTTCATCTTAGACTAGGGCTCTCATAAATCAATTTTACATAAGAAACTCCAAAACTGTTATTAAATATGCAGCTGCACCAACTCCACCCTACAGAGACTGAATAAATTGGTTTGTGGCTGCCCAGGAATCTGGGAACCACCTTTATTTTAAGTTCTTCCTCATGAGTTGACTTACTGCAAGATGTGAAAATACTGCTCCTGTTTAAAGATTAATTAGGAAAAGCACTAAATGACAGACTTATTTTTCATGACTTAGTTATAGAAGATTTTTTATATGTGTGTGCACATATGTATATATGTCTATATTTGTGTGTGTGTGTGTATATATATATATTCCAGAGATGCTTCGGTATAATCTATAGCAGAGGTTCTCTAACTTTAATGTGCATACAATTTACCTAGAAAACTTTTAAAACATTGATTGCTGGCTTCCAACCTGAAGTTTCTTATTTCATAGGTCTGAGATGGGCATTGGAAATTTGCATTTCTATAATAATATGTTACCAAGAGTTATCAATGGTATCGGTACCACACTTTGAGAACCACTGACTTTAGGATATGCCTGTGTTAGTTTACCTTTTGACTTCATGGTAAAGACAGTTTAGAAACCAAAAAGTCTACATATACTAATTAAGTGTCTAATATTTGCTGGTTCTTCCCTAGGTGTTGGTGATACAGTGATGAATTAGATAGACATTGACTGCATCAGTTTGATATAAATAAATAATCCGTGTTATGATGGAGAACCATCTCCACTGCATGCCTGAAAATGTGAGCAATAGAATCCTAAGGGGAAATAAATGACATTTTGAAGATTGCTTTCTATTTCAAAAAAAGGTTATAACATAGATGGTGATTACTCACACTTTCTTTCTCGGGACACCACAGCTTTTCCACAGCAGTGTAACTGATAGAAGAACTGTTCAAAATATAGACAGCCAGACATGATGGCTTATGCCTATAATCCCAGCACTATGGGAGGCCAAGGTGGGTGTATCACTTGAGGTCAGAAGTTCGAGACCAGCCTGGCCAACATGGTTAAACCCCATCTCTACTAAAAATACAAAAATTAGCTGGGCATGGTGGCAAGTGACTGTAATCCCAGCTATTCAGGAGGCTAAGGCAGGAGAAAAGCTTGAACCTGGGAGGCGAAGATTGCAGTGAGTCAAGAGATTGTGCCACTGCACTCCAGCCTGGGCAACTGAGCAAGACTCTATCTCAAAAAAAAAAAAAAATTAAAAGACAATATGACATCAAATAAGTAAAATCTTTTAAGTAGATACTTCCAGAAGTCTTTCACTGGAGTTTTTTGCTTTTAGTAAATGCCTTCAGCAATTTATTCTTGAGTAGCACTGAATTACCTTCGTAGGTGTGAACGCAGTGCCCAGCAGCATTTAACACAGTTTAAAGAATCCAGGTCAATGGAAGAATTTTTTGAAAGTATATATTAGAATTAACTTATATAGAACATGAACTCCATGCCAAGCACTCTGCTAGGTGCTTGAGAAGCAGTTTAGCATAATGGTTAAGGTCATAAACTCCAAAGCCAGATTATTTGGTTTTAATAGAGAGGTGACCTTGAGCAAATTACTCAGTCTCTCTGTTCATTGGTTTAATCACCTGCAAGATGGAAATAGTAACAAAGTCTGCTTCACAAAGTCTTTGTAATAAACAAGTTATTATAGGGAAAGCACTAAGAGCAATATCCAACCCATAGTAAACACTTTATGTGTTAGATTTATGGTTTTTGACAAAATACATATTTTAATCGTAACAACACTAAGGTTGTTAAGTTCTGTCTTATTATTAGGTCTGTCTTAAAGTTGAGAAAGCTGAAGCACAGAGTTAAGTAACCTTCCCAAAGTCACAAAGTAAGTGGTGGAACTACTACCATCAACTCTTGCAGTATCACCTTGGAACTCACTTTCTTAATCTCAATGCCATGCTGCCCCTTGAGAGAACTGATTTTTCAGCCTAGGCTTGTAAGTAGACTTCATCTCTACAAAAAAATTAATAATACAAAAAATTTAGTCGGGCATGGTGGTGTGTGCTTATAATCCCAGCTACCTGAGTGAAGGCTGCAGTGAGCTGTGATCATGTCACTGTACTCAAACCTGGGTGACAGAGTGAGACCCTGTCTAGAAAAAAAATAAATAAATAAACAAAAACTTATTTTTGAGAAGGCAAAGCTCATAAATTTTTTTGTTCTGGTTTTTTCTTTGTTTTGTTTTGTTTTTTTTTGAGATGCAGTCTTCCTCTGTCACCCAGGCTTGAGTGCAGTGGCATAGTCTCAGTTCACTGCAACCTCTGCCTCCCAGGTTCAAGTGATTCTCCTGTCTCAGCCACCTGAGTAGCTGGGATTACAGGCGCGCACCACCACGCCCGGCTGATTTTTGGAATTTTATTAGAGATGGGTGTTGCAGGAAGTCAGGGACCCTGAATGGAGGGACCAGCTGGAACCATGGCAGAAGAACATAAATTGTGAAGATTTCATGGACATTTATCAGTTCCCAAAATTAAAACTTTTATAATTTCTTACACCTGTCTTTACTGCAATCTCTGAACATAAATTGTGAAGATTTCATGAACATTTATCACTTCCCTAATAATACTCTTATAATTTCTTATGCCTGTCTTACTTTAATCTCTTAATCCTGTTATCTTTGTAAGCTGAGACTGTACATCACCTCAGGACCACTATTGTCCCAATTGATTGTAAAACATGTGTGTTTGAACAATATGAAATCAGTGCACCTTGAAAAAGAACAGAATAACAGTGATTTTCGGGGAACAAGGGAAGATAACCATAAGGTCTGACTGTCTGAGGGGTCAGCCAGAATAGAGTCATATTTTTCTTCTTGCAGAGAGCGTATAAATGGATGCGCAAGTAAGAGAGAGATCACTGAATTCTTTTCCCAGCAAGGAATACCCTGGGGAGAGAATGCATTCCTAGGGGGAGGTCTATAAACGACTGCTCCAGGAGTGTCTGTCTTATGTGGTTGAGATAAGAACTGAAATACACCCTGGTCTCCTGCCGTACCCCTCAGGCTTACTAGGATTGGAAAATTCCAACCTGGTAAATTTTGGTCAGACCGGTTCTCTGCTCTCGAACCCTGTTTTCTGTTAAGATGTTTATCAAGACAATATGTGCACAGCGAGATATAGACCCTCATCAATAATTCTAATTTTGCCTTTGCCTTGTGATCTTTATTGCCCTTTGAAGCATGTGATCTTTGTGACCTACTCCCTGTTTGTACACCCCCTCCCCTTTTAAAATCCCAAATAAAAACTTGCTGGTTTTGCAGCTCAGGGGACATGATGGACCTACCGATATGTGATGTTACCCCTGGAGGCCCAGCAGTAAAATTCCTCTCTTTGTACTCTTTCTCTTTATTTCTCAGATCAGCCTAGGGAAAATAGAAATAAGCTATGTTGAAATATTGGGGACTGGTTCCCCCGATAATGGAGTTTCACCATGTTGGTCAGGCTGGTCTTGAACACCTGACCTTGTGATCCACCCCCGTCAACCTCCCAAAGTGCTGGGATTACAAGCATGAGACATCGCACCCAGCCAAAGCTCGTAATATTTTTATATGTAAATCTACTTGGAACATATAACTCAACTGCAAGTCACATACTTTAGAAACATTTCCAGCCAATCCACATTATCCTCAGAACAATGAGGAAATGAAGCCCTTATTATAATTATTCTTTACAGAATTGAGGTCTGTAAAGGGAACAGTGTCATTTAATAGAAAGAGCATTTACTTTAAAGTCTGACAGACCTGCCCAGCTCTGTACAGGCAAGTTACATAAGTTATCTGAACCTATTTTATCATCTGTAAAATATTGGCAGCACTATCAACTTCATGGCATTGTTTTGTGAATTAAATGAGATAATATTTGTAAAGTGCCTAACCCAATCCCATGCCCATGGTGGGTATTTTTCAAAATATCAATTCCTTCCTTCTGTAAAAATTACATACTAAAATAATTCCAATTATAAAAGTAAATGTTAGAATACTTCGTACACATCTTTCTTAAAGGGTAGAAAACACATGGAGCTCTTTCAGATATAAAATAAAGAGCCAGGTATGAGGTTTAACCTAGGAGCATACTACCGCATTGACTGTTTCACTGGGGCTCCTGTCTTCATCCATAGATTGAAGACGTTGGAAGAGAAGGAGAGGATGGTAAAGGAGGCTGTTCCTTCCACTTCTATGCAAGGAGTAAAAGCAAGAAGCTCTTTATATTTCTTTTAGTTTGCCTTTATCTTGCCCCTTAAACACATGAAACTTTTGGTACCTTCCTTCTTTTAATGTCATTTTGAATTATTGTAATTATCATCACCAGCTTTCATTCACAACAGTACTGACATTTCACTTCTAGAAAAAACAGTAAAATAACTACTTACTTTGTAGTCGTATTAGATAACAACATAGAAAACTGGAGCAAGTAGAATGAGAAGTGAGAAAAAAAATGAGCAATCATGTGAGATAGAATATAAACAGGTCAGTAAATATTACCTTTTCCTTTTTGATGATGGATCCAACTGATCCCATGTAGCCAAAACCAGGTATATCATGTGTGGGGTATGTGTGTGAATGTATATATACACACACATATATACACACACTTGTAAGATAGGATATATATAACATATAGACACACATATATATACACACACATATGTGTATGCACACATACATAAATACAAAGGAATTTGTTACATAGATTTGATCTTACTCGACTGGTTGAGCTGGTTAAGCAGTTTCTATAAGCCTGCTGATTTCATGTCTAAAGCTGAGCTTTAAGTCCACAAGGCAGGCATTTAGGAAGGAAAGGTGGAAAGGAAAGTGGTGGAGAACAAGGACAACCTGGAATGCAAGTGAATGAGGAGCTCATGAGGACAGACTGAACCCTAAGTCAGTTCACACTGTCTCTGATCTTAGTGATGTGCACGTCCTACAGAAGCCAGGTTCTTCTTCAGAGAACTTAACACTCCCACCTAGCTCAGGAGTCAGAGAGGCTGAAGAAGGATTTAGGAGAAAATGGGCTAGTTGCAGGCCTGGCCACTCCCTTGTCCCAGTTAGGTGAGTTAGCAGATAGTTGACAATGTGTGTGAGTACAAAAGACTGTGACTTCATTTCCATCTTCCAAAGCTCCTGCAAGAAATTTTCTTTTGGCCCTAACTAGAAATATACAGGAAAGGGAATTCTGGTAAATGTAGTTTAGTTTAGCCAAGTTGATATATTACTAAGCAATATTTTTAAAAATTCCCCAAGCTTGCCTGCTCAAGTAACAAGCATCTGTTGTCTCACACAGTTTCAGGGGACAAGAATCCGAGTAGCCTAGCTAAGCAGTTGTGGTTCAGGATCTCTTATGGGGCTACAGTCAGCTGTGGCTGATGGCATCTGAAGGCTGGGTTGGAGAATCCGTTTCTAAGCTCACTCATGTAGCTGTTGGCCAGAGGCCTCAGTTGCTTACCATGTGGGATGCTCCATAGGGCAGCTTATAACACAGCTGTTGGCGTTTTACAAAGTGAATGATCAAAAACAGGGAGAAAGACGGAGAGAGAGATGGAAGCCATGTCTTAAACGAATCACAGAGGTGATAGTATATCACTCCTGCCAGAATCTATTGGTCACACAGTCCCTCCCTGGTGCAATGTGGGAGGGTACTATACAAGGACATGAATACCAAGAGGCAGCAATCATTAGGGACCATCTGAGAGCCTGCCTTCCACAATGTCAAATCTGAACAATTCTATAACTCTATCCGAAAATATGCTGTCCATTTCAGGGTGGGATCTTGACTCTCTTCTGCTTGTGGAGTGGTGTCACTTCCTCGTTTCTTCTCTTCTATGGACTCCATGCACTTTTCTGGAAACATCTTTAATAGCAATGCTCTTCTTTTGTATTAGTCTTTACCTTTTACAGATCATTTTATTATCATGTTTGAGCCTGGCACAGCTAGAAAGAGGACAAAGCTGAGGTGCATATGTGTGTCATTCTGTTTCCAAGGTAAAGTTATTTTTAGCCTTCCACAGCTAACTTTCCGGCATGTCCCTTGTCAAAATAAACATTCTATATTATTAATATTAGTGAAAGGGTCATAATCAACTGACACAGTTTAGAAAAGTATTTTTCTCTCTCCCACTATAAATAATTTTTTAGTCTGGCTAGATATCTTCAGCATTATTTTCTTATTTGTATTTTAAAATCTAATGATTGCTTTCTGCTACTTTGCATTTTTTTAATCTGTCAAGTATAAGGGGTATAATTTTCTCAACTACAAAACATCTTGCCAAATATAGCCACATCCTTAAATGTTTTCCTATATATTTTTTTAAAAAACTAGTGACTTTAATTATTTAAATCATTTATTGGAGGTAAATGAGACAACTTTGACAAACTAATCTTCCAACTGTATCAAATGTTATTTAGTTACTGGGGATCTTTTACCACTGAAACCTTGTAACTGCAAAGTATTTCTCTGAATCACAGAATCATGGTTAGGCTTTCAAATTCCATCATCTTTTTCTACTTAGTGAACTGGCCCAGTAATTTTAAAAAAAGGTTAAAAAGGAAGTTTAACATCCACCCTACTTTCTTTTCTGTGCTGAGCCTTGAGTTCTCTAAGACTCCACTTTCCCTTTCTCTTCATCTGGTCCTCACTTCTTCCCTGCAGTCCACTACAGCCAAATTTGCCTCAAAAATAAATATACTTCTTGGCCCAGGATGGTGGCTCCTGCCTGTCATCCCAGCGCTTTGGGAGACTGAGGCAGGCAGATCATTTGTGCTCAGAAGTGTGAGACCAGCCAGGGCAACGTGGCGAAACCCTGTCTCTACAAAAAATACAAAACATTAGCTGGGTGTAGTGGCACGCACCTGTGGTCCCAGCTACTTGGGAGGCTGAAGCAGGATGATCGCTTTCACCCGGGAGGCTGAGGCTGCAGTGAGCTGAGATCATGCCACTGCACTCCAGCCTGGGCAACAGAGTGAGACCCTGTCTCAAAATAAATAAATAAGTAAATATAACATATTTCCATCCCCTCAAAACATAGATCCTGTAAGTGCTTCTTTCCTCACCAGAAAGCATTCTCCTTTCCCAGTCCTGAGTAAAAATATGTTAATATTCTAGCATTTTGAGTAATAATACCTGTTTCTTCCATCTTCAGATCCCACCTCCACTCTGCTACAGATGAGGTTTGCACCTGAGCTGCCAGGGTGGTGTATTGCTTCACCAGTATTTTCCTGTTTACTTCTTCTGCCCTTCTTCAGTTGAATGCTAGTCCTAAGGCTGTTTATTATCTCCTCACAGATCACACAAAACTGTGAATTCTTAAATTGATTCACCAACCCTACTCGATGTTTCTGGGTAAAGAGAGTAGAATGAGCTCCTCTTACATTATTTGTATTTCATAAAAACATATTTTCTAATATGGCCACTTAATGTGGGTTTATCTTAAGGTAGATCTTCACAAGGCACTATATTCTAGTTGCTTGAATAGCCCCTACCGTATGGATATTTTGATTTGTCTACCTATGTGGCCCTATTCTCTCCAAGACATTTTTCCCTCCACTTTTATTTCCAGAGTGTTGCAAAGGGCCTGGCACATAGTAATCATTCCGTAAGCTATGCATTGAATAAATATGCTTTTAAATGACCAATGTATGACTCAAATTTCTAGATAAACCCAGTCAAAATATCAACTGAAATATAAAAACATTTACATTCCCTGGTAAACTTGTAAGTAAAATGCCATCTCTAAATTTTGCAGTTGAACGATGCACTTTCTTAAATATGTGAATGGGAAAGTCTATTTTTTCTTAGAGTGTCAGCTTAAACAAAAATTATGCATTTTAGACATAGATACATACAGACATAGCTATAGACAGGGACTTCTCCTATAAATTAGGGAAAATAAAGTGCAGCTAGAAAGTTAACTAAATGAAGTTAACTAAGATCAATACATAGAACCTTAGCAGCAACATGTTACTGCTCTCTTAACCCTAAGAAACAAAATAGCTTTTAAAAGTGCAAATAAGGTGGATATAATTTTTCTTGCACTAACTTCAAAGCATATTTCAAGGTTTTCTGTTCAAAATTCCAAAATAAATCACTAAGTTGTTTTGTCAATAAACTGGACAAATAAAAACCTATTTAGTACAATTACTATGGCATATTTTGGGGTTTCCTCCTCTCTGTTTGCAAAGTGCACAGGTGTTTAAACCAACCCTCACTAGATTTGGGGCATAAAAAGAACAAGATGAGTTTAAAACATCTTACTATGCCAAAAGGAAGGACTTGTTTAGAGATTATTAAAGATATATCAAAAGGAGACTGGAGGCAAAACTAAAGACACAGAAAATAAATCAGTGGTTGCTCTAATGGAGCAAGGAGTTGACAATAAAGTGACACAAGGAAATATTTTATTGTGATGAAACTATTCTCTGTATTATTTTGGTGATAGTTACATACTTCTGTATATTGAGCAAAATGCATAGAACTATACCCTTAAGATGATGAATTTTACTGTATGAAAACCACACTGCAATTTAAAAAATAGTATACCTGACCTGAGTTGATGGGACTCCCAGTGGCCAAATTTGGAAAACTGTTTAACATGACAAAGAATAGTGACCACACAAAAAGCTGTAACTTGATTATTCAGAGTTTTATTTGTAATAGTCTAAAATGAGAAATAACCAAAATATCCCTCAACAGGTGAATAGTTAAACATATAGTGGCATACCTGCACATGGAATATTAGTCAGCAATAAAAAGAAAAAACGGCTGCTACACACAATAACTTGAATGGATCTCAAGGGCATTGCACTAAATTTAAAAAGCCAGTCTCCAAAGGTCATATGCTATATAATTCATTCACATAGCATTCTCAAAATTGCAAAACGGCCGTGCTAGAACACAGATTAGTGGTTGCCAAGAGTTAGGAATGGTGGGCGTTAAGGAGATGCCTATAATTATTCATGTAGCATGCTGGAAACCTTCATGGTGGTGAAATATTTCTGTCTCATGATTGTAGTTATATTTACATTAATCTACACATCTGATAAAGTGACCCAGAAATATATACATATATTGTACTAATGCTATTTTCCTGGTTTTAGTATTGAATCTGTGGTTACCTAAAATGTAACCACAGAGAAAAACGAGGTGAAGCATTTTCAGGGCTTCTATGCATTACTTTTGCAACTTCCTACAAATTTATAATAATTTTAAACTTGAAAAGTAAAATATAAGAAGATATTATTATACTAATAATACAAATGATATAAGTAGAACATATAGAGAATGGTATAAGTAGAACATATTGCTGTATATTTAATAAAAAGAGAATCCACGAGTCCATAGTTATCTCAAATACTGGGAAGGTGGGGTCTTTTTTAAAAAAACATGACCAATTACATTAGTTTTTAAGTTATTTATTCACTTTTTCAAATTTGCCTACAGTAAAATTTTTAGTAGTATACAATTACTTGAGTTAGATAAATGCATACAACCATGTAACTACCACCAAAATTAGGATATAAAATAGTTCCATCGTGCCAAAAATTCCCTCTTATTTCCCTTTGTAACCAATACTTTCCCCCACCCCAACCTCTGGTAGCAGGAGATATGTTTCTGTTCCTATATTTTGCTTTTTTCAGAACATCATATTTTACATGAAATTCTACAATATGTAGTCTTTGAAACTGGTTTCTTTCACTTAGTAAAGTGTATTTAAATTTAAGATTTCACCACGTTGTTTCATGTATCTGTAGTTTGTTCTTTCTTTTTCCCTGAGTAATATTCTACTGTATGGATGCAATATAATTTGTTTATCTATTCATCCATTGAAGAACATTTGGGCTATTTCCAGTTTTTGACAATTATGAACAAAACCACTATAAACATTCACATGCAGATTTTTATATGAACTTAGGTTTATAAAAGAGCTTTTTCCACAGAACGCCAGCAAATAAATATAGAAGAAATAACAAACTTAAAAAAATCACTCATTGGCAACCAGTGAGATAAAAATTAATTCAGGGAAAAACATCAATAGATGCAAAACTACTGAATGACAGGTCATTAGGGAAGAGGATATTTAGGTGACCCCAAAGAATCACCTCACACAGGGCCAGCTTCACGAGTGTGAGACCAGTCACACAGGGCCCTATACTAAGTAGTGCCTCCTGCTTGCTTTAATGTTCCATTATCGCCATATTGAAATTCTTAATAATTTTAAAACAAGGAGCCTAGCACTGTAATTTTGTACTGTGTTCTGCAAATTATATAGCTAGTTTTTCACCCCAGGTGACTTTCTGAAAAGGTAATTTAGCAAAGGAGAGATCTAGAACTCACCTTAACTGAATGATCTAATTTGGTATCAGCAATAGTAGAATAAACTATTATGCATCCCCCGAAGTGGCACAATGGCAAGCATACATCACCTACGTAGTCTTCTTGTCAAAAATATGTAACCGGCAAGGTGCAGTGGCTCATGTTAGCAATTACAGCACTTTGGGAGACCAAGGCAGGAGGATCATTTGAGCCCATGAGTTTGAGACAAGCCTAGGCACCATAGTGAGATCCTGTCTCTACAAAAAATTTTAAAATTAGCTGGGCGTGGTGGCACGCACCTGTGGTCCCAGCTAGTCGGGAGGCTCAGGTGGGAGGATCACTTGAGCTCAGGAGGTTGAGACTGTAGTGAGTCGTGTTTGCACCTCTGCACTCCAGCCTGGGCAATAGAGGGAGACTTTGTCTAAAAAAA
>NW_012105364.1:14000005-14044729 GCF_000951045.1 Mandrillus leucophaeus
AAAAAAAAAAAAAAGATGAAGTATATTTGGGGAAAATTGGAAAACTCTGAAGAGGGTCTCTATGTTAAATATTATTTTTGTATCAATGTTAAATTTGGGGGTAATAATAATAAGAATAGATGATCTTTTAGTTTGTTTGTTCGTTTTAAAGATGGGGTCTTACTATATCACCCAAACTGGAGTGCAGCGGCGTGATCATGGTTCACTCTATACTACAACTCCTGGGCTCAAATGATCTTCCAGACTCAGCCTCCCACAGCACTGGGATTACTGATATGAGCCACCAAGCCCAGCCGGTAGTCTTACATTTTAAATGATATTTATGCTGAAATATTTAGGGATAAAGGTTCATGATGTCTAGAACTAATTTTTAAATAAGTAATTTTTGTAAAAATGTTAAATGATATACATACATTTAAATCTATTTAGAGAGACAGAGATAAAGCAAATGTGGCAAACTTTTTTTAAATCCCAAAACCTCTTATTCACAACTTTGCTAGTCAGTTTATCACATTCTTTCTTTTTTTCCAACTTTAGCTTTACATATAAAACATATGTTGTAAGAACATGGATTTTGGAATACAATCTAGGTTCAAATTCTGTCTCTGTTCTTACTAAGGTTTTAAACTTGGGTCAAGAACTGTGGGGAGAAAAAGAACTTTAATGTCTATTGCACAACTTGTTGAAATGATTCAAATAATAAATTACAGACATGAGAAACAGCACCATCAAGTCCGTGAAAACTGCGTATATACTCATTTTTTCATTATTGTGTCCTGAATGCTCAGCAAAGCACCTCAATAGGTCATCAAAAATATAGAGAGAATGAATTATTTCATGATCTATAGTATATTAAATAGAAAGTGTCATGTTATATTAAGTGAAAAAGTTACAAAACAGCATGTAGAGTAATGATTGCATTATGGAAACAAATAGAGAGAGAGGTATATATTTTAAAATTCTGCAATCTCTCTACCAAGCCCACCCTCGCCTCCCAATCCCTGCCATCTTTGCTTAGAGAGAGAGAGGGCCACAATTACCTGGTATATAGAGGGTGGAGTAATCAGCACCAAAGATCTTTGCCTAGAAACTGGAAAGTGTGACACATTGATATATGCACAATGATTTATATTAATTGATATTAAACATACAGCACCCAAATTTACATATTCACTTCTCATGCTTCATCTCCTCCATATATCTGCTCTCCTGCTCCATAAGAATCTCAGGAATTACTTCAGTTGTGTCTGGAGTTTGGGAGTTAGGGAGGAGGAAGTATCTAACCATTGGTCAAAAATGCTCTGCTTAATTCACTTCCTTCCATGATCAATAGCTTTATGTTTTTAAGAGTGGAGATTCTTGACTCAAAAGGGAAGTTGTTACTTCAATTTTATTTCTTCAAGGAGATTGCACCTGTCTTCATTTGTCTCAAAGTGTCCATGATCTGATGAACCCTGGGCTCTGATGATGTCCTCAAAAGCAGTCCAGTTTTCTTCTATGCACCCCCTGCAGCAGGAACAGTTATATTAATATGGGTCAATGCAAAGTCAAAAGTAGAGGAGAGAACAGAGATGAGAACAAGCAGTAACTGAACTGGTGTGGGGTAAAAAGGAAAAAAAACAAACAGATGGGAGTAGGGATTGGGAAGATCTTGAATAAATATGTGAAACTGGCCTTCACCAACTTTTACATATGTTTCATGACATATTATGTGAGCTGCTCTTAAAGAGCAAAGGGAAAGTGGCCACCACTAACTACTAGGGCTCCCTCTCTTGCTTTCTAATTTAGTTTTTATTGCATTTAATAGAACATTAATCTCCTCACCCTCCAGTCCTATACCTCAGTAAATACATTTAATTATTTTACCAGTCATGTCTGATACTCATCTTCATATTTTAAAATGAGATGACCTGTTAGGATTCAATGAGAGAAGCAAAACCAGTAGGAGATAGTTAAGAGGTTGTTGCAAGGGATTGGCTTATGTGAATTCATGGGGCAAGCCATCAGGAAGGACAAGTTAGAACACCTGGGATTTGGCTGCAGCTGCTCTACACTGGTGATGTTCAACTCCACTCTTAAGTTATTTCAACTGATTAAATCAACCCCACCAAGATTATCTAGGATAATCTCCAACACTGCTTTAATCATATCTACAAAATACCTTCACAGAACACCTGGATTAATATTTGACTGAGTAAGGACTATACCCTAGTCAAACAGATAAATCAAAAGGCCATCACTCATGCTTACATCACCATTTCTTGATTTATCCAGTTTCTATGTTATCGCTTCACTTATTATTAAGTAGAAGATTTAGACTGTTTACAGCCTCCACCCTCTCACTGTGCCCCAAGAAACTCCCCCCAGTATAGTTATAATGTATTTTGGGGTTTCTTTAAATTTTCTTTGTGTCTATCACTAATTTTGTCCTGAACTTTTGCACAGAACTCTACAACTCTTTTTAATATATTTAAACCCATGAAGCGATCTGTCAATTGGAATTTTCTCCTTGGAGACCTCTGTGTCCCCCTCCTCTGATCTGGAAGTGTTGCTCTCTGGGCCTGCTGCAGGTATGTCCTCCTGGAAGTCTCCTTCACCTTCAGAGTGAAAGTACCCTTTCCCTCTTTCTTATGTGGAATTTTCCTTCTCCTGGCTCCTGGATCTCCTTTGTTCTTGGCTTATTCTCTGATTAATCACCCTCCATAACTTCCTGAGAAAACAAAATATGGTGAAGAATCATTTTCACAAAAGCAAAATTATGACTTACGGAAACATAAAATGAATACATGTCAAAGTCAGATGTTATGACCACTGCAAAGATCATTTGAAAAGCTAGGTATTAATAGGACGATAACACTGCTGGGTCAAATGCAAAACTGGTTAATGCCCAATGCAGTTATAAACCATAATTTTGAGGGTCACTGCTTCTACTGGGCGGGAAAGAAATTGTTTATATCTCTACCAGAAAAATCTAATTATTAACATGTAGCTTCACTAAGTCTGAAAACTCTATTCAGTAGTAAACCATGAATAAAATTAAAACTTTCCCTTACATCAATGTCTTGCAATATCTTTTCATTATCTCATTCCTAAAAAGCCTTTTTAGACATATTTTCTAATCTTGATATTTTAATACCACAGGTTTATTGTATATTTGTTCATGTACTATATGTATTTCTATACTTACATGTAAAACTATTAAGCATAAAGCTTAGTGTTTTTATTCAATTCAGAGTTAAGAATAACTTTTAAGTTAACAATTAAATTAAAATTTTAAAATTTTCTAACTTTTAACTTTATAATTGTATTTGATGAGTAACTTTTCATGTAACTTATTAAATAAATCATAATTCTCAAATTACATACACAAATTAGCAATTTATATAAATATGTGACAATATAATCAGATTAAAATAATTAAATTTTTTTCCGCAAGAATAAAACTATTAAAAGTTTAATTAATTTTATAAAAATTATTTTCAGTGAAATTAACTTTTAACTTTTCATTGATATAAGAAAATAGCTTCCAGATATTCATTCAGATGATGTGGACATTTTGTACTTTTAGGCTTGACATAATTAATGATGGGCTGAATAACTTTGGAAGAATCAAATAATAAAATATAAACTATTTTTATTTAATTCTCAAGGTCCAAGTCCCACATGAAAACACTGATGATCAAACAAAACAATATCATAGTTTCCGGACTTTATTTTCTGCTTTAATATTGAATTTATTTTATGTTTTGGTGTCTAAGAGCTTTCTTATTCTTTGCACATCCTTAAAAATAGTATCGTATTTTTGTTTCATGGATGCAATATCTTCTCTCATTCATCTAATGATATTAGTTACAATGGACTTTTTGTACAGTTCTTATATTGCCAGTTTTCACCGTGCTTTTTCTTTCTCATATTACAGACTTTCTAAAAACATCTTTCGGTCATTGGTTTTCTGTTCATTATTAAGAGAGAAAAACTAAAAGCAATTTGAAGATTTTATAACATGGACAGGAGGGCTTGGGAACTAGTGAAGATCCCCTATTTGGAGTGGAAAAAGATATTATCTTGGATTTGCCCAGTAGAAGTTCCTAACATATTCTGAAACATTCCAGAAATAAGAGGCTGCCTCCATGAACATTTTTTTAGCCAGTACTCTTTACAGTAAAGTAAGTATTAGAACTGGATGTTTGTTGACAGTACTAGTCAATAACATACTTGAGCTGTTCTCTCTCAGGTCATTTGGGCTGTGATATGTGGTATAGCAGGGAGAAGTGAAAAACTAATTGGAAGGTTAAAAATGCCACAGGGTTGATGAACTCTACTACTTCAGTATGCTCAAGTAACAGGTTTTTTTTGTTGTTATTGTTGACCAAGTAAAATGCCAAGGTCTTTATTGTAGACTGAACTCTGTCCCTGCAAAAATTATGATCCTAATCCCCTAGTACCCCAGACTGTGACTGTATTTGAAGATAGGGCCTTTAAAGAGGTGATTAGTTAAAATGACATTCTTAGAGTAGACTCTAATTCAATCTGTGTGGTGTCCTTATAAGAAGAGGAAATTTGGACACACAAAAGACACCAAGTACATGAGTACCCAGAAGGACAAACATGTGAAGAGGCAGTGAGAAGGTGCCACCTGCAAGCCCAGGAGAGAGGTTTTGGAAGAAACCAAACCTGCCAACACCTTGGTCTCCAACTTCCAGTCCCAGAGTGATAAAAAAATAAATTTCTGTTATTTTTACCACCCAGTCTGTGATCGTTTGTTATGGCACATCTAGCGAACTAATATAGTCTTCCAGTAGGCTTTATCTAATAATAACACCCCTTCCCATTTAACAAGGAAGCCTGAATCAAAGGGGTTGTTGAACTCATCCTGTTCATTTAAATGTAGCTGTACCCTCCCCATGATCCAATGAGAAATGAACATAGATACCATCCTCAGGCAAAAGCATGTGCTTAGAAATGCCATCTGGCAGTCCTCCTGATATCCCCACTCTAATAAGAAAAGTATTTCAGGCTCTTAGATGTAATCAACAGGTGACTACTTAAGAAAAAAAAAAAGTTTATTCAAAGCATATTCCAAAATCTCAAAATTGCTGGGAAGGCTAGCAAACCAGACTTCAGGCTAACTTTTCAGGACTAAAGCCCAAAACCTCACGACAGAATTGGCCTGATGAAAAAACCTGCTGTCGCTCCTGCCTTCCCACCTAGTACTAAAGGAAACTTGGCAGATGCCACCCCCTTGGTGCTACTTCTGCGCCAGGAACTCCGCCTCAAACCCTCTGGGAAACTGCCCTTCCACTGCCAAGACTGAAAGTTGAATACATCTGCTGCGGCAGCCTCCGCCAAAATGGAAGTTTCCCTCAAAGCCAATTCCCTCTCGTTGCTTCTGATACATGTAGCCTAGGCCCAGCGTCTGCATTTTATCTGCTGGCAAGCCTCAAAATTTGAGTTGTGACATAACAAAGAAGCAGGTCTCATTGTCTGGGAATTTACCCAAATACTGAGGGATCTTTCAAAGATGAAGGTTAACCTTTACAATTACAACATTATTAGAGACCAATTCAGACTTGCTGCTATGACTTACTAACCTTCATTTTCCTTTCAGCACTCAGTTTTGTATCTTCTCCTGGAATTTCAGCTTCTGTAACTCTAGATGAAATCCTCATTTCAACACCTGGAATGATGCTTATTGGCCAAAACAGCCTATCCAAGCCTTCTCTCTGTAGAAGCAAGAGATGGAATTAAGACAGGAACTGTGTCCCTATGTCCCCACTGATAACCAATTTCAGATGACTTGTCTGTGGTATCTGTTCATGAAGCAATTTGTTGCAATCAATTAGATAAAACATAAAACAGCTGCTCAAGGAAGTAGATGCTGTTAATCTTAGGAAAAATATTATTTGTATTTCTTAAACTGACAATGATTCAGTATACAGGTTTCTTTTGTTTTTTGTTATTAATAGAATGATAGAATGTGTTTTGACAATGGGACTAATAATAAATTAGATGTGCCACTTGGGGGAAAAAAGCCATATTTTCAGAAGTAAAAAAATAGATAAGTTCATACTGATGGAGTATGTCTAGCTCACAGTCATCTTTCAATGCCTTGTCCACATAACCATCTTTTGCATCTTCAAAAAAATTTTGAGGACAATTTTGAGACCCTGGTGTCATCATTTTTTGCTTTAAACTTCACCACATTTCCTTTTGCTTGCATTCCTACCACACATCTATATGGGCAAACCCAACTTATAATCCTTCTAAAGTATTACATCCCAGTTTCTCAAACTCTCAAAAATCTTTTCTCTGACCACATTGTACTTTCCTCTCTCCTCTTCCTCTATTATATCTACTGAACTACTTTTCTCATTGCACTGTGACTTCCAAGCCCTATATATTTCTCCATTCTTCTATTACATCACCTTTTCTTAACTTAACTTGCCATCCCACTGGGCCAGAATCCCATGATCACATCCAAAATTCTCACCATTAGGTAATTCCACCTTTCTTTTGCTCAGCTTCCACATCAAAGCTGCCAAACTTTGTGAGAGAAAGTCATAAAATCATGCCAATGAGATTGTTAAGCATGTATCCTCTAACTTCAGGTATCTGCCCTGCTCCCCCTAATTCATATCTATTATTTCATGTAAATGTCCTAATTTCATAAATTGTTCAAAAAACTTATTTCCTTAACCTGTCTCTACCTAACCTCTTACCTTTGCCAGATGAATATGTATCTTTTACTCAATTGAGCAATCATCCAAACCAAACCCATACTGCCTGCCTAGAGATGAAAGGCTACAAATAATGATAAGGCATAAAGTGTGATTATATAAGATTATAACATGTTGTTTCCATGACCACAACCCTGATTTAGGTTCATAAGTAGGGACCAATTTACCATGAAGCAGATAAGCTTTGAGGCCCTTCCTTTTTACCATCCCAAGACCTTGGAGGGTAACCGCATTAGTTTTTCTGTTGCTGTTTGATAAATTACTTCACAGTTGAGCAACTTAAATAACATAGATTTTGTCTCTCAATTTCTTTGATTTCAGAATCAAAGCATGGCTTAGCTGGTCTCTCTGGTTCAAGTTTTCTCATAAGGCTTCAATCATGTAGTTGGACAGAGCAGGAGTCCCATCTGAAGGTTTGACTTGGGAAGGATTGACTTCCAAATTTACGAGGTTGTGGACAAATTTTTAGTTCTTGAGGGTTGTTGATCTGACAGCTTCCTGCTGTTAGCCAGAAGCCACCCTTAATTCCTTATCACAGGAGCCTCCATAATATGACAACCTGCTTTATCAAAGCCAGCAAGGAAAAGAATCAGCTAGCAAGACAATAGTGACTTATGTGACTTAATCCCATCACCTTGCTCACATTCTATTGGTTAGAGCAGGTCACTAGGCCAGGCCACACTCAAGAAGAAGGGCTTACACAATGGGCTAAATACCAGGAAGCAGGGATTTTTGGGACCCCAGGGCCCTAGCAAAATATTCGCTAGGTCATATAATTTAATAAGTTTTCAAAAATACGACATTTCATCTGCAATTGGTTAAGGCCACTATCTCCAATTCCACTTTCCTTCTATCACATGTCCCCTAGGAGCACCCCACCCTCCCTTGTCAGGTGGCATTAGAGTGATCACAGGAACTTTGTAATACAGACAAGACAGAACTGAGGTGGAGATACATTTAGTTTGGGCTTTGGGTTTTGTGCAGTATGTTAAGTGGTTTGTAGTCAGTTCTTTGAGTAACTAATTTATTTCCAGTTACTCTGGTGTAGGACTGGTTTTCAGAAATACACCAATTCCCTATGATGCTGACTCAACCAGCTTTGTGACATAGAACAGAGGTCATACCTTTATATGAACATGTTCTCAGGCTTCCAGCACTGGCAGAGTTAGGGGATGAAACAAGATATTTCCAAGGTATAGAGCCAGAAGCTTTTTTAAATGGGGTAAGTTCTTTCAATAATTAGGTGTGTATGGCTGGAAGTGGAAGAATCAGTTCTTGACAAGTTCTGTCTTGCCAATAGTACATTCATAATTCAGTATGTGCAATCATAAACACACCATTTTTTTTCTTTTCTGATGGCTAATTTGTGATATAGAATTATTAGATTTCCTGGGCATAAACAAGAGAAAGTAGGTCTCTGGGCAAAGTTGTATGTTTTATGTATTCAAATATACTAGAGGTCATCCTAGTGTGAAATTAGCAGGAACAAGTTGTAAAATTGGAAGAAAGTTTCCTAAACTATCAATTGTTTTTTAAACTATTACTAATCATACCACAGAAAAAAAGGAACTCATCTTTCTGTTCTCCTTAGAGAAACTTATGTCACATGTCATAGGAAGAGGCAATTAAATGAATACACAGCTAAAAAGTGTAAGAAATTAAAATGTTATGAAATGTGTCAGGTTGTTGATTAAAATATTCTGATTTCTTTTTAGTTTTGCTCATGATTATGGTATTTATTAGCCTTTAAAATACGTAACTTTTTTCTTTAAAAAATTTAGTGTGAAACTCAATTTTGTATTCTTCTTTTTAAAAGCGTCCAAATTGTATAAGCTTTGGGACCCTACACAACCATGTCTGTCATTAGTGGCCTGGATGAGGGTAGCAGCTTCCTAAATAATCTTCCTCATTTCACTCACTTCTATTCAAACCCATATTACTCACAGGTTCCAAAGAGTCTTCCTAAGGAAACACTCAGGGGTCTGTGAAAAAAATCTTTACTGTTTCCCCATCATAAAAGTTATCTAAATTATTCAGCCTGACAAATAAGGATCTCAGTCTAATGTTCATTTTTACTGTCAACAACTACCTATTTGAGTTTTAGTTTTCTCTGCCATGATAACTACTTGCAACATAATTACTTGCTGTTATAGAGGCATCACTTTTGGTCATTTCTCTCATCATTTTCCCTTTATTCTCATTTTTATTTGTCAAAATCATTTTTATTTGCTACCCATTCATTAAGACCTATCTCAAATGTTGTTTCTCTCATACACTTTTTTCCCTGCTCTCAGAGCATGATAGCCTCTCCCACCTTCTGCATGTTTATGGCATTTTCAATCCATTCTCATTGTTCTTGTATTTCACCCTGTGTATTGTACTTTTATCATTTTATTTAAAAAATATTTTTATTCTCCTTGTAAATCCTAAACTCTGTGAAAGCAAATGTTGCTTCTTTTTCATCACAACCTCTCTAGCACCTCTTAAGTTGTACTGGTAGAACAGTAAATATTATTATCTACACATAATTGAATGAATGAATAATGCAAACTTTGAATAATAAATGAATTCATTCATTGATTTATTCATAATAAACAAATATTTATTGTGTGTCAGTACTTGTGGTCATTGCCGAGAATCTAAAAACATGTTAAAAAACAAACAAAAAAAACAAACAAACAAAAAAATGTGCTCCTTGCCTATAGGAGGTAACATTCTAGTCAGGCAGACAAACATTAATCCAAGAATCGCACTAGCTAATATAAAATTTCATCCTTGACAAGGCCTATGTAGTAAAGGTGCATAGAACTGTGACTGTGTACGGTGTATATGATTTTAACCAGTCAGGACAATTTCATGTACATTTCCCATGATGAACCGGAGATACCATTTCATTTTTAAAAGTCTTCTGTAAGGAAATAGCTAAATTATATCTGATTTTATTTAACTACTCCCATAATGTATAATTCCTTAACTAATGAGTTATTTCATTTTGAAAACTTTACAAGATTAGAACAATGGTTTGTCTCATTTCTTAAAAATGGGCATGTTTTTGGTGCTGCTTTCTGAGGGCATGAGTGAAATTGAGAAGCCCAAAGCTTCGTCCTTTTTTTCGGGTATAATGCTCCCTTTATGTGCATTGTGGCTGTTGATAGCTGAGCTGATCCTGTCTGTAGTGTTCTTTCTTAGTCTGTCAGTCGCTAACCAATATCGTTGCTTCCACGAAGTATCTTGTCCTGCGACCTGCATTGTAGATGGTCTGCCTGCTGCAGAGGTTTCTCAGATTAGGTTATGTAATCAGCTGAATTCTGTATACCCAAAAAAGATTTGTTGCAGTCCTCACTCCCCACATCTCAGAATGTAGCCTTATTTGGAGACAGAGTCTTTACAGAGGTAGTCAAGTTAAAATGAGGTCATTAGGGTAGATCTCCACCCAGTATGACTGCTGTCCTTTAAAAAAGAGGATATTTGTGAAACAGAGACAGACATTTACAGAGAAAAGAGGATGTGAAGACACAGAGAGAATGTCATCTACATGCAAAGGATGCCGGAGGCTGCCAGAAGCTGAGAGAGAGCCACAGCCCTCAGAAGGAACCAAACCCTGCAGAAACCTAAATCTCAGACTTCTGCCCTCCAGGACTTAGGGACAATACATTTCTGTCATGTAAGCCAATTAGTTTGTGGCACTTTGTTATGGCAACCCTTGAAAATCAATACATGGTATATTGTCATAGAAAAATTTATGCTAAACTAATGTCTCCAGGATTTTTATCCTCGAGGACTTCTATCTCTCTAGGATTATTTACATTTAAGCCTGAATGCAAATTTGGAAACAGCACGCAGTGTTTAAACGTATATGGTCATTAAAACCAAAAGCTCTGTTGGTATCAACATTTCTTTTCTGGGACTTACTTAACTTCACCAGGCCAATCTGGCTAGGACTTCCTCTTTTCTGTGCTGCTACCTCTGACAGAATTAAGAGGGAGGATAGCAATTACACCCTGAGGGCAGAATGAAAGAATCCAAAAATGCTTTCGAGCTCAGGATGAAAGAGGAATGTGCAAGGAGCACAATGTAGTTTTATATAAAAGTCTCTTAATGCTTGGGTTACTACCATATTTACTTTAGGGATTAAAGAAACCATTGTATGTCCTGGCTCAGTGCAGAAGGCATTTTAAAATTCACCCAAATGGCTGTTCCTGTGAAGGAGTGCCTGCAAAATAAATAGCTTCTGTTGCTTTCACAACAGGACAGCAGTAGGATGCTTTCCCCATCTGGGTTTAAAAGGGTGAAGGAAAGGCATACAACATATATCCACCGAATAATAGAAGTTGTTATGCTTATTTAATCTATATGGGTAGAAATAATTTTTATAGGTTAAATATATTCTTTCAAGAAATACTTTTTGAGCACCTATAATGTATTAGGTGTTGAGAATACACAGGTGAGCAAAAATACTCAGAGTCTGTCTGTGAGGGAGTTGGCAGGATACAGAAGGAAATAGACGAGTACATGGCAAATTGCAACAACATGTATAAATGTAAAATTCCAACTGTTACAAGTGCTATTAAAAAGCAGTGCATGTTGCAATGACAGTAATGGAATTTAGTTTAACGAAGGAGATCAGGGAAATCTTTATTATAGAGTTTGTACTTCTTTTTCACTACTCAACATCATCTGAGCTCCCTTCAAATGTTTAGAGAATTTCCTACATGACAAGCCGTGGCAGAGTCATAAAATGCCTCCCACTCTAGTACTCTAGAGGCTGAAAATGTCAGATACTTGCCTTCCCAGCTTCCCTTGTAACTAGGATGCAGTGGGATCTCTCTCTCTCTCTCTCTCTTTCTCTCTCTCTCTCTCTGTCTGTCTCTCTCTCTCTCTCTCTCCCTCCCTCCCTGCCTCTCTATCTCCCTCCCTCTCCCTCTCCCTCCACTCCCATCCTTCCCTCTCACATTGATGTGATGCAGAAGTGGTAGTGGTACAAAATCTACCATGCAGGGCTTAATGATGATGGTAGATGTTTCTTCCCCAGACCAGTGTCTAAGAGTGGTTAGCATGTTACTCCTAAATACTAGGGCTTAGTTCTCCAGACTATATAACCATTCCATCTGTGAGGTATCAATATCCTTTTAATACATGATTTTTTCTGCTTAGGTCAGAAAATGCTTCTATTGCTTATAGATGCAAACCTTGAATGATACAATTCTCCCTAAGTGTTACTTGAGCTGAGATTTGAAAGATGAGTAGGAGTTAATTAGAGAAGAGGGGAAGCAAAACTGTTCCAAACAGAAAGGAAATCATGGTGAGAGTAATTGTAAGGGCAGCAGTTTTGAGAATGAAGAGGAGCCAGTGGTATGACTGAAATTGGACAGGTAGATAGGCAGATCATGAAGGGGAAATCATTGGGCTAAAACAATTTTAATATAAATGGAAGAAAATTGTGAGACTTCAGTAACATTTAGGAGGTATTGTAGAGCTGTCCAGGGCAGGCCGATAGTTTTAATGGCAGATGGTGATGGAGGGAGGTATGAAGGCTTGCACGACAAATTGGATGGCAATGTCATTCATTGAGATAGAAAGCACTACAAACAGAACAGATTTAGGAGTGATTAGGCAGGCAGGGAAATCATGGCTCTGCCAAAGAAACATGAATTTTAAGTAATTTTAAAGGTATCCTCCAAGAAATGTCAAGTGGGTAGATAAGTCTGTCAGTCTATATAGTACAGAGGAGAAGTCAGGGTAGATATATAAATTTGGGAATCATTGCCATACATGTGGTAACTGAAGCTTAGATAAGCTCCCTTAGGGAGAGAATATGCAGTGAGAGAAGGAAGAGCCTGGAGTCAAGCCTTGATAGTCCCCACTGAATATGGGTTGGGTAGAGAAAGAGACAGCAAAGAAGAAGCTAGAGGAATGTGAGGAAAAGCATGAGACTGTCTGGTGACTGAAGCCAAGAGAAAGTGTGATCGCGAGGAACAGTGGGGTCTGCTTAGCTGGTTAGAGTGCTCTTGAGAGTCTAAGGTACAGTAAGGATAAAGAAATGTCTGAATAATTGAACAGCATAGATGTAACTGATGATGTTAAGGAGATCTGGGTCTATAGAATGAGGGGACAAAAGGCAGATTGGAATTGAGGTGAGGAAATGAGACAGCAAAGGTAGAAAATTTGCCAGCTTAGCTACAAAGGATTAGAATGAGATAAGGTTTTAGTTGGATTGGAGGTGTGATTTTAAGGGAGATTTATTTCCATATGTTTGTTTGATAAAAAGAGAGAGATTTGAACTGTATATAAGTCATGAGAAGGACTGAATTGAAAAGGAGAGGCTAAATATTTAAGGTGTAGAAAGATTAACTAACACTGACAAGTTCCTGAGAAGGTGAATGGACACAGGATCTATAACTGAAGGGAGAAGGGACCAGCCTTAGGTAGCAAAAAGGGAGGGAGGGAAAGATGGAAGTGGATGCAGATATATTTGCATGTTTGCTAGGGAGAAATTAAAGTAGTTCTTGTCTGATGGTTTTAATTTTCTCAGCAAAGTAGGTACATTGGGGTGTGGACAGATAAAGCTTGAGGAAAAGTAAAGGAGGTTTGAAAAGAGTTTGAGAGTGATTTGAACCAATCAACATAGGCATATGCTGGGTAGTAGGGAGTCCCTTTAATCAGGAATTCTCCAATAGAACCAACCAAGTATTTAGAGTAATTTCCTTGAGGTGGCAGGGCTATAGATGTACAATCTGCGCAATATTTGTCGCAACTTCGTAGCCACACAACCTGTGCAGTTGTACAGAGCCCCGCACTTAGAAGAACTCCACGCTTGGTTTAATACTCTGCCATCTGTCCTTAGAAATTCTTAATAATTTTTTAAAAGGATTTCACTTTTCATTTTTCACTGGGATGTGTAAATTACATAGCCAGTCCTGCTAGAAGGACTTTAGAATCCAGTCCCTACTGGACTAAGATCCTGACATTTTATTTGAAATAGTAAAACAATGATTAGGAATAGACTTCGGTCATCTTAATAGACTCTTTTTTAAAAAATATCAAGCCATAGTATTAAGAAAATTCTATTAAAATATCTAAACATTTGTCTCACTGCTAAAGTATATAAGAAAATTACCATTTTCACAGATTGACATTGGTGTGAATTGCCATATCTAAGGTAACTTGCAGTGTTAACCCAACTGCAAGCAAACTGTGAGCTCTAAGAGCCTTTGATACATTTCAATCAATGAAAATGATTTATTTATCATATAAAGCTATATTTGTAAGTAATATTATTGAGTTTCTTTTAGTTTATGTAACTTTGGAATTTCAAGCGTAGTATGCAAGATTTGTTCATTTTCTTCATAGAGTTTGCATATTTAATCAATTTATTTCCCAAACTAATGACATTGGTGTTTTTATTCTGGCCTTGTGATCCAAACAGGGTTCCCAAAATAGAGATTAAGGGGGGTGGGGGGCAAACAACAATGTGTTTTTGCCCTCTGTTTATAAAAATGAACAAGAAAATAAAACTTTTGGTTATATAATGGATCATATTAATAAATAATAATACTGCCCATTGGGAAATGCTATGAAAATATACTGACAACTGTTCCTGGAAAGGGTCTCTAAGGAGCAACCTTGTTTGCATTGCTTCTGTAGATATTGGTGGGAAAACTGTTGAAATTTAAGTAAGATTTATAGGTTAACAGATTTTATCAAGAATAATTCCAAGATTTCAATAATTATATTATGGTTTTGTAAGACATGTGCATGAGGGGCAGGTGGTTGAGAGATATTGTGATGGCTAATTTTATGTGTCAACTTGACAGGGCCAAGGGATGATGCCCAGGTAGCTGATACAACATTATTCTGCTTCTCTCTAAGGGTGTTTCCAAAAAAGATTAGCATTTGAATTGGGAGACCGAGTTAAGAAGGTTTGCCCTCACCTACATGGGTAAGCCTCAGACAATTTTTGTGGGTCTGAAAAAAAGAAAAAGGGAGAAGAAAGGCAAATTTATTCTCTGTGTTTGAGCTATGACATCCATCTTCTCCTGCCCCCAGTCATTGGCATCTTTTTTTGTGTGTGTGTCTGTGTATGTGTGTGTGGGGTGTGTGTGTGTGTGTGTGTGTGTGTGTTTAAGAATATAACCCTTTTATTATTCTCCAGTACCTATGACAGTTTCATTTTCCTTTAAAGGAGACAGAAAGTTTGGAACATGACTGGCTCTTTTAAAGGAAAAGAGGAGTGAACAGCAACACCCAGAAGTGAGTGACTCTCTTAACACATGGGAACAACTAAGCCCACACCTGGCATGCTTACAAGCACAATCTGCTTTATCATCCCTTTAAAAATCTGGCATAATATGTAGCAAAATATATACAAGTGACTTTTTATGTCTCCAAAAGCAAGTTCAAAGGTTGTTGAAGCTGACTAGATCAGGCCTGTGAACACACCACCAAAGGATTGTACTTTTTTCAACTTTTCCTTGGTTTCAGCCCGTGGGAGACAAGAGGCCCTTCAGGCCTTTGGACTCAAACTGAGTTCCATTATTTTCTCCAGCTTTCTGATGGCAGATCCTGGGGATTCTTGGCCTCCATAATCTCATGAGCCAATTCTATTTCTCTCTCTCTCTTCTCTCTCTCTCATAAATATATGTTTCTGTTAACTTCAGAAAAAATATATATATTTTTAAAATTCTATTTGCTTAATTTTCATTCACATATCACTGAATATTCTCAAAAGATGTTTTGTAAGGTCAACAATCCATCAGATAACGATGGGTGTGGTGTTCACGCCTGTAATCCCAGCACTTTGGGAGGTTGAGGTGGGTGGATTGCTTGAGCTCAGGAGTGGGGGACTAGCCTGGCTAACATGGTGAAACACTGTCTCTACCAAAATACAAACAATTAGCCTGGTATGGTGGTGCGTGTCTGCGGTCCCAGCTACTTGGGGGTTGAGGTGAGGATCTCTTAAGGTGGCAGGATCTCTTGAGCCTTGGAGGTTGAGGCTGCAGTGAGCTGAGATTGCACCATTGCACTGCAGCCTGGGTGACAGTGAAACCTTGCCTCAAATAATAATCATAATCATAATCAATCAGATAACATATCAGTTGAATTTTCCCACTGCAAAACTGCCACCTCCCACTTCCTTCTTATCTTTTCTATGTTGAATATTCTGTTTCCTGGATCTTATGTCTTCCCTTTTTTTCTTTTTTCTTCTCTCTCTCTTTTTTTTTTTTTTTTAATTTTACTCTTTCTGTTGAAAGAGCACATCTTTCAATAGCATTTTAATAATGCGGATGGGACCAGACAATTTACTGTGACATTTAATTGTCTGAAAATGCCCTTATTCGACCTTCACATTTGATTGATGGTTTGGGTAAAAATTTGTAAGCTGAATATTACTTCTCTCAGAATTTTAAAGACATTGTTTTACTGTCATCTAGCTTTCAATGGGTCAAATTTCTAGTCTTCTGTATATAACCTATTTTCTTTTTTCCTTTGGGAACTTTCAATATATATTCTTTGGCCAAGTGAAATTTTGAAATCATATTCTTTATTGTGGTTCTTTTCCAACGTATTACACAGGGCATTCAATGTACCCTTTCAACACATGTATTTTATTGCTCTGGGAAACTTATTGAGAGTTCGCTCATCTGCATTTTCTCTCTTCTCACTTCCTTTGACTTCTGTTAGTTATACATTTCATTTTCTGCATGATTTTCCTCATTTTAAAATATTTTTTATTCATTATTTTCTTCTAATTCCTATGTAATTTCCTAAAATTTACCCTTCACCTTTAAATCTCAAGTGAAAATTTTCACTCTGTTATCTTAATTTTAATTTTCAATTCCACTTTAAACTCTCTGGTGTTTCTTTCATATGTCTTCTTATTCTTGTTTCATGAAGCAATATGTTCTTACATTCTGAGGTCAAAAGTTATTGTGTTTTTAGAAGTTGTCTTCTACATTCTTCTCTGCTTTCTCTATGTTCCTTCTTTTTTCACTTTTTTTCTGCTTTGAGGGTCTCTTTATACTAGAAGTTTCTCTTAAATATCAAATTCTTAGCTAACCATTCTCGTTAAATTTAAGGCAGTTGAGAAACTTGATGAAAGTTATGTGTGTATAGGCAAAGCTTGTTAGTGAACTTCTCTAACGGATAGTCAGTGATGAGTGGAATTTTTCACTGGGTGACCCACAATGTCAGTAACTGAAGTCATTTTTCCTGAGGATGTCATTCCTCTCCTCTCCTGCCTGGGAGATTTATGCCTAGCTCCTGGAGTCTTAGGAGAAGAGGAGGCAGGGCTAGGGACTTTCAATTCCATTTGCTGACTCTCACTTTATTTCCCTGCTTTTAGAATTCTCTCTTTGCCTGAATAAGTAGCTTTTCAGTTCCAATTTCTCCAGAGGGGAAGCAGCCTCTTTCTTCAGGGATAGAAGGTAAGATAAGGGTAGTTGCCCGATCCTGTGAAATGCAGGGGACCTTCGGAACTCCCAGTTCTATCTGCAGACTCTGAACAAGTCCCCTCAACGATGCCTGGTGTCCCAGGTCCATAGATTTCCTGGGACTTGTTTCCTGTTGGCACTCTTTCTGGGTGGCCTGTAAGCTTTCTTTCATCTTCTATATCAGGAGCTACTCCTTCCTATTCTTTCTATTTTCCAAAAACGTGTTAACATCTGTGATCCACTGTTTTTGCTTCTCCTTGTATATTGTCTCCTCAGGAGGGTGACTAAAAACTGTTATTTGACACTGACCTTTCTTTACTGGTTTGAATGCTATATTATTTAGAAACAGCATACTTCAGTACAAATTGTGGCTATGAAAGCATTTTCTACTGCATAATAAAACCACCATAAAATGTTCTTTGACCTTTCTAACATTAAAGTTTACTTTTAGGTGAAATAATTAAAGTATGTCATACTGAAAAGCTCTAATGTGTCTAAATTTCCTAATCAAAGATTTTTATGCATTGAATGAAATAATAAAGAAAATAACACTTCCCAGTGTTGCTTATGTGTGCATCACTGAACAGCTGCTTTCTAATTTAGCTTTCACAAAAATTTTTTGAGGTAGGTTCTACCATATTGCCTATTTTTATATAGGGAACCCCAAATCAGAGGTTAAGGGAAGTTTCTTAGTGCAATACGTGGCTAGAGAATCAAGGAGTCAGGGTCCAAGCCAGGTCTGACTTCAAAGTCTACATTCTCCTACAGTTTAACCAACTGATGCGACTCATTGCCCCTCCCAAGGTGAAATTGACACATTCTGCCAAAATTGATAGGTTTTGTCAGCATTCAAGTGATAGACTATGATGAACTATCAACTCTGTGTACGCTTTTCTGTAATTCATGACTTACAAAGTGTTTTCTATATGTCATAGCTATCTCTAAAATTATGTCTTCACATTGAAAAGTGAAAAACACATTTCCAAAAACACACATGAATAGTTAAATGCATTTTTCTTAGTAAAGTATTTTACTTTTAAAAATAATTTTAAAGATACTGCCTCAGGACACTGCTCTTTTGTTGTTTAACTTAGAACAGTACATATGGACACAAAGAGGGGAACAACACACACTGGGACCTGTCAGGGGTGCGGAGGGAGGCAGAGCGTCAGGATCAATAGCTAATGCCTGCTGGGCTTAATACCTAGGTGATGGGTTAACAAGTGCAGCAAACCACCATGGTATACATTTACCTATGTAACAAACCTGCACATCTGGCACATGTATTCCAGAACTTAAAATTAAATTAAATTGGCCGGGCGCGGTGGCTCAAGCCTGTAATCCCAGCACTTTGGGAGGCCGAGACGGGCGGATCACAAGGTCAGCAGATCGAGACCATCCTGGCTAACACGGTCAAACCCCATCTCTACTAAAAAATACAAAAAACTAGCCGGGCGAGGTGGCGGGCGCCTGTAGTCCCAGCTACTCAGGAGGCTGAGGCAGGAGAATGGCGTGAACCCGGGAGGCGGAGCTTGCAGTGAGCCGAGATCCGGCCACTGCACTCCAGCCCGGGCGACAGAGCGAGACTCCGTCTCAAAAAAAAAATAAATAAATAAAATAAATAAATAAATAAATAAATAAAATAAATAAATAAATAAATAAAATAAATAAAATTAAATTAAATTAAACAACAACAAAAACCCTACCTAGATGCAATACTTTGGCATATGTGGAACACAATGGCATTTGAGCAAAGAAGGTTTTAAAATAATTGTTTTGTTTTTGTTTCGTACCTATCTTTTTAAAAATAAGATAATGTAGCAAAAAAGAGCTTTAGCACTTTTGATATGGTTTGGCTGTGTTCTCACCCAAATCTCATCTTGAATTACAGCCCCCATAATTCCCATGTGTTGTGGGAGGGACCCAGTGGGAGATAATTGAATAATCCGGGTGGTTTCCCCGACACTGTTCTCATGGTAGTGAATAAGTCTCACGAGAGCTGATGATTTTATAAGGGTTTCCCCTTTTGCTTGGCTCTCTTTCTCTCGTTCTTTCTTGCCCATTGACATGTAAGAAGTCCCTTTGCTCTTCCTTCATCTTCCTCCATGATTATGAGGCCTCCGCAGCCATGTGGAACTGTAAGTCCATTAAACCTCTTTTTCTTTATAAATTACCCAATCTCGGGTGTGTCTTTATTAGCAGCATGAGAATGGACTGACACAACTTTGGAGCCAGGAAGTTCTGAGTTTTGTTTTCACCTATGACACCCAGTAGTTATGTAAATCTGAACAAATTTCTTAAGCTTGTTTTATCTCCATTTTCTAAGCTGGTGGTGATTATAATTAACTTGCAGGTTTGTTGAGATGGTTAAAAGAGGCAATGTCTAAAAGGCCGTGTAGAGTGCATTCTTAGTACTTGTCTCAGCTAGGTTTGTTTGTTGCAAAGAAGAGTCTGACTCAAGCTAGCTCAAGCAAAAGGAATTACCGTAATGCTATGTGTGAATGGAAAGTTCTCTGAGGAGTCATCAGGAATGAAGACAACTCAAGAAACAGGTTTCCAAACTCCTCCTTCGTTCTCTACCAAACTGCTTCCACTGCTCATTCATAATTTTTGCCCCATATAACTTCTATTTGCGTGTATTTTTGACTTACCATATTATGATTATAATATCATATTATATCTTTCAATGTACACTTTTGCTTCTGCCTCTGCTAGTAATTGGCAGTTTATTTCATTTATTTTTTAGTCCAGATTTGCAGGAGCAATTATCTGATTGACCTGGCTTATCTTTTCAGTTTTTGACCTAGTTTATAGATAATATAGGTTCCTTGCCAGACTATAGCTTGGTTTCTTTAGCTTTGGTTCAATCATTGTTAACTAGAAAAAGGAAAGACAGATGGCCCTCCCACGCAATGCCACTGTCCCTTCTGCAAGTAATAATGTGGTAGTTTCCTTGGAAGTCACATGAGTTAAGTAGATAAGCCTAACAACTCTAGAATCATGATCTACTAGTTTTTTTTTTTTTTTAATTTCATATGCTTGAATGACAAAAGTATTTTGCAGATTCATCATTTGTTCCCTAGTCTCATTCTATTTTTCTTTCATCTTAGAGGATTCGGTAATGTTGTCAGGAACAGAAAACAATGATTTACCGATATTTTCAGCAGTCAGTTTATGATTTATTCTGGACCCATCAGAGTTAGTATAGGTAGACGCCAGAATTGAAAATCAATTTACTGAATTTTTGCTAAGATTCCTTATGAGTTCAGCACAGTGCTAAGTTCATTTAAGCAAGTGTAAGAATCAGGTCTTATTGTTAAAAAATTCAATCTTATTCATTTATGAGAGAATAATTTGGAAAAAATTTTTCTGGAACAATTAATAGGAAGGTAATGAGTGTGGTGGAAAGGTAAATGCATTTGAGGCTAGATTTTACTGTCACTCTGACTCTACCATTTACCAGTCAACTTGTTTTCCGGGCCTTAATTAATTTAAAATGAGGGAATTATGGCAGGCTATCTCTAAAATTCATTTTTAACCAAAATTTGTGTTGGTATTTTTTTTTCTTATAAGAGAAATAGATTCATTTTTATTATTTTTCCTCTTGCATTTCACCAATTGAATTTACAATTTAGTTGCATAGGATTTCTACTATGAAAAATTTATCCATCCCTTATTCCAAAAGTTGTGAAAAGTCCAATATCCTCAACAAGATTTTGGTAATATCTTGGTAGGCTTGGTGTTTAAAAAATTATTCTGACACTTGTTACAATGGTAAGGAAGACTCCATTCTAGATTACTGCAATCATGATCAACTCTTTTGAAATAGGAGATAGAGAGAGCTAAACTCTGAATTCTCCAACAGCAAAAAAAGTTGGAGATTTATAAACAATGAGCAGAGTGAAGAGTTTATTGGATAGGAATGTAGTAAGAGGAGCATAAAGGGAAGGGGAATTCTTGCTAAACAAAGCCAACATGACATGATTCTTGCTAAAGGCAGGCCAAAGACATATATCAAAGGTTGGGTCCTCGGCACCTGAACGTGATCAGATAGCAAGGGTAATCATATACATATGATTTTATATATATATATATATATATGCACCTGATATAACAAGGGTAATCATATATATACACACACACCCCTATATATATGAATACATGTACACATATATACATACACACATATATAAATACACACACACAAAACCTACTGTACTGCCACTTGTATAAAAGTATATAGCACAATTATATACAGTATATAATATTTGATAATAATAATAAATATATTAGTTGGTTTAGGTATTTAGTATATTATACTCTTAATCTATAATTTAGAATGTATTCCTTCTACTTATTAAAAAAAAGTCACCTGTAAAACAGCCTCAGGCAGGTCCTTCAGAAGATATTCCTGAAGAGAGCATTATTACCTCTCTTCAGGAATACCTTCTGACTACTAAGGATAGTAGATGACAACTCCATGCCTGTTGTCCCTGAAGACCTTCCAGTGGCTCAAGATGTTGTTTTAAGCCACCCAGTTTGGGTAGTTTGTTACAACAGCCCTTGAAACTAATATAATAACCCAAGTCTTACTTGATGTTTTCAATATCCAAAATTGTGTTTGGGTAATTCCTGAAATAGGAGACTTGCTACCTCCAAAGGGAGTATATTCCATAGTAGTAGAGCCCAATGTGTTGGAATGTCTCAGGAGGATTTTCAATTTGCTTCCTGGACCTTTTGCTTATTATTCTCAAATGGAAGATCATGACATCTTTAAATCCCACAGTTTCAGCAGCTTTTAATAATAATTTACATGAGGGTGTTTCTACAGCAAGTTGTGGAGGCGGAAGACAGTGGTATTGATGATCCTGACTCTGAGTAGGCCTAGGATAATGTGCATGCTTCTTAGTTTTGAATAAAAAAGTTAAAAAGTTATAAAAATTAAAATAGAGAAAAGTTTGTAGAATAAGGATGTAAAGAAATAAAATATTTTTTACAGTTGTACAATGTGTTTGTGTTTTGAGCTAAGTGTTATTACAAAATAGTCAAAAAGTCTTTAAAAATTTAAGTTTATAAAGTAAAAAAAGTCACAGTCAGCTGAGTTTAATTTATATTTGAAGAAAGAAAAATTGTTGTTATAAATTTAATGCAGCCTAAGTTTACAGTGTTATAAAGTCTAAGGTGGCATACAGTTACGTCCTAAGCCTTCGCATCCACTCACCACTCACTCACTGACTCACCCAGAGGGACGTCTAGTCCTGTAAGCTCCATTCATGGTAAGTGCACCATACAGGTGTAACATTTTAATCTTTTATACTGTATTTTTACTGTATTTTTTCAGCATGTAGATATGCGTAGATACACAAATACCATTGTGTTACAATTGCCTATAGTATTCAGTACAGTAACATACTGTACAGTTTTTTAGCTTAGGAGCAATAGACTATACCAAATAGCCTAGGTTTGCAGTAGGCTATCCCACCTACGTTTGTGTGTAAACTCTATAATGTTCACATAACAACGAAATCGTTTAATGATGCATGTCTTAGAATATCTCCCTGCATTAAATGACACATGACTGTGCATACATGCCATCATGGGCTGAACCTAAACAGTGAAAAATAATGACTGAAATTCAGTTGGTATGCTTTTGAAGCGGTGTGTAGAATATAATTTTCCTGTGAGTGACACAGAGGAAGGCAAAGAATTTGAAACTTTACTAATAAATAACTAGAATTACTTTGATAATGATTACACTATAACTTAGTTCTCATTTGGTACATATTTCTAATTCCTTTCTTTATTGATTCTCACTTGAGCTGGAGTTTATATTTGATCTCCCCTTGACCTCTTATTCCCCTTTTCCCACCTGTCCTCTTTAAATAAAGTCATTTTCTTGTCCTAGTGAAAATTCAAGTCCTTTTTGATTTCTTATCCTTTTTGTGATGATTAAGGGTATAAATCTAGAACGCTAGGAGTCATTGTCCCTTCTGTCTGCTTTCTCTCCATTTCCAAATTGCAACTAAGTCTTTTTTTTTTTTTTTTGGATGGAGTCTCGCTCTGTTTCCCAGGTTGGAGTGCAATGGTGCGATCTTGGCTCACTGCAACCTCCACTTCCCAGGTTCAAGTAATTCTCCTGCCTTAGCCTCCTAAGTAGCTGGGACTATAGGTGTGAGCCACCACACCAGCCTAATTTTTGTATTTTTAGTAAAGACAGGGTTTCACCATGTTGGCGAGGCTGGTCTTGATCTCCTGACCTCGTGATTCATCAGCTTCAGCCTCCCAAAGTGCTGGGATTACAGGTGTGAGCCACCGTGCCCAGCCCAAGTCTTTTCATTTCTATCATCCAAATGCAGGGAGGTAGATTACAGCAGAATGAAAGATGGTAGAGTAGGCTTATGGCTTTCCTTGGTTTTGAGTATTTTAAAGGCTTTCCATGACCAATGAAATTGATTCCAAATGCCTTAGACAAACATATAAGGCCTTTATGATTTGACTGTCGTTTGCCAACTTTACATCAGGTTGTTTCTTCCATTTGTCTCTGTTGTGGTCATATTACCTGACCTCTAATACGTCTATGCCCAGCATCTGCTGTTCTCTATGCCTGACACACTCTGCATTGTCTGCCACATAAAATTGTGCATATCTCACATCAAATATTACCTCCAAGACACCCCTTTCTTTACTGACAAATTTAGTCCCTGTGGTCTCATATCCCTTTGCATAACATTTTATTTTGGCATATCTCCCATTGTGTAGCAACTTTCTTGCCTGTAAGCCTTTTTCTCCCACTAGATCAAGTGAAAACCATTTTTTAACTTGTCTTTGCATCCCTAGCATCCAGTGCAGTGCCTAACACAGAGTATGCGCCCAATTCATGTTCATCGAATAAATAAATTATTTTGAGTTACAGGCCCTTTAGGCAGAAGTCTAATTTACTTTTTTTTTTTTTTATTTTTTTGAGATGGAATCTTGCTCTTGTCACCCACGCTGGAGTGTAATGGTGCGATCTCAGCTCACTGCAACTTCTGCTTCCTGAGTTCAAGTGATTCTCCTCCCTCAGCCTCCCTAGTAGCTGGGATTACAGGCCACCACTACCATGTCTGGCTAATTTTTTATATTTTGAGTAGAGACAGGGTTTCACCATGTTGGCCAGGCTGATCTCAACCTCATGACCTCAGGTGATCCACCCGCCCTGGTCTCCCAAAGTGCTGGAATTACAGGCGCTAAATCACTTTCCATGAGATGGAAAGTACTTTCAAAGACTAAGCTTCACCATTGTAAGCTAAACACTTGGTAATTTTAAGAGATTTATCTTTAGTCTAAGATCTGAGAACATAAACCTCATTGCCCTCATTCTTTAAAACCTTCTACTATACCATATACCGCCTCCTAATAATATGACTAGGAATATCATACTCAAGCATCCATTTAAAGTACATGAAACCATTTTACCCAAATGTGAGAATTATGAAATCTTAGTATCCACAGGAATATTAGCTGTAATATAACTGTTATTGGTTGATTTGTGTCCCCAAAAGGATATGCTGAAGTCCTAAACCTCAGTACCTGTGAATGTGGCTATAATTGGAAATAGAGTCTTTGTATAGGTAATCAAGTTAAGGTGACATCATACTGAATTAGATGAGCCCTAATCTAATCTGACTGGCGTCCTAATAAGAAAAGAAGAGACACAGACACAGACATAGAGGGAGAACGCCATGTGATGACAGAGGCAGAGATTGGAGTGATCCAGCTGCAAGTCATGGAACACCATGGATTTAACCACCAGAAGCTAGGAAGAAGCAAGGAAGGATTCCACTCAGATATCAGAGAAACCACAGCCCTGCTGACACCTTGGTTGCAGACTTCCGGCCTCCAGAACTGAGAGAATAAATTTCTGTTGTTTTAAGCCACCCAGTTTGGGTAGTTTGTTACAACAGCCCTTGAAACTAATATAATTACCCAGGTCTTACTTGATGTTTTCAATATCCAAAATTGTGCTTGGGTAATTCCTGAAATAGGAGACTTACTACCTCCAAAGGGAGTATATTCATACTAGTAGAGCCCAATGTGCTGGAATGTCTCAGGAGGATTTTCAATTTGCTTCCTGGACCTTTTGCTTATTATTCTCAAATGGAAGATCATGACATCTTTAAATCCCACAGTTTCAGCAACTTTTAATAATAATTTACATGAGGGTGTTTCTACAGCAAATGAGAATTGAAAAATTGAGTCTCCAAGTGTCAGGCATATGGGACTTGATGGATAGTTTCCCTGAATTAACTAGAGACACTGGTATTATTTCAGTGCAAACTTACTCTAATTGAAGGATGGTTTACATTTGTAATTACATCCTTTCAAGAAGAGGGAAATTACGTGGCTGCCTTCCTCCTACCCAGGCCTAATTATATGAAAGGAAAGGTTTGCCAGTTTTCTGTTTCCCTGGTTGTCCTGGCACCTATTCGTGTGGAAGACAAGAATAGGTATCAAAAGCCCTAACGCTAGATTAAAAGAATTAAAAGTCAAAGCAGCTAAGAATCCAAGGAATATTATGGGATTAAGAGAATGAGAAAGCTGCCTGTAAAGTGATTAAGCTTCTCCTAGCTATAGAGTAAAAGAGAAAAGCATCACTTAAGTTTAGGATTACCATCTCTCAAGAAAGGACAACAAAAGATTTTTGTGTGTTTTTACTTTCCAATGCCCCATGACGTTGATGCAAGTTGTAATTTGAAGATCGTTTCACTTTTTCAGTTAGCAAAGTTTCAGAGAAAACAGAAAACGATTGCCAGGAAAGTAAATGAATACTTCAGACAGCTGCCAACAGAGGAAAACAAATGTTATCTCTAAAAGAAGTCAATGTTTACAAAGGTAGAAATATATATAGGATGCTTGGATAGCCACTTAAGATGTTAATCAATGGGAACACTGAAAATTTCTATAAATGAAAAAGTTGCAGTGGTTATTATTCACCTCTCCCTTGCTTCTTCACCAATTTAAACCATCTCCCCTACCTCCAACACAACACAAATGAGTTATTTGTAAGGCAAAGGGAATTAAAGAAAGCAAAAACATAATTGCCATGCATTATCCTTTACATAAAATAACAAATAGAGAATAGAATAGCTTATTAGCTTTGTTTTTTAGAGTTTTACCTAGAACACTATTTTATATCATTAAAAACGTGATGTAGTACCATGGACTTTGCCTCACCTGTTCAGCTCCATGGTACTGTCAGCATCATGATGCTCTCGACAAAGAAGGATATCTCTGGGGGAAGACATGACTGTTCCCCTCAAAGAAGTTTTCAAATACTGAAGTAAGCGCTCTCAGATGGGCTACTGGGTCTTCTGTATTTACCTCATTTGGGTTTTCTGAACAAAATTCCTTCAGCATAATTTCTAACAGACTCACCTGGACTAACATGGAAAACAAAATTCAATATTCTTTTTTTTTTCTTTTTTTTTTTTGAGATGGAATTTCGCTCTTGTCGCCCAGGCTAGAGGGCTAGAGTGCAATGGCGCAATCTCGGCTCACTGCAACCTCCACCTCCCGGGTTCAAGTGATTCTCCTGCCTCGGCCTCCCACACAGCTGGGATTTTAGGTGCCCACCACCACACCCAACTAATTTTTGTATTTTTAGTAGACAGGGGGTTTCACCATGTTGGTCAGGCTGGTCTCAAACTCCTCAATTCAGGTGATTCACTCACCTCGGCCTCCCAAAGTGCTGGGATTACAGGCGTGAGCCACCACGCCTGGCCCAATATTCATTTTAAAGGCAGGCCCTATCCCTATTCCACGTCACCCAGGCCTGCACAGAACTGGGGGAGGGGGAAGATTTGGAGATATTCCAGCCATCACTGCGTCCCTGACTTTAAGCCTATAAAATAGCATGCTGCAGCCTCTGCTACTGTTTTCCAAAATCGAGCATAGAAAGATGCACGTCCAGTTGAAATCCAGGGAACCATATAAAAGACTTAAGCAATACTCCATTATTTCCTTGTACTTCTTCCTTGAATTTGGCCATCTGCCTTTTTCATTGTGCTTACTTACTTATTTCTCTGGCTTTTTCTTCCTCATACTTGCAATCAGCTATTGTCTAGGAATCCCTCTGGTCCTCGTACTGAAAACAAGGCATTCTAGTTTATCTGTATTGAATCAGAGCACAAATTACTCAGATTACACCTCCGTAGAGATGCCTTCCAAAGAGATCTTTCCTTTTTAATTGACCTTCTAGATGTGAAGCCAAAAGTTTCCAGTCCTAGAGATCTCTTATCCTGCTGTTCCACAGTTATGCTAAATATTCTGCAGGAGTGTAACCAAATGGGGTGGTGACAGCCTTCCACCCAGGGAGACCACAGTATACACAGAATTTACAAAAAGACATTAGTAAAAGCAACTAAAAATTGGTCTGCTTTATATTATCACCACATGTCAGCAATTCTACACAATAATAGTGGTGGGGCTGTGCATGGGGTGTTGGGGTGGGAGGACTGCCATCTGCAGCCCCTACCTCTGGTAAGCCCTCCTCTTGAGTCCTGACATCGTCTATAGATCTCGGGGAAAGGCAATTTTTTTCTTTGAGGATTCCTAGAAGCTCCTTTTTGGTGTCCAGCCAACCCTTTCAACCTTCCATTGACCTATTTGGGGGTCTCCATGCCTCTGGTTCTGGGACCCTTTACCCTTGGTTCAAATATTCTTTTCTATCCTGTTACTCTTATTGAAAGCTGAGGCTCTAACTGGCTTGACCCTAGGTGAACTAGGCTTCTTGCTCTTTGTTTGAAATGAATTTGGGACTTAGTTTTGCCATCATCCAGTAGCTTGAAAAGTGAGTTTTGTGTGAACTTGATGCTTTGATATATTTATAGTGAAATGATTACTGAAATAAACATAATTAACATATTCATTACCTCACATAGTTAATCATTTTGTGTGTGTGAGGTAAGAACACTTAAGATCTACCCTTTTGTAAATTTAAAGTATACAATAGAGTATTATTAAATATAGTCACCATTTCTGCTTTTATGAGTTTAACGTTTTTAGATTACATGTATAAGTGAAATAATGCAATATTTGTCTTTCTGTTGCCTGGTTTATTATAATGTCCTCCAGGTTCATACCTGTTGTGGCAAATGACAACCCCTATTCTGTTTTAATTTCCGACTAAAGCCTTATTTTTTTCTCTCCTTCCTCCAAGGAAATAATCTTTTGCTATTTAGAGATACCTTAAACCAGAGTTTCTCAACCTTAGTCATTCATATCCCACCTTCATAAATCTTCCTGTATCTAATTACTACTTAGACAACTATTCACTTAATAATTGTTAAAATCATGGCTCATTCTATCAGTAACTTTAGGAAGCCTAGTTGTAAACATACAGTATCAATAAGAGAACTCTTTCCACTAAAGGAAAGGAAGGCTGCTCCTTTTCAATGCAATATCATTTTGTACATAAATCGTTTTCTAGATGAAAAGTACTATCATATAACTATATTAATTTTGTTATTAACATACTTACTATTGACATTCATTAATGCCTTTTTTGAAAATCAAGAGTGAAGTCTGTGAACTTAGGAACTAATTGTAAAAAGTAGGAGACTAAATCAGTAACTAGTGATGGTATAGAGCCCTTCTAATTTCTCTATCTTTTTTAAAAACACAAAATTTCCAGGAAATTGAGAGATTTGAGGCATCTAATCAGTTGATTAAATTATTAATCAAATTATCTGCATGATCTAAGTTATTTTTTAGACAGGTACTTGTATGCTGTTGGTATAATTTTGTGTAAACTCTCAATAATTGAGAGTTGAGTAATCTGTACAAGGATCATTGAATTTTACATTGAGATTGACTACATACAAAATCTTGCATTCTGTTGAGTGTCATTTACTAACAAACTTATTTATGTTTGAGGCTTTCAAAGTGGCTTTCTCCATGAGCTCTAAAAGTTAGAAATGAACTTCTGTCATCTGCTTTTATCCCTTTTTATATATAACCTTTGAATCACAAGAATGATTGTGGAAAGGTATAAGAAAGCTGTAGCTTTCAATAACTACTGCAAACAGTAGGAAATTGAGTTTTTCCAGTGTTTAGTAACTCAAGCAATGATCAAACACTGAAATATCCCGTTCTAGTTATTTTGCTCTTCAGAATTCAATTAATGTCTTTCAAAGACATTGCAAAGCTTTTGAGATAAAATGACTAGAAAATGAAAAGCTTTTGAGATAAAATGACTAGATTCCCCAAACTGTGTTGTTTCTCATCACTCTCATGAGAAAGGGTAATACAAACTCTTGGAATCAAAACAAAAGAGGAAACAAAGAGTGACTTGAATGTCTTTTGGTCTGCATGGTGAGATAATACACAGGAACCCCTGAGTTAACGTGGGTTTCTTAAGCTACAGCCTCTCAACACTGAGAAAGCAAAATCACTCCACTATTCTTATTGTTTAATTGTGCACTCAATGCCTGAACATTGTCAAAGTCAGATTCAAAATCTCTTACATTTCTTGGGATGCAGAATAATCTTGTTATTTGGACTTGGGCCCTAATCTGCGTCTAAAAAGTAAGGGATATTTTTGTTTAATAAGTAAAAATGTCGTGTGCCATTATTAAATCATAATGGTTAAAAAATAAAGCGATGTTGCAATAAGACAGAATTGAACATTAGTGATGTTGCATTTGAATAACTGAATACTAGCAAACTTTTCTAGCATATGAGCATAAAACATTTTAAGAAATACTGTAGTTTTATTAACTGAATTGAAAATGCTTAATTGATGTGATATATTCCAATTTTTAACCCTGATGAAAAATTTAGGTTTGTAAAGTGAACTAAACCATGACTTTAGTAGAAAAACCAAGAATAGAAAGTGCCATACTGCTAAGGATATTCAGATTTCTGAGAATTTCAAGGCTGTGTTCTAAAGAGTTGGACAGCCTAGAAAGTGGGCTCCAGGTACATGGGAGGCATTCTCATACAGTGTTAAATCCACATATCAGAGTTAAAGGTAAAAGTTTATCCTTTATTTCTCATATACTAATTTAAAATGTTTTATGTAGGCAATATGTGCAATGCAAGAAGTCATATAACAAAAATAGGCATAAATGAAATGAGAACTGAATAGTTATAAAAATAAGTTAGAAATCTTGAAAATGAAAACAATAGACTTATGGGAATGGAAATCTTAAGAACTGGGAAAGAGTCTAGGATAGAGAGATACCAGTGAATTAGAGGACTGCATTGAAGAATTCACTCATAGAATACAGAGACAGAGATTTTAAAAACATAAAAGAAACGGATTAGAAATTATGAGGCTCCAAAATGTTACCAATAGGTGTTACAGAAGAAAAGGAAGGAGCAGCAAAGCAATGTGTGAAGAGATAACTAAGAATATTCTTAAACTGAGGAAAAGCAAGAGTCAGGTTGAATGTACTCTTCGATTGTCAAAGATGTACAAATAAAAACAGATCTACTCCTGGATATTTTCTAATATAACTGCCGAGCATCAAGCTTAAAAGAAAAATCTTAAAATCAACTAGAGAGAAAAGACAGATCACTTAAAAAGAAACACTAATTAGAATGAAAGAAGACTTTGGAGTACAGCAACAGATGTCAGCAATCATATAATAATAAAAGAAAAAACACCAAAAAAAGTATAGAAGTATGACATTATGTTCCTAAAGCATAACTTTCAAATATATAAATCAAAAACTGAAATTAAACACAGATGGTGAGAAATCCACCTATAGGAGGATATTGATTATAGTACTATTTATGATATTAAAAGCTTGAAAACAAAGAAAATGTACATCATTAAGGTAATGATTTAAAACATGATTATATCCATAGCATGGAATATTATTCATTCATTGAAAGATTGCATAGGCATTTGTATATGATTATGTGAGCATAAAGAAACTTATGGAAAAATACATACCAAATTACTTAAGACTTGGGGGGAGATAGTGATGGGCACAGAAACAGTGAAGGAGATGGGAAAATGTTCAAAATTTTAATAACTATAGAAAAAATAATTTTGATTAAAGGCATTTATCTACAACTCTTCAAAATAAGGAAGCAAGAAGGAACACAGACTGGTGAAGGGAACCCAGAGTGGGACACAAAAAAGAGGATCTTTTTGTTTGTTTGTCTTTGTTTTTGCTTTTTGAGACAGAGTCTCACTCTGTTGTCCCAAGCTGGAGTGCAGTGGGGCAATCTTGGTTCACTGCAACCTCCGCCTCCCAGGCTCAAGCGATTCTCCCACCTCACCCTCCCGAGTAGATACAACAGGACTACAGGCTCACGCCATCATGCCTGACTAATTTTTGTATTTTTAATAGAGACAGGGTTTTGCCATGTTGGCCAGGCTGGTCTCGAACTCCTGACCTCTAGTGATCCTCCCACCTCGGCGTCCCAAAGTGCTGGGATTACAGGCATGAGCCACCATGCCTGGCTGGATCTTTTGTTATATCCACACTAAGGGGACAGAAGGGACTATCTAGCCCTTAGGCAGACAGATAGACATAATTTACCTAATGTGTTGGATAGCCACACTTTGTCACACTTTCCTGTGTAGAATGCTTATGTTTTCATTTCTTCCAGTTATTAGGTGGGTGTCCTTATTATGCATTTCTGCTTAAAAATATATCTTGCTATAGGTTGATCAAGAAATTGGGGGAAAGCCACCAAATAATTCCATTTTATGCTATCTGGTTTTTGAAAAAATAAAAACCATAGATTTTTCCGAATGAAAATTTCATTCATAATTCAAATTTTCTACAATAGAATTTTAGGATTTAGGTATAATCCCAATAACACCTCATAATAAGTCTGAGTGCTTTTCTCTTCTGTGTAAAATGCTTTTAAATACTTTGCTCATCTTATTTTCATTCATTTAACATGGTAAGCACATTAAAGGGGAAAAAAAATTCCCCTTCTTGGATCACTAATGAACCTTGACTTTCTGGTCTGTAAACTTTAGAGTGTCACAGGACATTATTATGAAATAGCCTGGATTATTGCCAAGTTAGTTTTGGGTTGGCGTCTGTGGCATATTGAAATGAAAGAGTAGGCCTTCTTTTAAAATGTGGAAATTGTTCCCAAGAATTGGTGAAAACTCCTTACATATTCTACCTATAAATTTGAATGGGAAGGCTATACAGAAAATAATAATTTCCAGGGTTTTATAATACTAAAAAGAAGTAAAAGGAAAAACAAAAACAAAAAAAAATTATGTAGTATTCATCAGTTTTGTGAAAGATAGCTGTCAATCTTCATGAAAATGAAAACAGAATGAACTATGGTTTGAATCTTCTTGGCTATGGGTATAACACCTATAAAGCAGAAACCAAATGCAGGCAAAATTCATTAGAATGAGAATACCCAAGAAACAATTTTAGCAGTTTTTATCCACTTTTCCTAGGTCTAGGGACTTAAAATAAATGCCTTTATTTGGATAAACTTCAAAAATACACAAAAGTAGAAATAACTATTCAAGGAACCCCCATATATCTATCACCCAGCTATAAGGATCATCAACCCACAAGCAATCTTGTTTCGTATATGCCCCACTCACTTCATACTTTTCCCCACTGGATTATTTTGAAGCAAATTCAAACATTGTTTTATTTATAAATATTTTAATATCTGTCTCTAAAACATACGGATTCATTCATTTTGGGAATTTTAATATCTGAATTTGTAGGAGCGTCTTAGACTTTTCCATGTGGTTTCAAGGCAAAGGAAGTACTCTGCAAGGAGAAGGCAGTATCTTTGTGTATTACAATGGATGCCCAGCATGGTTGCTATTCTTCTTTGGTAGGGATTAAGTGCAATTCCCTATTTTACGATTACACAAACCTTAGTGTTTCTAGCAGCTCTTTCTAACCTCATCTCTTTCTGTTACCTCCTCGGCCCTATTCTTTCATTACAATAACCTGTCACTACTAAAACGTCAGGAAAATTACAAGCTATATTAACAGAAAAGAGTGTGCAGATTTCAGAAAGTATATTTTCACCATAATTTACCTAACTAGTTGCTTCATTTCTGAGCACCAAATTTAAGTGATGCTGCAAAGAACTAGGTGCTATATGAAAGAAGGAAACCAGGATTGTTTGTTGGTTAATTTTACGTGTCAACTTGACTGGACTAAGAGATGCCCAGTTAGCTGGTAAAACGTTATTCCTGGGTGTGCCCATGAGTGATTAGCGCTTGACTTAGTAGACTGAGTAAAGAAGATCTGCCCTCACCAATGTAGTCAGAGATTATCCAATCCACTGAGGACCCTAAAAGAACAAAAACTGACTTGTTTTGTCCAGATATATGTATACCAGGATCCTAGATTGAATCCTAAGCCAGAAAAAAAATGTGGCTTTTGTTGTTATTGTTGTTTTGCAATAAAGAATATTATTATGAAAATTGATGAAATTACACAAAGGTTTAGATTAAACAATAGTATTATATCAATGTCAATTGTTTTTGATAATTATACTGATTTTGATCATTGTACTGTGATTAGGTAAGAAAATATTATTGTTAATAGGACACTGAAGGATTTAACATTAAAATAGCATTATGGAGAAGGCAGAGCAAGACAGCCAAATAGAATCCTCTAGTGATCACCCACTTCCCAACAGGAACACCAAGTTGAACAACTATCCACACAAGAAAGCACCTCTATAAGAACCAAATACCAGGTGAGCAATCACTGTACCTGGTTTTAATATCTTAATCAAGGAAAGAAGCACTGAAGAGCATAGGATAAACAGTCTTGAATTGCCAACACCACTCCTTCCCTATACCCAGCAGTGGCTGCATGGTGTGGAGAAATAATCTATGTGCTTGTGAGAGGGAGAATGCAGTGACTGTGGGAATTTGCATTGGAACTCAGTGCTGTCCTGTAACAGTGGAAAGCAATACAAGCAGAATTCAGCCCACACCCACAAATGCGGTATTTAGACCAGCCCTAGCCAGAGGGGAATTGTCCATCCCAGTGGCCGAAACCTGAGTTCTGGCTAGCCCCATCACTGCAAGCTAACGTACTCTGGGGTCCTAAATAAATTTGGAAGGCAGTCTAGGCCAAAAGAACTGCAATTTCTGGGCAAGTCCTGGTGCGGTGCTGGGATAGGAGCCAGTGGACTTGAGGTGAATGCAACCTAGAGACACACCAGCTGGGGGCAGCCAAGGGAATGCGCTAGCTCCTAGGTGACATTTCTAGACATATCCTGGGCCAGAAGTGAACCCACTGCCTTTAAGGAAAGAAGCCAGCGTTGGCAGGATTTATTACCTGCTGAGAAAAGAGTCTTTCCACCTTGAATAGACATCAGCAGTAGCCAGGCAATTCACCACAGGCCTTGAGTGAGACCCAGCACCCTGCTGGCTTCAGTGATGACCCAGTACATTCTCAGCTGTGGTGGCCACAGGGAGACACTCCTTCTGCTTTAGGAAAGGAGAGGGAAAGTTAAAAACGACTTTGTCTTGCCACTTTGGTGCCGCTCAGCTGCAGTAAAATAAAGCACCAAACAGACTCCTGAAGTCCCCAATTCCAGGCCTTAGCTCCTGGATGCATTTCTAGACCCACTCTGGGCCAGAAAGGAACCCACTTCCCTGAAGAGAGAGACTCAGGGCCTGCAGGATTTACGACAAGCTGACTGAAGAGTCCTTGGGCATTGAATAAGCATCAACGGTAGCCAGGCAGTATTCAACATGGGCCTAGGGCACTGATGGCCATGGGGAGAGACTCTTTCCGCTTGAGAAAAAGAGAGGGAAGAATATGAAAGATTTTATCTTGCAACTTGAGTACCAGTTCAACCACAGTTCAATAAAGAACCAAGTAGATCCCTAAAGTTCCTGACTCTTGGCCCCAGCTCCCAGACAGCATTCCTGGGTCAGAAGGAAACCCACCAATCTGAAGGTTAAGATACAAGTCTGATAGGATTCGCTACCTGCTGACATAGGCCTTGGGCCTTGAAAATGTATCAGAGGTAGCCAGGTAATGGTCATCACAGTCTTTAGGAGAGGCACAGTACTGTGCTGGCTTAAGGTCTGACCCAGAGCAGTCCCAGTGGTGGTAGCCACAGGGGTGTTTGTGCCACTCCTCCCCCAACTCCAGGAAGTTCAGCATGGAGAAAGAGACTGTTTATTTGGGGTAAAAGAAGGGAAGATCACAAGAGACTGTGCCTGGTAATACAGGGATTCTCCCAGGACTTACCCAAGACCACCAAGGCAGTAACTTTACCCGTCTGCAAGAGTCACAGTGTTACTGGACTTTGGTTGCCTCCTAATACAGATACAGCTGCAGTGACCAAACACTTATATCACAGCACTCAATTCCCTTTGAATAATTGAAAAGTCTTCTTAAGAAGGACAGGTTACAAGCAAGCCCAGACTGTGAAGATTACAGTAAATACCTAACTCTTCAATTCTCAGTCTTCAGTGAACATCCACAAGCATCAAGACCATCCAAGAAAGCACAACTTCACCAAACAAACCAAATAAGGCACCAGTGACTAACCCCAGGATGACAGAGATATTTGACCTTTCAGACAGGGAATTCAAAATAGCTCTTTTGATGGCACTTGATTAATTCAAAAAAACACAGAGAAGGAATTCAGAATCCTACTGAACATATTTAACAAAAAGATTGAAATAATTTTTTAAAATCACGAGAAATTCAGGAGTTGAAAAATTCAGTTGGCATATTGAAGAATGTGTCAGATCTCTCAACAGCAGAATAATCAAGCAGAAGAAAGAATGAGTGAGCTTGAAGACAGGCTCTTTGAAAATACACAATCAGAGAAGACAAAAGAAAAAAGAATAAAAAAGAATGAAGCACACCTGTAAAGACCTAGAAAATTGCCTCAAAAGCACAAATCTAAGGACAAATCCTTAAAGAGGAGGTAAAAAGCAAGATTGCAATAGAAAGTGTATTCAGAGGGATAACAGAGAACTTTCCAAACCTAGAGAGATATATCAATATTCAACTACAAGAATGTTATAGAATACCAAGCAGATGTAACTCACATAAGACTACCTCAAGACATTTAACAAACTTCCAAAAGTCAAGGATAAAGAAAGAATCCTAAAAGCAGTAGGAGAAAAAAGACAAATAACATACAAAGGAGCTCCAATATATCTGGCAGCAGACTTCTCAGTGGAAACCTTACAAGCCAGGAGAGAGCGGCATGATACACTTAAAGTGCTGAAGGAAAAAATAAAAATTCTTATACTAGAATAGTATATCCAGTGAAAATATTCTTCAAACGTCAAGGAGAAATAGAGACTTTCCCAGAAAAACAAAAGCTGAAGGATTTCATCAACACTAGACTGCCCTATAAGAAATGCTAAAGGGGTTTTTCAATCTGAAAGAAAAAGATAGTAAGAAGCAATAAAAAATCATCTAAAGGAACAAAACAGCAAGTACACAGAAAAGTACAGAATATTATAATACTGTAATTGTGGTGTGTAAACTCATATCTTGAGTAGGAAGACTAAAAATGAACCAATAAAAAATAATAGCTACAACTTTTTAAGATGTAGACAGTATAATAAGATATAAATAGAAATAATAAAAAGTTTAAAAGTTGGTTGGGGCAACGAAATTCAAGTGTAGAGTTTATATTAGCTTTCTCTTTGCCTGTTTGTTAGTTGTTGTTCAGTTGTTTTGGGTTTTGTCTGTAATCAGTGTTAAATTGTCATCAGTTTTAAATAATGGATTACAACATGTTATTTGCAAGTCTCGTGGTAACCTGAAATCAAAAAACTTATAACAGACACAAAAAAAGGGAAGAAATTAAAACATACCACCAGAGAGAATCACCTTCACAAAAAGGAAAAGAGGAAGGAAAGAAAGATTAGAAAACAAATTTTAAAATGGCAAGAGTAAATTCTCATCAACAATAACATTGAATGTAAATGGACTAAACCCTCCAATCAAAAGACATAAAGTAGATAAAAAAAAAAAAAAGCAAGCTGAATGGATAAAAAAGCAAGCCCCAACTATCTTCTCCCTGTAAGAAACACACTTCACATATAAAGACACACATAGGCTGAAAATAAAGGGATGAAAAAAGATAGTCCATGCAAATTGAAACTGAAAAAAAAAACATAGAAACAAAGAAGGTCATTTCATATTGATAAAGGGGTAGATTTAACAAGGGAATACAACAATCGTAAATATATATGCATCCAACACTGGAACATCCACATATATAAAGCAAATATTCTTAGAGCTAAAGAGAGAGATAGACCCAATGACATTCTTCACAGAGACTGAAAAAATAATCCTGTAATTTATATGAAACCATGAATGACCCAGAAGAGCCAAAGCCTTCCTGAGCAAAAAGAACAAAACTGGAAAAATTATACTACCTGACTTCGACTGATACCAGTGAGTGATAGTAACCAAAACAGCATTCTGCTGGCATAAAAATAGACACAGAAACCAATGGAACAGAATAGACCACCCAGAAATGAGACCATATATCTACAGTTAGCTAATTTTTGACAAATATGCCTTCAATAAAGGGTCCTGGGAAAACTGGACACCTGTATGCAGAAGAATGAAACTAGAACTCTATCTCGCACCATATACAAAAAATCAAATCAAAATGGGTTAAACACTGAAATTTAAGAATTCAAAACTATGAAAACTACTAAAAGAAAATATTGAAGAAACTCTCCAGGACATTGGTCTGGGCAATGATTTCTTGATTACTACTCTACAAGCACAGACACATAAAGCAAAAATGGACAGATATAATTATAACAAGTTTAAAAGCTTCTGCACAGCAAAGGAGACAATCAACAACGTGAAGAGATGACCTACAGCATGGGAGAAAACAGTTTCAAACTCTTCATCTGACAAGGGATTAATAACAGAATATATAAGTAACTCAAACACTCAATAGGAAATCATCTAACAATTTGATCAAAGATCAAACAATCTGATTTTTAAAATGAGCAAAAGATCTGGATAGACTTTCCTCAAAGAAGACATACAAAGGGCAATCAGGTATAAGAAAAGGTGCTCAACATCACTGATCATCAGAGAGATGCAATTCAAAACTACAATGAGATATCTCATCCCACTTAAAATGGCTTTTATACAAAAGACAGGCAATAACAAACGCTGGCAAGGTTGTGGAGAAAAGGAAACTCTCATACACTGTTGGTGGGGATGTACATTGTACAACCACTATAAAGAACAGTAGGGAGGTTCTTCAAAAAATCTAAAAATAGAACTTCCATATGATCCAACAATCCCACAGCTAGGTGTATACTCAAAAGAAATAAAATCAGTATATAAAAGAGATATCTACACTCCTACGTTTATTGCAGTACTATTCACAATAGCCAAGATTCGTAAGCAACCTAAGTGTCCATCAACAGACAAATAGATAAAGATATGGTACATATACACAATGGAGCACTATTCAGCCACAAAAAAGAATGAGATCTTTTCATTTGCACCAACATGGGTGAAACGGGAATATTATGTTGAGTGAAATAAGCCTGACACAGAAAGACAAACTTATGTTCTCATTCATTTTGGGGAGCTAAAATTTAAAACATTTGAACTCATGGAGATAGTAGAATGGTGGTTGCCAGAGGCTAGGAAGAGTAACAGCAGATGAGGGAGTGAAGATGGTTCATGGGTACAAAAATATAGGTAGATAGAATGAATAAGATCTAGTATGTGATAACATTACAGGGTAACTACAGTCAACAATAATTTCCTGTGCATTTTAAAATAACTGTAAGAGTACAATTGGAATGTTTATAATGCAAAAATATGATACATTCTTAAGAGATGATGGATGCTCCATTTACCCTGATGTGATTATTAAGCACTGTATGCCTGTATCAAAATATCTCATGTACCCCATAAATATATACACATACCATGTACCTATAAAAGTTTAAAATAAATGAAATATAATAGCATCATGGAGAGACAGTAAATGTGATAAGATGTTAATGATTGCAAACAGGTGAGCTTTTAATACTATTGCAACTCTTCCATAAGTTTGAAATTATTTCCAAATAAAAATATATATCTAAAGACTATGTATAATTCATCAATTTTCATAATGTGCTTTCACGCAAATAAATCACATACAGATACACATAAGAAAGAATAAGAGGTGAGAAGGTAGGGTTATTGAGTATAGAGAACTCTTTTTTGGAATTTTGCTGTAAAATAAAGGGGAGATATGAAACAGTGGCTGGAGATGTTGGAGTTAAGAAGGTTTGCTGTAATTGCTGTTATTTGAATGAGTGACATTAAAGCAAGTATATAATAGAAAATGAGGAAAATTCAACTGAGGAAGGACAATGGATGAGTCACGAGAAAGAGATAGTATTTTCAGAAGCAAAACCCTTCCACAGCCAAGTAGTAATGAGTTCTTGTGCCTACATAGGGCTTGGTCTTATATTACAGTATGGACAGTTCATCTACTGTAATGGAAGGGACAGCCCAGGTGTGAATGTAATTAGTTTAGTCTATTTGATGTTAGAGGAACAAGAAGTGCTTTTCTAAGAGCTCTTATTTTCTCATTACAATTAGAAGCAAGGTCTCCAGCTACAATTGAAAAGGGGGAGGAATGATGAAAATTTAAGATTACTACAAAGACAAAAGCAGAACTGCAAGAAAGCAGAGCTCAGAGGAAGAAAGCAACAATAAAGTCAGCAAACGTGTTTATAAATAAACCATGAAGCTAACTTACTTTTAAGAGGAAATAAAACTATTTAGTCATGCATCACTTAACGATGGGATTACATTCTGAGAAATGTGTCGTTAGGTGATTTTTTTGGTTGTGCAAACATCGTAGAGTGTACTTACACAAATCTAGATGGTATAGCCTACTACACACCTACCCTATATGGTATAGCCTATTGCTCCCAGTCTACAAACCTATACAGCATGTTGCTGTACCCAGTACGGTAGGCAGTTGTAATACAATGCTATTTGTATATCCAAACAGATCTAAATATTCGAAAAGGTAGAGTAAAAATATGGTTTTATAATCCTATGGAACCACCATTGTATATGTAGTCTGTCACTGATGAAAATGTCATTATATAGCACATAACTGTGCTTGATTTTTATTTTTAGAGGCCCATAAGCGGGTAAGAGGTTCCTAAGGACAAAGATCTCTACAAATCTGCAGACTGTACATCTGAAAGAATAGAAGAGTGATTCCTCATTCACATCATCACTGATCTAATAACTACTCTGGCTTCCAAGATGCTTCAAAAACTAAACTCAGCAAAAAGTACAGCCCAAATATGTGGCAGAAGTTGAACTGAGCTCGTTGTTAAGTTTCATGTTATATATATCCTTTAATATAGCCTTTTAATGCCAGTAAGTGTGTCATGCATAGATGAAATGCTAAACTGTCTTATGGTTTAGCAGTGTTGGTCTTGGTCTCAGATGGGTATTTGGAACTCAGCCTCTCTTAAGATTTTTCTTCTCTGCCAAAACCTGCTTAGTCACCATCTAGGGTACCCCAGGGTTTTGTTGCTGTCCCCACACAAATTTACTTGAGAAGGTATTTGCTGTCCTAGGCCAAGAGCTAAGTACCAATCAATCTATTTCTGAGGAAAAGAACATAAGTTAGTCATATAGTGCCAGCACGTCTGAGGAAAATGCTTTTAATCAAATAATACTGAAATGCATAATAAGAAATATGAGAAGAGTCTGGGATTCCACTAAGATGCTTCCCACCCATCAAATTATTTCTAAAATATGATGATCTACCAAAGCCTTTATGCTTCAATCACAGAAACCAATTCAAGCTTAGACCCAGATTTAAGGATGGTCCAAAGATTATGCCACTAGCCATATGTAAAGTTAAATGATAGTACAAATCCTGTTTCTCGGTTGCATGAGCTATGTTTCCAATACTCAGTAGTCACATGTGGCTAATAGCTACCATATTAGTGCAGATATAGAACATTTTGTCATCACAGAAAGTTCTATCGGGCAGCACCGGTCCAAACCATGGAAAGCCCCTGTGGTTTGCTTCATTTTTTAAATTGTTACTGGTCCTAGGGAAGCATAAAGAAATATGAACTTCTGCTGTAACCTCAGAACTACCTTGGACTTCCAGCTGACCCCAAACTGGAGCTCTGAGCTTTCCCAATCTGCATCTGACTCAGGATAGACCCACATCAACCATCAGAGTTTAGGAGGAGGAGGAAGCAACACTTACCTCAAATGACAAAGTGATGCCTGGGAAAGTCCTTTTAAAACTATGAAGTCCTGTGCAAAAATATTCTCCCTATTTCCCTAAGCAATTGCCTTCACTTTGTTGTAGGGCTCTCCCTAGATTATTATATTCATTGTTGGACTCTAGAGCTTGAGATAAATGCAGAAAATTTGGAGGCAGTTCAGAGCAGACACTCAAAGATGATGAAAGGTTTGAAAAATAAAATTTTGTGGCTCAAAAAACAGAAGTCATCCATCCCGGAAGAAAATTGTAAGATTATCTTCAAGCATAAGCATACATATTATATAGAGAATTATGCCCAGCTACTTTGAAAATCTGCAGAGAGAATAGAAGAATTAAATTAAATTAAATTAACAGCATGAAAGTGAATTTCCTGATAACAATGGCTGTGCTGAAACAGGCTATTAAAGAAGTTTAAGAAATCTTCTCTGGATGTTTTTGAAAGCAGCAAAGTTTCCATGTAAACATTTTCCAGTAATGACTCCTTCTGAGGAAAGCAGTCAGACATAATTCATGATGTATACATTCTCATGTTTTGTAACATGTGCAAATCTGGTCCCAGCCGGTAGGCCTAGGGATTGCTTCTGGCTCCTCGTATACTACCTATAGCCAGGCATGTGGCTACTATGAGAGCCCTATTCAGCAAAGATACTGTATTCTCAGAGTAATTATATTAGAAGATAAAGTCACTGTTTCCCCAGAACCCACTTCTCCTTTCCTTATAACATATCCCATTATTTTTCTTACGGTTCCATCCTTCTCCTATCCTACACAGCCCCAGTCTGGTTAATCAGAGCATCCATTCTCCCTAGCCACAGTGATTGGTTCGGAAGTAACAAGTAACCCAAGTCAATCCAGTACAGTTCGAATCCAGGACATTTTTGTTGTTGTTGTTGTTCAAACTGTTGGGAGCAGATAATCACTCTCTGTGACATATTTAGAAATATGAGATTTAAGCCTAGTTCTAGTGGTCTGGGTTGGGTTGTCATTCCATACAGAGTTCAACAGCAAAGTGATCCTGTAGGAACTTCTATTAAATTTCTCCAGAGCGAAAGCATTGACTTTCCTGCCAGGAAGCAAGTAGCTAGAGATGGTGAGCAACCTGCTAAGCCACAGAGCTAGAGAAGGGGAGAGAAGGAAAGAAGGAAAAGAAGGCCACTCTTTGGTACACGTGCTTTCTCAATTCATCACCTTCTTTACAGCACCATACTGTCTCCTTCAATGGTCCTTGGCCCTACCACAGTTCTTTGGGACAAATAAGCAGTGTCCTCCTAAACAACTTCCTCTGTCCCTAATTCAGTTATCAATGCTCCATGCTTTCCCTCTGCTAAACATTTACTCAAACTTCTCAACCACTGATGTCCTCTTTCCTATTTGTCCTTCGAGGTTTTTTTTTGTTTGTTTTTGTGTTGTTGTTGTCATTGTTTTGAGACAAGTCTCGCTCTGTCACCCAGGCTGGAGTGTAATCTCGGCTCACTGCAATCTCCGCCTCCCGAGTTCAAGCCATTCTCCTGCTTCTGCCTCCCGAGTAGTGGGATTACATGCGTGCACCACCACGGTCAGCTAATTTTCGTATTTTTAGTAGAGGCAGGGTTTCGCCATGTAGGCCAGGCTAATCTCGAACTCCTGGCCTTAAGTGATCCACCAATCTCGGCCTCCCAAAGTGCTGGGATTACAGGTATGAGCCACTTTGCTAGCCCTTCGAGTATTTTTGTTGTTGTTGTTTACCATCATTTTAGAGTGGTTTCGGGAAGGCAATAAATGTTCATGGTCAATCCATCATCTCTAAACTACTTTTATGTTAAGAACAAGACAAAACATAAAGAAGAATAAAAATAGAATGAAGGAGAAAGAAAGAATTAAAGCAAGACATAATGTCTGCTAGCTGTTGTCATGAGCATAATGGCAGGAACTAGGATGCACTTACTCAAGCAGCTCTGGAAATGCATTATGCACTCGGAAATCCTCAGAGTAACAATGCTTCAGTGAGGCTGGAGACCAAATCCTGCTGGGTCCAGGCAGACACCCAGTCTGTAGATGTTTAAAACTGAAATTTTCCCCTGGTCCAGTGAGGGTGATAAATGCTTTAATTTGGTTGTTTTGTCTTTCTTTTTTTTTTTTTTTTCTGCTTTTGGATTGATTTCAGGTCTCTTCTCTTAGGCATTTTGTTTGTTTAACAAATATTTACTAAGCAACTAATAGGCATACACAGTATTATTTCCTAAAATACAATAAGGAAGACTCAAATGTTGCTTCAAACAAAAATTTCAATTTTTGGGAGAAAGTAACCTTTCCACTAAATTATTTTGAAAGAGGAGGGCAGAGCAGGGAAGGAGTGGAGACGGAGATGGGGTGGGTGGGGCAGTGGTTATAGGAACAAGAGGAAATGTTTGGGAGGAGTCAACCCTCTGGTGCCAAATTGGAACACTAGTGTTTCCAGATGTCTCTTTAAAATCCCGTCTCACTAGCAGGATTAATATTGAAGAGACTTACCCGGATTTGAGGGTGGAAGAATTGGCCTGGTGAAGGTATTATTACTAAAATACACAATTTCACTCTATTCTTGAACTATAATCTACAATATTTTGTGACCCTTCACTTCCTCATTTAAAATCTCAAAGGTTGTTTTCAATTCTAAAATTTTCATATTTGAACCCAAATTCTGGCTTCTGGGCAATCCTCCCATAGTCTTTCTATTTATATGACATCCTGTCCCCAAGCCATTGAATTTTTTTACTCTAACCGATTTGAAATTCTACATTACTTATTTCAGTCCCACCCTAAACGTATTTTTTCTTCCCCATTTATTCTTAAGGTTGAAATAAAGTTCAAATGAAACCTAGCAGCACATAAACCTAAAGAAAAGAAGTAAATAATTTATTTTCTGGTATAGAGGAAACTATTTGTAGTTAGAAATAAACAAAATGTTCTCAAATCTATGAGTGGAATTATATTAATTATATTTTTTTCAAGAATATTCTGAAATGGGATTTTTCTGACCTAAATGAATCATACAACTGTTATGATAATAGCCCTCCCAAGCTGAGGAAGCCCAGATTTTTTGATACTGTAATGTACTGCAGAGTCATCTATCATATAATTTGAACAACAATCTCTAATTGTGTTTTCCTTCATAACCAAAAAGAGCATCTTAAAATTGGATGAGTTTTTGAAATGGTCAGGAATTCTTCATTTTTGTTCTTTGAGTATTAGACTCATCCAAGATTATACCCAAAGACACTTTAATTATAATGATAACATTCACTGAAAAAAAAAAAAGAGTGCTATGTAAGCAGGGCGTCCCATCTTTTTTTTTTTTTTTT
>NW_012105364.1:14045279-14054999 GCF_000951045.1 Mandrillus leucophaeus
GCGCCATTCGAGGCGGCCGCCATGTTTGTCTTGTCTTGTGTTGTCTTGTGTGTTCATTCCTTTGTTTAGGAAACACGCGGACCCCAACACCCGGAAAAACTGCATTTTTGCCCAACGTGGGCTAAGCATACATCATTTGATTTTTACATTGGTTTAGTACATTTTAAAAATCAAAAGAAAATAACATATGAAAATAGAATGTGGATGTTTTGCATTAGAGTAAGTTGGTTGCATTATGCATATGATTTTAGAGGTAGAGCTGCTATAAGGAATTGGCAATAAAATTGCTGACCTTCATAGTCTATGTTGAGTGATCATATCAACCGTAAGTTCTCAATGTGTTATCATCCATGTGACTTGAGTTGCATATCTAATCAAAAACCCACTGAGACATTATGAATTCAAGAAAAATATCTATATTATCACCCAGGAGATTAATAAAATTTCCTAAATTCTCTGTTCATGGCCACCTACTAACTTAGTTTTATGAAAGATGCTATAAAGATAATTAAATTAGATGCTAGCTACTGACTGCTATTGTACAGGACTTTCATTTCCATTTTATAGAACAAAAGAGTGTTGAAGAAGAGAGTTGTGGTAAATGGTATATATCTTGCTTCCTTTTGCAGAAATTAATTTTGTAATATAAAAGAAAAATATAATTATCACGAAATCTTTAGAAAATAAATAAAGGAAAGCCTATGGTAACTTCCTCAGGTGACTTATTCAAATACCTTTTCCTTTCCTTTTCTTTTTTTTTTTTTGAAACGGAGTTTCGTTCTTGTTGCTTAGGCTGGAGTGCAATGGCGAGATCTCGGCTCACCACAACCTCCACTTCCCAGGTTCAAGTGATTCTCCTGTCTCAGCCTCCTGAATAGCTGGGATTACAGGCATGTGTCACCACACGTAGCTAATTTTTTGTATTTTTAGTAGAGACAGGGTTTCTTCATGTTGGTCAGGCTGATCCACCAGTCTCGGCCTCCCAAAGTGCTGGGATTACAAGCATGAGCCACTGTGCCTAGCGACCTTTTCCCTATAAAATAAAACATAGGTTCAAAATCCTAACAAAATGTAATGATGGCTAGAATGTATTAAGTTCTGGGTGCCAGATTTCATGCCAACAATTTTCCAAAACCTTCCAAACTAATTTCATCTTCAGAACAATGTTATGAGGTGGGCACATTTGTCTTTATCATACAAATAAGAAAGCTGAAACTAAACAAAATTACTTGGCCAGTCTGTGGACGTAGATAGAAGCAGCAGAGGTTGAGCAAGATTAAGAAGCAACTTGTCTGATCCAAGTGCCTGCAATCTTGATCACATTGCCTTAGGCCCAACCATTGCAAAAAAATCAACCTAACAAACTAGCTCATTTTACAATGATGTTGACCAAATTTCAGGAGTTCCTAAACTTTGTTCCACATTAGAATCACTTGGGAAAATTTTATGATTCCTATTCTCATCTCCTACCAATTAAATCATCATGTCTGGTAGAGTTAGGGGCAACCAAATATCAGTATTATTAAAGATTCCTAGGTGATTCCCTTTGCCACAAAATTTGGGGACCATTGACCAATGCTGATTTTGGAGGTCTCAGCTTACAGCTGGTCCTATAGTCCCAAATTTCACTTAGGAGAAAACATTGTGCTTCAGGTTCTGGAGCTAGACACTTAAATATAGGCTATGACTAGTCCCTATATGTGTAAATCTTCTCGTCTCCCACCTCCAACAACAACAACAACAAAAAATGTCTACAAGTGCACTATTTCATTATTAGGAGATGCACAGGTGGACTGAGCAATGGTAGCATTTTTTTTTAATGCACTAGAGCAATATTGGCTAAGCATACAGAGAAGGGAGAAGAGATTTGGCAATTAGCAGTTATTTTGATACTGTTAGCCAACTAGGAAAATTAGGTCCCCCCAAAATCCACTTTGGAATCTAATTTTCCAATTTGACTCTTCACCGTGATCAAATTAGTCAATTAACTGCCTTTTCACTTGCCCTATGTATTCCAGGATATTATAAATGAAAATTTAAAAACTTTTTGCTATTTTTGCAGAAGGTAGAAATTTAAAAGAAACTTACGAGTCATTTGGGCCAAGCCTTTCATTTTAAACTGAGGAAGTGAGACTACAGATTACTGCCTTATTCTCCCAACAAAGCAACCACGGCTCTCAGGGCCTCCTGCTATAGCTTACTATCTCAGGAACAAACCCAGGGGTGACACAGTGCCTAAAGGGGGCTCTTGGGATTCTAGGCAGAGGCTATATCTCTGGGGAGGGACATGTGAGTCTGATACCCACGATGTTTGAATCCCTTGGGTCAGTATGCATTTTATTTATAGAAAAATATGGAAAAGCACAACATAGAATATAGAATATACAAAAATAAATATAGAAAACAATATGAATATAGAAAAACAAAAATAAAACATATTTCGAAGAAAGGTTGTCTATCAGAATTCACTCTCAGGATTGGCTATGTTACAGATACTTGACCTTTCTATGGTGACTCAGCTACCTTCCTAACTAAGGCCTTTCAGGGGAGGGACTAAGGAGTCAAAGCCCCTGCTCTCAACGCCCTACAGATCATGAGGTGTTAAGAGGGTGGGCTCCTTCCTTGGCATCAATGCCTACAATCTAGGGCACCCACTTGCAGGCCTAGATGATTTGTGACCTCAGAATTGTTGTGGTTCCTGAACCTTTGTTGATGTAGTTTACTTTGCATCCCTCAGGCAAAACTAGAGGAGCTGGGCAAAGAAGGGAAGAGGGAGTCAGGCCAGAAGTAGCTTCTTGGGGTTTCTACCTCTGATCCTCCCTGCACAACTGCAGTGTATCATTCTGGCTTCCAAAAGTGTAATTACTTATTTTTTTTTTAACTACAATTATTCTCTTAAGAGCATCTATATAGAGGGGAAAAAGGAACATTAACCAACCAAACTTAAGTTTTCCCTTGAATTACAAAAAAAAAAAAACAAAAGGGAAATGATTATTCACTTTATAGAAGCAAAACCTTACTGTGTCTTAATATGACCAAATAAAAACTTAACCAAAAAAAAAAAAAAACAGGGCCGGGCACAGTGGCTCACACCTGTAATCCCAGCACTTTGGGAGGCAAAGGTGGGTGGATCACCTGACGTCGGGAGTTCCAGACCAGCCTGACCAACATGGAGAAACCCGTCTCTACTAAAAATACAAAATTAGCCAGGTGTCGTGGCAGGCGCCCGTAATCCCAGCTATTCAGGAGGCTGAAGCAGGAGCGTCACTTGAACCTGGGAAGCAGAGGCTGTGGTGAGCCGAGATCACGCCGTTGCACTCCAGCCTGAGCAACAAGAGAGGAACTCCATCAAAAAAATAAATAAATAAATAAAACACAGTTCATTAATGACTGTACTACCAATAGATTCATTACCATGCTAGAAATGCTTCATTTACTCCCCATGGTAAGTGCTGTAGAACAGCACTTCACTATTAAAGAGACTGTAATTGCATTAATGGAGGCTAAGATACTAGTTAGCTCTTTTGGCACATCACTGGATTTCTTTGAATTAAACTTACTGTGAACAAAACCCCTGGCTTTTTTTCCACATCTTAGACCAGTCAACATGGCTCTTTCAAAACACACCTGAATAGAATGGGTTTATTTGTGTACACTTTTTTTTATTGGCTCCACACAAATGTGCTATCTAGGATGCTAGAAACAGGTGGGTTGTCTTTCCTGTGTCTGTATTTGGGCCTTTATAAATCTCTATATATGTAAACTGTCCTCTCCTTTTAATATCCATCTATCTCTCCCAACAGATGACTAATAGAAAACTTATCCACCTTCAGCTAAAAAGCTCCCTTCATCTCTTTTTCTTTATTTTATGGTTCTGGGCAAAAGCCCATTACCAACCCCTTAAAACTCTGAAATTTTGATTCTATTCATCCCAAGCCCATCTCTCCCTATGCCAAATCCTTCCCTCTATTACTCTCTTTGGTGACAATGCATTTGTAGGAAGAAGACAAAATTCCTATTAAAAAAAGATGACTCAAGCTTGCTTCCATAACATAGGACAGCCATATAAATGATGGTTTTGTTGTTTAGTTTCATTTAGTTAAATGTAGGTAGGCCCTAGAGCTTAGTTAGAATTGGAATAGTTAAGAAAGTGAAGAAATAAAATTCTTTGCATAATTAAGAATTGTTAAAAATAATGTTCCCTTGGAAGTCAAGGGAGACAAAGAATTGGGGGTCCTAGGACTGGAAGAGAAGCTTTAGAAGAAAGATTTAAATAGAGGGCAAGAAGGCCCTGAGGGGGAAAAAAAGAGAGAAAGTGAAAGTAAGAATACCCCTCTGATAAGGATATTTAGGGCACTTTTAAAAAAGTAACAGTGCTGAAGAGGTTGTTTATGAGTGCACCAACCGGCCACCTCTGTCCCTTTCCCAGATGATCCGGAAGATGAAGCTTCCTGGCCGGGAAAACAAAAAGGCCGTGGTTGTGGGAACCACAACAGATGACGGTGCGGGTTCAGGAGGTGCCCAAACTGAAGGCGTGTGCCCTGCGCGTGACCAGCCGGGCCGCAGCCACATCCTCAGGGCAGGGGGCAAGAACCTCACTTTCGACCAGTTGGCCCTGGACTTCCCCAGGGGCCGCGGCAGCGTCCTGCTCTCAGGTCCTCACAGGGGTGGAGAGGTGTACCGGCATTTCGGCAAGGCCCCGGGAACCCCGCACAGCCACACCAAACCCTACATCCGCTCCAAGGCCGGGAAGTACCAGCATGCCAGAGGCCGACGGGCCAGCCAAGGCTACAAAAACTAACCCTGGATCCTACCTTCTTATTAAAAAGATGTGGATGCTCACGAAAAGTATTATCTGTGGTCAAGAAGGATTAGCGGAACTACCTTTATCTAGTCAGAGACCAGAGACCCTCTTTTTTATCTGGTCAGAGATCCTCCTTTTCGGCACCATTTTCTAATGGATTGTATAAAATATGAAGCTACCTGTACTTGTAACAACAGAGAGAGCAAATTCTCCTCTGTAAATTACTAAGATAAGTAAAGGAAAGAATGTTAACTGAAACTATTCATCACGAGGTGAGAACCGAGAGAGTTCCAGAGAAGAGATGTCATAGCACTAAGTGAAAGTCATTTACTAACGTGGAAGGCATGAGTGCAAATATGTAGGGAGGCTCTTCATATAAATAAAAAGGAAAGGACCTGCACCCAGGAGGAAGGTTCCAGCTGATACGATAAGGGGGGTGACTTCAAATGTCAGATCATCCATTTGAGGAGGTAAAAATCTGGAATAATGTGCCCCAAGACAGACTCCCTTTTCAGAATTCTGTGAAGGTGACTTCTTTGGAGTCACTTGGAGTTGTCTTGTTACCTTTCGGGTTTGTTTTTTTTTTTTTTTTTTTTTTTCTAAGACAAGGTCCCCCTTCCAACTCTTGAGTTCAAGCAATCCTCATACCTCAGCCTCCTGAGAAGCTAGGAATTCAGGTGGACACCACCATGCCTGACTAATTTTTATTATTTTTTAGTAGAGAGCAAGTCTTGCTCTGTTGCCCAGGCTGGTCTCAAATACCTGGACTCAAGCAATCCTGTCTGAGCCTCCCAAAGTGCTGAGATTACAAGCATGAGCCACTGCATCTGGTCTGGCCTGTTGCTCATTGTGTCACCTTTCTCCCCTTCATTTCATTACTCTTTCTTTTGTTCTTCAGAGAAACACAGGGGTGTGAGAAATAATAAGCAACCTATTAAGCAGTCATTTAAAGAAGCCAAGCTCTAATTTTTTCTAGATTCTTAGGATCATATTGGCACTATTTGTCTAACAAAGAAAGTTAATTGCAACTTTAATATAGTTTTTAAAATTACTTACTGTCTGTGATCCAAATAAAATGCAAGCAATATGAAGACGAGGATTTGATCCTTATTGTTCAATGCTTTGTGCCCAGCACCGAGAAAAATGTCTAGACAATGTGGTAGGAGTTAGTAAGAAATTATTTTAAGCAGATAGAGAAGAAAAGGGGTCTTTGGGAAGTTTTCAGTTTTTTTAAAGCATCTCCAGAAAAGTTTCCTATAAAGCGCCCTGTTCTTAGAGCCAGGCTGGCAACCTTTTATATGCAAAAACAGGCCACCAGAAACTGGGTCCACCCAAACATGGTGATGCCCAGGGCCTTCTTGCCCTTACCCCACATGTTCCTGGCAATATGGCCACCCCCACATATCTGCACGTGTGTAGAACATCATGGTGCCATTCATTTCCATATTAGGGTGGGAGGGCCAGCTTTTTCATGGGCTACGTGAATGACATGCCTGGTCAAATCAATCCCCTGAGCCCTATGCAAATCAGACACTGCTTCCTCTAGCCTCTACATATATCTGGCTGGTATCCACTGCACTTGGGGCTCCCTCTCTCTACTTTGGAGCCTGGCTCCCTATCTGTATCGGGGAGCTTCTTCCTTCTGCCTTCGTCCTTCTTTCTTGCTTATTAAACTCTCCGCTCCTTAAAACCACTCCATGTGTGTCCATGTTGTTTTAACTCATTCGAGCCCAGACGAAGAACCTGGTGTTCCTCTACTCATTGGAGTCGTATCAATGATAGGTGTTTAAAACTATTTACTAAATGGGATGAATGAATGTTCCTGAGTCTCTATCACTCTCAAACATTAGGCAGGTATCTATTACATAAAACAGCCCAGTGTTAGTGGTGCTTTGCTGAATGCAGGTAGGAGGTAGGAGAGCAGTGGCCATGTGCAGGGCAAAGGTGACAGCTGCAGGAATCAAGAGCATAAATAGGAGTTAATAATGAAGAGGGAGCAGGAATTATGAGTAACAAGAGAACAGGAAGATATGGAAATATGGCCATGGGAAGGGAGTGTGCTTTCTTTCCAATAGCACGTGGATTATGTCACCAGCTAATTATTTGGATTAAAGAAAAGGATGAACCTGAAAATCAGGAATTTAGGAACAATTGAACGAATAAATTGTAAAACCATTCTTTCATTGTAGACAGACTCCCTTTCAGTTAAGACCTGCATCTCAACTGAAGATTTATAACAAGAGACCTAAACATCAGTTACAACTTTTCAGATGAAGGCCCAAGAGTGAATTTCACCTTGTCCCATTGTTAGTTCTTAAAACTAGACCAGCCCACCCGCACCATAAAATAATGGAAATGGCTGAAGTTTCACCAAGACTGCTTCCATGAACCCTCCTTTTACTTTTCTTTTTAATTGACAAATAATAATTGCATATATTATTCTTATGGGGTGCAATGTGATGTTTTATATATGTTTACATTATGAAATGATCATTTGTCCCCACCTTTTCCTTAATTGCTCTTCATCTCTGGTCCATGCTCTACCCAGTTCTTGGCCCAGCAGTGCTACCTTTGGTCTTTTAAATTTGAAATTAGTTATTGGTCTTCCCAGCATTTGAATCTTGGTTATACCCTTTGAGAAAAGAGTGCTTGTTTCTCTGATTTTGAATGGGAATCCATGTCCAGGTTGCAAATTCTTGGCAATTTTGACACCAGGTATCCTCTGCTGGATTGACCCCAAATTCTCTGTAAAGTAAGTTAGGGACAGATTAAGATAATCTCTTTTTAAAACCCACAAGATTAAAGCAGATATATGTGAAAGTATTCAGGAAAAGACAAACAGTAAACATGTGTAATCTGTATTCAACAAAACTTATCTCGAGTGCTTTTACTAAGCATTATGGTAAGTGCTGCTATTATGTCCTTTAATGTCTCTTCCAATTCGTGTTGGTAAAAACACTTTTTCTCTCTAACAGTAACCTGTTGGTCTATTACCTTCCTATACTTGATTTGAAGAGAGATGAGTAGTAATTTTCTTCCTTTTTTGTTTTTGTTTTTTTTGGTTGCCTGTTGACTCTTTTGTCTCTCATTGTACAGTCTTTGTTGACTGTTCTTCCTTTTATTGTACAATTCTTTATTGTCCTCTCTCTCTCCGTTTCTCTCTCTCTCTCTGTCACATACACACACACACACATACGCACACTCTCTCACACACACATGCATATACGTACTGCCTTAAGGACAATGCAATATTCACCATATTCTGCAGATTTTATCTTCATATTCATTACACTTACACTTTTAGCTTATAATTTGTTTCTCCATGAGCAACAACCTCAGGCACTTCAGTGTTCTTATTACTAAACTGCTTTGATGCCATATTTACTGAGTTTGTTGCCTTAACTTCTTGGCATTTCTATTTAGCATCATCTACACACCACACCAAGATAGTATATACCATCTCTCTCTCTCTCGCTCACTTTTTTTTTTTTTTTTTTTTTGAGAAGAAGTTTCACTCTTATTGCCCAGGCTGGAGTGCAATAGCGCAATCTCAGCTCACCGCAACCTCTGCCTCCTGGGTTCAAGTGATTCTCCTGCCTCAGCCTCCTGAGTAGCTGGAATTACAGGCATGCACCACCATGCCCGGCACATTTTGTATTTTCAGTAGAGATGGGGTTTCTCCATGTTGGTCAGGCTGGTCTCAAACTCCCGACCTCAAGTGATCTGCCCGCCTCAGCCTCCCAAAGTGCTGGGATTACAGGCATGAGCCACCACACCCAACCCAGATCTCACTTTTAATAGGCATTGCTATTTCTCTGAGATTCAACCATGTGCTCCTTACCTGCTCTATATCAAATTTCTCTGTGCTTCACCTGCCCTTTTTTTCACCCTCTGAAATGAGCATTCTAACTTCAGAGAGATCCCCAAGACTTCCATGTCCTTGAATTCACTTCATCCTATCAGGGCCCTCTTTATGAAACTGGAGTTTGTTCTCAGACTGAGCAGCATGGTCTACAATACTTCCCTTTCCACTAGACCAGACGTCTTGGACTCTGACATTCTACAGAACTGGACACCATTGTCTACTATAAAGGGCTGCTACCATGGCTGGCTTTCTCCACTGCTGCTTCCTGGCCACGGAGGATCCTTAGAGGAAGATGCAGAGTGGTTCAGAACTAACTCAGCTGTGTTAATTTTCAACTAGATCCTCATGCTGTTGCTTGATCTTTTCATTGTTTTCTCATTGACTCAGTAAATCCTCTTCTTACAGAAGATATTCCAGTCTCCAGTCACAAAATCAAACACAGATTGTTAGGGACTTTAGAAATTGAGCCTGGTTTCTTTACATTGTAAGTGAGGAATCTGAAACTTGTAGATTTGCCTGAGGTCAGTAGATATTCTGAGTCAGCTGAAACCCAGACATCCTGACTCCCACCTGATGCATTATAGCCAGGCTCCTTATTTTCCTCATGCTGCTCAAGTCATGATTTCTGCCTGATCATTTAGTAGATGATCTGGCCTTCTATGTCACATGAAAGATCTGGGCCATCATCTTCAGTATACCCCAGCATTATCTTTAAAAAAAAAAAAAAACAAAAAACCCTGGCCTACAGAAACATTATCGTTTTCTTTCTTTCTTTCTTTCTGCCTTCCTTCCTTCCTTGCTTCCTTCTTTCCTTCTTTCTTTCTTTTTTTGACAGACTCTCGCTCTGTTGCCCAGACAACAGAGTTGCAGTAGCGCAACCTCAGCTCACTGTAGTATTTGCCTCCCAGGTTCAAGCCATTCTTGTGCCTTAGCCTCCCAAGTAGCTGGGATTACAGGCATGCACCACCATGTCTGGCTAATTTTTTGTATATTTAGTAGAGATGGAGTTTCACCAAGGTGGCCAGGCTGGTCTCAAACTCCTGACCTTAGG